>NC_133042.1:2290000-2599000 GCF_048771995.1 Taeniopygia guttata
CCACCAGAGATGAGGGGACACTGAAGTGTCCCCAAGCCTGGCACTGACACCAGAGAGCAGAATGTGTTGCCATTCCCATCAACACAGGAGCCTCCAAACAACCTCATTTTCTGCCTTTTCCCCTTGCATTCCATGTCCTTCCCAGCTGAGGGCTTCAGGAAAATCTCTGTTTTATGCTCTGTTTTGCTTTTCCAGGCCCAGTTTGTGTCGGTGGGGCAGAGGGATGTGCTGTGCTCGAGTTCCCCCGCTGCTGTCCCCATGGATGTGCCAGATGGGGACTCCTGCCCTGCATGGGACACCTCATGGCCCTTGCAGCTCCTCGTGGGGCTGGGCCAGGGGACAAACCTGGCTCTGGAGCACTTGCATAACCAGCAGAGCATCTCAGTGGGCTCTGCTGAGCTGCAGCAGGGCTCAAATGCTGCCTCTCCTCTATAAATAGAGTGAGTAGGCCAGTTTGCCTTGAGACAAGAATCTTCCCTCCCCCGAGAGCATCCTAAACTTTCATGCCTGATGGAGCCAGAGCTGCTAAAGAAATGAATTCCTCCGTATTAATTGCCCCCTGGTCTTCCCTTCCTTTGTTTGGGGTTTTAAGGTCAGCAGCAGGTGGAATGCTCCTGTCCCACCAGCTCTGTCCAGGGGAAGATGAGGATGCTGTGGGATGGATATTGGATATTGGAGGTGTTGATTTCATGGTGGATTTTGGAGGACCCTTCCACAGGTTGTTTCCTAGGAAAGAGGAGAATCTGGGCCTCACTTAAAGAACAATTTTGCAGAGTAGCTGTGGGAGGTTTCCTTCTGATAAAGGCAGACACCATGAAGGGCAAGTGGCTGAAGGCCTGGCTGGGCTGGAGAACTGCTGGAAGCGTTTCCAAAATGAATTTGAGCTGCCAGGTGCAAACCCCACAGGAGCAGCTCTGTGGGGAGGGCTGTGCTCTGCTTGTCAGTGCTGTCCCTCACTGCCACGTCCCTTTGGATCTGGGCTTTGGTACTTCTGCCCCCCAAGGGCTGAGTGAGCCTGGCACAGGCTCTGCCACAGCCTTTGCTTGGCACTCCCCCTGTCCCATCTCCAGCCCTGCTGTGACCTCGTGGGGCGTTTGTCACAGCCCCCCTGCACTGCCCATTGCTGGAACCCACACTGAGCTGAGCCTTAAATAAGTTCCCATAAATTCTTTTGCTTGCATGTTCCAAATTCAACCTTTTTTTATTTTTTAATTTATTTCATTTTTACTGCTCTGTTAACCCAGCCCCTGAGAACTTGGCGGAAATTTAGAGCAACAGCCCCCTTCCCTCTTCCCAGCTTGAAAATATTGCAGTGTTAAAGCCTCTGAGTCGCTGTTAAATACCAATTCATTTCCAGTCATTCCTGCTGAAAGGGATAATGCTGAGGAGCTAATTATTTGGGGATGTTTTAGACCATTTCTGCAGCCAGGTGTTCTGGTTCTTATTTCTCACTTGGCCGCAGCTCTGCCTCCTGCCAGCTCTTCCCATCAGTGCTGTGTTCTCACGGACCTGGAAAAGGGTTTGGATTATCCAAGGCAGGCTGCCCTGCTGTCCCTGAGAAACGTGAGCTGGGGCTCAGCTCCCGTCTGCACTTCCCCAGCAGAACCTCCCCTGGCCCTCCCCTGCCTTTCTGACAACCGTGCTGTGACCTCAAATTTCTGTTTTCTTTACTAAATGATTCCCTTCTGGGGATTTTTTAAAGGATTTAAGGGAGGGGGATGCCTTTGCAGATGAAGCACTGCCTGTGTGCAGCTTGGTTCTTGCTGAGCTTCCTGTGTGTGCTGGGGAGAGAAATAAAAATAATAAACTGCCTGGTTTGCCCAGGAGCTGAATTTAAAAAAATGTAAAAAATGGTGTGTCTGTGATATATAGATATATATAAATTTTATACATATATATAGGCACACACACATAAAAATCGGATGAACTGCGAATGTGCCTCTTGAACTTAAAAACAATTTTGTTCCTTCCCATCCTTGGAAGTGCTCAAGGCTGGGTTGATGGAGTTCTGAGCAACCTGGGATAGTGGAAGGTGTCCCAGCCCATGGCAGGGGTGAATGAGATGAGCTTTAAGGTCACTTCCAGCCCAAACCAGTCTGTGATTCCATTATTCTTCTCTTTTCTCTTTGTCATGGATCTGTGGCCCTGCCAAGGTTTGTTTTGTCCCTCAGGTGGCTGTGGGAGGACAGGGGTGAGCGTGTCCCTTGTCACCACTGCAGGGGGATGCCCCTGTGGGGACATGTTTAGCAGAGGTGGTGACAACCCCTGGCCTTTCCTTCTCACGTGCCTTGAGCTGTTTCATGGGTTCATCATTCCTGCCGTGGGGGTGGGCACAGAAAAGCACCACAGATGCTGGTGTGGGCATCTTCAGGGCAGGGAACCTCTCCAGGTGTGGGGATGTTGGACACTGGAGCGTGGTGGTGGATCCAGCAATCCCCAGGCTTGGGCAGAGCCTCCCTCACTTGGGCCAACTGGAAAGAAAGTCCCAGTCAAGGAAAACCATTCTTATTTTTTCCCCTTATAAATGCCATGCCACGTGTTTGTTTTTGTTTAACTTGTCCTGCTGCTCCCTTGCTTTCATCCTTTTTCCTTATCAGTCAGGGAAGCAGGTCTGGCTGCCCTTTAGGAGTTACTGCTTTGAGTTTGCAGCACAGTTCTCTGTGTCCTCCAGACAGAGTATTTAGGGATTAGAGGGTATCTGTATTTATTTCGTGATGCTTTTTCTCTGGCTTACTGGCTTTAACACCTTTCAATCCCACTGAAACATGTTCCTTGTCCCCAGATTTGGAATGGATCCTGCTTCCTCCTTTTTTGGTGGCTTTCCTCACTGGCTCATAAATTCCCCCAATAAATCTATGGGTGGCAGCTTTAACGTTGTCAGCTGAAAACAGATTTAAAAAAAAAAAAAAATCTCTGCATAAGGAGCCAGCTCGTCCTTAGCTGTGATTCTGATACCTCAATCCTGAAATTATGGCTTTTTCAGTGGGGGGGAAAAAATAGAAGTGACGAAGTGACGAGATTGGTTTGCTGCTAGTTTTGCTCTGTCATCCCAAGGTGGATCTGCAGCACTTACCAGAAGAATCCTCGGGAGATGGAGACGAATCATTCCCCAGGCGAGGCGGGCACTGGTGGAGCCTGTGGAGCCGGGGGAAGCCGTGTGCTGTCTTTAGGCTCCTCAAGAATAGGAACCTGAGCCTTCCTTTTGGGCCATTTCCCACGCGGAGACAGCTGCGGCCCACTGGGGACGCAGAGGCTCCAAGGAAACATGGCTTTGCCTCCGAGCCTGCGTCCTCCCACTGCCCTGGGAGCAGAGGGGATTTGTGGGGCTGATGGAGCGTTGGGTGAGCTGTTTGGGGTGGGGCTGTTCTTTGGGGACACCTGCCTGCCCTGGTGGGGCTGCGGGGGGATGTGGGGAATGTAACATGGGCAAGGGACAGCAGAGGGAGCTTGGACATGGATGTGGGATCCAGCGGGGGATTTGGGGCTTTGCCCAGCGAGAGCAGCTGTAGGATCCTCGGAATCCTTCCCCCCGAGGGAAATAGGGAAATCCCCAGGGCCTTGCCTTGGAAGAATATATCACAGAGTTTGCCCACCTAGGCTGAGAGAAGCACTCAGCCCATGGTGCTCTGCAGCACTATTGCAAATCTACATTAGATCGCCTCCCCCACGGGCCAACTGACACTGCCCACCCCAATTGCTCATCCCTCACTGCCCCACAGGTTGCTGCCCTGCCCTCTGCCCGCCCTGTGCCCTCACTGACCCACAGGTCACTGACCCCATACCCAACTCTGTGCACAGCACATGGTTCTGTCTTTGTCCCCGATCTCTTTGGTGTGCTTTGGAACAAGCCTCAGTGGAATACATCATACAAAGACCCTTCCTGTCCTTCCTCTGCTGAGCTGATTTATTAAAAAAATATGGATATTGATCTAGTACCGATATCCAACTGTGACGGACAAAAACTCTCGAGCAGTTTAAAGTTAGAAAGTGTGTGTTTATTGCGTGTGGGATAGCTCCCAAATCCACACCGCAGCTTCCAGGTGATTACAGAGCCCTTTTATCCATACTAGTATTGAATACCCAAAATACAAATGCATATTCATCATTTTGGTACATCCCATTCCTCGCTTTGTACGCTAATCACTCCAAAAGCCATTCAGCAGGCGTGGTTTGTCCCTTGAAATGGGTTGGTGTCCCTTCCATGGGGAGGGGTCCCAAAATGAGGAAGTAAATGAAGTCTTCCTCCTTCTGACTTTCTACCTTTTCAATGCAAATATGACAAATGAACTCTTGGTAGAACTCCCATTCCTTGTCTTCAGTTGGTTTCAGAACAGAGGAGGCCCACAATTGTCTTATGTTCCTAAAAGATATTTTAATATAGTTTCTATATTCTTCATTATAAACCCAGCTAACTAAACATTGTGCTGACAAGCAATCAATTATTAGTTAACTACTAGCTCTTAACTTCATCAAGGCCTACTCATTTATTTTAATTAACTCTAATAAGGCTTATTTCTAACTAAAATCTTAGCTCCTCTAAAATCTCTAAATTCCTTAAAATTTACATTTCAGAGCTAGCTGTGGGGTGTGGGCATGGATTTAAATGGCTGCTCTCATGGCCTTACTTGGAAGAAGGCTGCAGCATTTGTACCCCCGTGCCTCGCTGCGACAGCCAGGGCTATGGGAGTGTGAGACCTCGCAGCTCCCCAGTGCTCACGGCCACCACTGCCCTCCATCTCCTGGTCATTGTGGAAGCTGGATCTTGGACAAGCCCTTGAGAACCTCCCTGTTAACCTCCCTTGAGAACCACCCTTGAGCCCAAGCTCAGCCCTGAGCACAGGTTTAAGTGTTTTGAAGAGTGGAGCACCCGTCCCAAATCCCTCCTGGGGGACCTCAGTGATGTGGCACCGTGATCCACTGGACAAACACATGGAAGGGACCAAGTGGGCTTCTTCTCCCAGGTTTCCAGTGGCTTTTTACATGACCCTGGACAAGGCAATTCATGTCTGCAGGTTTGCCTGGCTGGGGGAGAGGAGCTGATCCTGATCCACTGGCAGGGATGTCGGGTGCTGGGGGAGCTGCTGGTGAAACCCCAACCTTGTACTGGGGGCACGAGGGGCTGACCCCGAGGCCTTGGCAGCATCTGCTGCTCTCCCCCAGCTTGTTTGAGCAGTAGATGCTCCTGGTTTATTGCTAATCATGAAAGTTGGTGGTTGGTGGTGAAAACAAACCTTGCACTGGGGTGTTTGGTGTGGCAGAGAGGGGAAGGATGGATCAGAGGGATGGCTCAGTGCCATGCTGAGCCTGATGAAAAGTTTTCCTTTCGCAGAGCTCCCCCAGATTGTTCCCAGCTCCTGTGTTTTGGGAGCTCCTTTGTTGTTCTTCTCTGTTAATCACGGCTGATAGTTCTCAGTCTAATGATTTTGGGGGTTGTTTTCTTTTGGTCGGGTGCTTTTTCACTTTAGAATAAAAGCTAAAATAAGCCCTAAATCCCAAAGAACCTGTAAAGCTGCTGGGGTAAGCGAGGGCCAACGGGGCTGTGCAGTTTCTGTGTGTCACTGCACACACAAGGGAGACGCCAGTGCTGAGCAATCCCCAGGGGAAGAGCTGCCTGGTTTGTTGTGTGGATTACACAGGAGCTGTCTGCTTCCCTGGAGCCCTGCTAAGCCGGCTCCTGCTCACACCCTGCTCCCGGTGCTGTGGAATTCCTGCTCAGCAATGGGGAGCACAGCCAGGAGGGCTCTGTGGGATCCATATGGGGCAGCTGCCACTGCCCAGAGCATTAACTGCTTGTGGTGTTTGGGGCACAGAATCACAGAATATCCTGAGCTGGAAGGGACCCACCAGGATCACCCAGTGCCACTCCTGTCCCTGCACGCCCACCCATGCCACCCTGGGCATCCCTGGCAGCGCTGCCCAAAGGCTCCTGGAGCTCTGGCAGCCTCGGGGCCGTGCCCATTCCCTGGGGAGCCTGGGCAGTGCCAGCACCTCTGGGGGAAGAACCTTTCCTGCTCTCCAGCCTGAGCTGCCCTGGCCCAGCTCCAGGCCATGATCAGGACGTGTTTGTAGTGCAAGATGGGTTGGGATGCTGAGGCTGCTCAGGTACAGGGGGTTTTGCTGTGCAAAGTGCTGCAGACACAGATCCTATTCCCTCTAGGAGGTGATATTATAGAAAATCATGGGGAAATGCTCACCCTCTGAAACCGGGAAACATAGGATGTTTTGTGTTGGAAGGGACGTTAAAGCTCATCCCATCCCACCCCCTGCCATGGCAGGGACACCTCCCACTGTCCCAGGTTTCTCGAAGCCCCGTCCAGCCTGGCCTTGGGCACTGCCAGGGATCCAGGGGCAGCCACAGCTGCTCTGGGCACCCTGTGCCAGGGCCTGCCCACCCTCCCAGGGAATAGGAGAAGGTAAAATCAGACCACCCAAGCCCAGATCCAAAGCAGGCTTCTGGCTCACTGCAGAAGAAGTGGAGCAGCTTGGCTTAGTTCTGTCTCAACGTCACTTGAGCTGAGCTGCATTAGGAACCACATCCCTGAGGTGGGAAGGTGCCTCCAACCAGGACAGGAATTTCCTTCCTTGTCCCAGAGAGATCTGCAAGAATGGGGGTCTGTTTGGAGGAGATGAGGTGGTGGCTCTGCTTCGCCTGCTGGAGGTGTGGGTGCACAGAGTTCCCTCTGCTCTGGATGCCCCTGGCTCCACCTTTAGAAGAAAGATCTAAAGCTGATGGAGAGTTAAGAAAATGGTGCAGGGTCTGGAGGGGCCCATGAGGAGCAGCTGAGGGCACTGGGATGGTTCAGCTGAGGCAGGCTGAGGGCAGAGCTCCCCGGGGGCTGCAGCTCCTCCCCAGGGGCAGCTCCAGCTCTGCTCTGGGACAGGGACAGGAGCCAGGAACGGCTGGAGCTGGGCCAGGGCAGCTCAGGCTGGAGAGCAGGAAAGGTTCTTCCCCCAGAGGTGCTGGCACTGCCCAGGCTGCCCAGGGAATGGGCACGGCCCCGAGGCTGCCAGAGCTCCAGGAGCCTTTGGCCAGCGCTGCCAGGGATGGCACTGGGTGATCCTTGGGGTCCCTTCCAGCTCAGGATATTCTGTGATTCTGTCAAGTAGGGAATGAGGAGAGTTCTGGGCATCACACACAAAATTTTTCCAGCATTCCTGACTCAGAATGGAAGGACTGATAGGAAGTCCCTCCAAAGGCAGAGCCATCGAGACACAGACGAGGGTGGCAAAAATCTTCAGCCTCTTAAAATCAGCAGTGGATTCTCCAAACTGCAGGTGAAGCCAAGACCCTCTGCAAGATTCAGGAAAACTTCAGTGCTGTCAATACCATGGACATTTAAATGACAACTCGGTCATTTTCTTATCAGTAATTCTTTAATTAATAAGGTGTTTCTTGTTGATGCCAGATGAAGAGAAGTCGTAAAGTTTCCATTCCGGCTCAGGGCATTCTTTGATTCCATGATGTTGTGTCAGTCACACCACACCGTTAAAAATCAGTGCAGGCTGCAGCACTCGTGTCCAGCCCTGAATCCCAGGAAGCAGCAGGAGCAGCAGGGTTTGCACCTGGAGCTGTGTCCTCTGCATTCAGCTTTTGAACTTGGAGCGTGTTTAATGCAGGGGGGATTTGAGAGGCAGCTGCTTCCCCCTTTCTCTTGATCCCTGCTGAAGAACAGGCGTGTAACGAGATCAGGCTGGGGTTTTTTCAGTGCAGCTGAGGCTCATTTCACGTGCTGAAGGCACCAGAATTCAAAAGAAATGCTTTTAATGTCTGAAAAAATGGAAATGAAATGAAATGCCTTCAGAGTACCAGAGGGAATAAGGCAAAGGCGCTGGTGAATGAAATCAAGTGTGTGATGACAGGGGAGAGGAGAAACGGAGTGAAAACCAGGGAAAAGAACAGAGAAATAATATCTGCAGCCAGCATCCACGAAAGGCTTGGCTCCTGGATACTTTAAAATCAGGAGAAGTTAGAACATCAACTCTGCTGTGGATCTGCTGCTCAGATTTTTTGCCTAATTTTGGTTGCTATTCACACTGCAGTTTTTTTGCTCTGTTTTGGTAAGATCAGGAAGAAGAAGCCCCCAGTGCTCCCATGGGGGGCTCCAACCTGGAAAAATCAAGGATGTCACTGCCACCCATCCATGGGGACAGGTCACACTCTGCATCCCAGCTGGGTCTGATGGAATGGAGAGATTTTTTCCAGTCTCTTGGACCAGGACCTTGATTTGTAGCCAATACCTTAACCCCACCCAAAAAAGAAAAACAAATCCCCAAAACTACCAAATAAAATAATATTTCCACAGAACACACCAAAGATTTCCTCCGACTCCCCCATTCTCATTAAGAGGGGTGATTACAACTAATCTCAGTTTAGAAATTAAAACAATTATTGCATATAATTGTATATAATTGTATATAAAAATGTATATTATTGCATATATTGTATATAATTTATTCATCCTATTAATCTTCTTGGGTAAAAAGTACTCACACAGGTTCAAAGTCAGGGCAGAACCTGGAGATCCCACCATGCCAAAAATATTTTGCAGCATCAAAAAATCTCTTTATGGAAAGCTGAAGTCAGAATTTTCCAAGGAGAATGGCTTGTTTAGGTGGGGATAAAAATATTTTAATTTTGTTTTTAGAGTTTATTTCTGGCGTGAATCTTGATAAAATGAAAAGAAACATGTTTTCAAAACAAGAACAAGTGTGTTTAACCCAATCAGAGAGATTGTGACTGTTTTCCTAAATGAGCTTTTGCTAAGTTTGACCCCTTCCAGCAGGAAGTTTTGATATGATCAAATTGTCATTTTCTGTCAGAAAACCATTCTTCCAGAAAATCTGCAGCCACTTCCAATCAATATTTTCCTTTCTTGTGCTCTGAGCAACCTTGGGGATGAACGTCCTGTGGTGGTTCATGGTCATGTTTTCCCAGAGCCTACAGGAGAGCTGGAGAGGGACTGGGGACAGGGGATGGAGGGACAGGACACAGGGAATGGCTCCCAGTGCCAGAGGGCAGGGCAGGATGGGATATTGGGAATTGGGAAGTGTTCCCTGGGAGGGTGGGCAGGCCCTGGCACAGGGTGCCCAGAGCAGCTGTGGCTGCCCCTGGATCCCTGGCAGTGCCCAAGGCCAGGCTGGACAGGGCTTGGAGTGACCTGGGATAGTGGGAGGTGTCCATGCCATGGCAAGGGTGGGTGGGATGAGTTCTGAGATCTCTTCCAACCCAAACCATCCCTGGATTCCATGTGCTGCCCGTTGAGGTGATGGGAACATGAGGAAAGGGGAGCAGGAGGTTTTGGGGAGCAGCAGAGCTCCCTCCATCCTCCATCTGCCCAGGGATGCCTCGAGGAGCTGCAGCCTCACTCAGGGGCAGAGGATTCAGGTGGGAGCCAGGTTTGGGTCCTTGCACATGGAACCAGTGGCTGGTTCTGTGGGAGCTCCTGTGCTTGCTGAATTCCCCTCCTGTTGCAGAATTTCTGAGAGAGAGAGGGCATGATTTATGTCTGGAGTGAGAGTTGAGCTGCCCCTCAGACCAGGCCCCTGATAAGCGGCCTTGGTGGGGCCTGGGAGCCTTTGATGCAGTGAGAAATCAGTTGTGGCGCAGTTAGAAATGATGTTAAGGTGACTACAAAGCAATGAGCTATCCGAGTGTGAATTAGAGTAGAGCTGCAGTGTGAAAAGCCTGACCACCTTAAGGCCAAGGTAAACAATGTTAGCGTGCCAATCAGAGTGCCTTTGTAAACTGTAAACCATATAGAAGTGTATAGAAGCTGCCATCTTCTCTCTAATAAAGGGAGAACGTAGCATTAACCATATTGGTTTGATCGTGCATTCTGTCCTGTCCAGCTTTCCTGTTTTATGAGGACCCTGAGTTCACCTTCCTGTCCTTGATCCTGAATTGCAGGAGGGATTTTGCTGCTGGCCTGGCTGTGTGCACAGCCTGGCCCAGTTCCAGCCAGCTGGAGCCCAGCTCTGCCTCTGCCCCGCCAGGCTGGGACATCCCTGCACAGCCCCAGGGGTGCCAGCACCGCCTCCCTGCCTCTGTCCTGCCTAGGAGAGGCTGGGACATCCCAGCAGGAGCTGCCTGGGAGAGGTTGGGACATCCCAGAAGGTCCTGCCGGGGAGAGGCTGGGACATCCCAGCAGGTCCTGCCTGGGAGAGGTTGGGATGTCCCAGCAGGTCTCCTGCAGCACCAGCTGTGCTTCTGCTGGAGCAGGATCCTGCACAAGGGGGGAGTTTTCCTCTGGAGCTCCAGGGCTGGGGGAGATGGGCCTGGGCTCCTCTGGGAATGCAGTGGGGAAGAAAGCTGCTCCTCTGGGAATGCAGTGGGAAGAAAGCTGCTCCTCTGGGAATGCAGTGGGAAGAAAGCTGCTCCTCTGGGAATGCAGGGGCAGAGGCTGCTGTGCTGTTCCCAGGTCAGATTGTATCCAGGTAGGAATGCTCAGCTCCTCCCCTGGGCAGAGCCTCTCCCCATGGATGATGGAATTTTCTCAGCCATGCAGGGACACTCAGTGGCCATGAACAGCAGAGATCTCCTGGAGGGAGGATTGGCTGTGGGAGAGATGAAGAAAAGTGCCCAGTGAACAGAGGAGAACTGCCCCAGCTCTGACAGATGGCAGTAGAATACACACATATCTTACAACCCACATGCTCACAGCTGTGCTAACTTCATTCCCCTGGGATTACAGGGATCCCAGTGCAGGTGTACAGGCACCAGTCTGGAATTGGGAAGCTGTTGGAGTGTTCCACTTGTGTGCTGCAGCACCTTCTGACTATCCCCAGGGTTACCCAATTATCCCAATGGGGTCAAACCAAGAACCAGCTGGTTCCCTTCTCGTTTTCCTTCTGCTCCTGATGGGTTTTGTGCTACCTTCTTTTAACTTCTCCTGCTTTTAGAGTAGACATTGCAATTTTTTAATGTTGTAGATCTCAGGGCTGGTCCTATTTGGTGGCTGCAGCAGAGGCTGCTGCAGGATTTTAATGTGATTTTATGGGGTCATTTTACCCATTGTCAGTGGGCACAGAGGAGGTGTTTCATTGCCCTGTCCCTGGGGACTCCTGATCTCCACAACTGAACCAGCCAGGGAAAGTTGATCCTGATTTTGGCTCTGGGAGCTGCAGGGTGAGCAGGGGCTGTAGGATGTCCTTCACCCTGTCCCAGATGCCACGTGCAGATTCCACGAGGGCTGACTGGGAATGCTGTTACTTACAGGGACATGGGAACCCCTAAACAGACACTGACCCAGTCTAAAAATTGATGACGGAGAACAACCTTTCTCCAATCTGAGGATTCATTCCTGGTTTGGGTGGCCAGATTGGAGAGCTGAGGGATTTTTCTTGCAGGAACAAGATAAGAACATCTTGTCCTGTTTGAAGCCTCTTCCTGGCCTGGTTTGGTGTTTAACCAGACAGGAGTGGGGGTGTCCTGCTGCAGGGTGAGGCTGTAACTGCTTTGATAACCCCCTGATGGTTTGAGGGGATTTATGTCAGAGAGAACAGCTCCAGGGGAAGGGACACAACTTCCCCAGGAGCTTCCTGCAGCTCATGCTCAGATTTTGGAGTCAGGAGAGCAAACTTCAGAGCTGAGCTCTGCTGGATTTTAGGGCAGTGCTGCATTTTAAAAGAGGACCTGCTTATCAGTGGCTGGGAGCTTTGAATCCCTTCTAGGGGAGCAGCTCCTCTCCCTCTCCCTCTTTCCCCACTACCTGAGGTACTTGAGATGTTCAGACTTCCCAAATCACCTAAATACAGACTCCCTTTTTAATATGTACCCCCCATTTTCTTTTTCCTTGTGTCTCTGTTATTTTTCTCTAAATCCAGGGATTTAGCACAGCCTTGGGTGAGGAACAGTCTGTGCCAGTCAGGGGCATTCCTCTGGAATTTCTGGTTCCTTCCATTGCTTCTTTCAGCAGACCAGCAGCCCCAGTTTGTGTGTGAAGATGCCTCCCTCATTCCTTTCACTCTGCACTCCCTGCAGCCCTTTCAGGAGCAGAGCCCCTTCTCCTGCTCCCCTGGCCCAGCACAAGGAGCCCATTTTGGCAGCAGCGAGCCCAGATGTGCTCCCCAGGGTGGGAATTGTGGCCTCCTGTGCCAGAGTGCCAAGCTGGAGGTCCTGGGGAAGCAGGGAGGGCATCAGTGCTTTGCCCTTCTCTTAGTTTCCTCCAGTTGAGGATTTGCAGGTGTGTGTGCTGGCAGCTCATTTTTATGTGTGCTCTCTGGGTTTTGTGAGAACCCCGGGATTGATTCAGGGGTCTTGTGTGGTGGTAAAGTCTCTCCTCCAACCCGTGCTTCCAAAGAAAAACTCCGCAGCCTCTTGTTGTTCGGTCTCAAGGCAGTTTATTGCTGGTTATCTAAAAGATTGTCTTCGCCCGCTGCGGCTGTTTGGTCAGCGGCCCGGGCAGAGACACACACACACTCCTGACACCCTCACTGCCTGGTGTCTTCGTCGTCTCTCTCCCCACCCAGGGCTGCTGCTATCTTTTATATGATATATTACGTATTATATGTTTACAGATTTTCCCCAATACCTATTATCTATGTTACAATGTGCTTTTCTACTCTAAACCAATCCATAAGTGCCAGCATCACCAAGAATATGGAGGTAAGGAAGAAGAAGGAGGAAGAACAGGATCAGGGCCACTTTCCTCCATCTTAGAACTTCTGACCCCCCTGTACAAAGTAAAACCCCCCTGTACAGGTGTTAAACCCCCCCTGTACAACACTAAAAAAATTTCCCCTCTAATTTGTAATTACTTCTACTATACCATCTAATCCTCTGTGACTGCTTGTTCCACCTTCAAAGTTGGTAACTCATTCCATGGCTCAAACTCAAAATCCCAGCTGTTTCCAGCTGCTTGCCAGAGTCTAAAATGCTTCTGACCAAGGCCTGGAACCTCTGAAAATATCTGAGGGACATTTTGAGTTCCAACAGGTTTAGCCCCCTCATCCCAAGCCCCAGTACCTGAGCTGAGGGTCAGCAGACAGAGCTGAGCCAGCGGGAGGTTCTGAGCGGTGCATTCCTCTGCATGCTCCAAAGCATCACCCCATCAGCTGCAGGCCTGCTCTGAACAGCATTTCCCCACCAAATCAAGCTCCTGATGAACTGAACAGCTGAGAGGAACCAGCTCCAAGGAGAAGCAGTGAAAAGGGAGAGATGAGAGCTGCCTGGGAGCTCCTGGAACAGCTTCTCCAGCTCTCTGGGCTGTTCCAGCTCTGCCCTTGGCTGGGAGGAGCAGAGGCAGCAGGATGGGTGTGCAGCCTGCACGGGGCAGCCCTGGGCTTTGGGAGGGATGGCAGCAGTGCTGGTGGCCCTGCTGCAGGGCACGGGGATGCAGGGAGGGATCACAGCCTGGGGCTGGGGCCCTGGGCAGGTTCCCAACCCAGGATATCCATCCAAGGGAGGCTCCAGTGTTGGAAATGCAGGCGAACCCAATGGGAAGAAATGACGATGTCTGACTCAATTCAGAAGGCTGAATGATTTCTTTATTGTAACTATGCTAAAATACATTAATATACTATATAAAAGGAGGATACTCAAACTACATACTACTTTCTTTGACTCTAACACAACTCATGACCCTGAGAGCCCAGCCCCAGGTGGGTTGGATTGGCCATCAGGCTCAAACAATCCTCACCAGAATCCAATCAAGTCCTCATTCCAGGTAAACAATTCTCCAAACACATTCCACATAGGAAAAACAAGGAGCAAAAATAGAAATTGTTTTCTCTTTCATTTCTCTCTGTGCACTTCTATGAAAAATCCTGAGAGTGAGAGAAATGTGCTTGCCACACTCCAGGGCTGGGCTGAGCACTCCAGGGGCTTCCAGGTATCCCTCTGATCCTGATTTTTAGAGCTTGGCCTGATATTTTCACTTTTGCTGAACAACCTGAGGAAAATCAGCTCAGCATGCTCGGTGGACCTGGGTACTTCTCTCATTACTTTTTCTCACAAGGTGTGAAAATCAGCTGTTGCTCCATTTTTCTGGCTTTATATATAAATTTAAAAGCTCATTTTTGCTGACTCATGGAGAATTAGCCAAGATAAAGCACTATTTTGAACCACCTAATTGAGCAAACACTGAAAGGAAATGTTTGATTACTCCTTCAGCTCCTCATTTTTCCTGGCTGAGGCCATTTACTGTATTCAGCTCAAATTAACCAGCACTTTTGGTTTCACTCCACATGCATTTTCCTTTGAGAAAGTATTTTCCAAAAGGAGTTTGCTCAGCTTTCTTCCATTCCCAGTGTTTAGAATGAGAATAAAATCAGATTTCTCATCCTCCCAGGGTGTTGAATGGGAATCTTGTGTTATTTAGGCTGCACACCAGTGCTTTTGTAAGGGATATTCTGTGTGTGGAGGAAAGATGCTATAAAATATTATAAAGAGATTTTAGTTTCCTCAAGTTGGGAATTTGCACATGTGTGTGCTGGCAGCTCATTTTTATTTGTGCTTTGAACAATTTTTTATATAAATGAGACCTGTCTGGACATCTGGATGTTATTGGGAGCTGACTATTAAATTTCTTTTTCTAGAAGATGGGTTTCCTGTGTTGCAAATCTTGAGGCAAAACCGTACCGAGTTTGTTTTGTGTGTGTTTAAATTTTAATGGGGATAATTACTGGGGAATAATTGAGAGTGGTGCTCTGGTTTGACCTGTATCAATTAATTTGTTTTTCCGCTCAGTGGAAGAGGATGGGGCTCTCCACCATCTGAGGTAGAGAGTTTAAAAATAATTTTCCTGTTCCTTCTGATCTGCTGCTGTGATTTCGACGGGAAGAGAGGCCCTGTCCCTTTGTGATGGCTTTAATTGAAATCCACTCAGCACAGAAACGCTGCAGATCTCCAAAGATGCTGCACTTAGCACTGGGCAGGTTTTGTATTTATCAACTGGTTTGGGCTGGAAGGAGCTTAAAACTCACTTTGTTCCACCCCTGCCATGGCAGGGACACCTCCCACTGTCCCAGGCTGCTCCCAGCCCTGTCCAGCCTGGCCTTGGGCACTGCCAGGGATCCAGGGGCAGCCACAGCTGCTCTGGGCACCTGTGCCAGGGCTGCCCACCCTCCCAGGGAAGGATTTCTTTCATATGTTTAATTCTAAATTTCCTGTCTTTCAGTTTGAAGCCATTCCCTGTGTCCTCCATCCCCTGTCCCCAGTCCCTCTCCAGCTCTCCTGTAGCCCCTTCAGGCCCTGGAAGGGCTCTGAGCTCTCCCTGGAGCTTCTCCTCTCCAGCTGAGCACCCCCAGCTCTCCAGCCTGGCTCTGGAGCAGAGGGGCTCCAGCCCTTGGATCCAGTTCTGGATCTCTCCAGCAGCTCCAGCTCCTTCCTGTGCCAGGAATTGTCCCCATTGTGTCACCCAGCCCTGGCCAGTGCTTTCTGCCCCAGGGATGGGCACTGGGCAGGGTGGGCATCCCTCATCCCCCCAGCCTGTGCCACAGACCATTCCCTGGAATTCCCTGGCTCCCTCCCACAGCCTCTGGAGCTGCTCTGTGGGTCAGGCACAGACCCCAGCATGGATCCATCTGCTCCCAAAACACAGGGATAACAAATGCCAGAGGGATTTCAGCGGTGCTGAGCTTCTCTCCAGCCCAGGAGCTGGAGTTCTCATTAGCCCCGTGAGATCTGGGTGTGCTGCACACGGATTTCTGCCTTTTGTTCTCTTTTATGCCTTTTAAAGATGAAAAAGCTCCCTGAGATCCTGGCAGCCGTTTGCCAGCCTGCTGGGAGGGGAAGTGTGTGATGTCCTGAGCTGCTGTGTGCAGGGTTTGAGGCCATGTCCCAAAAGCCTTTTCCCTGCTGGCTTTGGGAGGGCTCTCCTGGTTTGGGGGGGTTGGGAGGGGCTTGGCAGTGGTGGGATTTGTGTGAAGCTGGGCTGTGTGGGGACAAAAAGGGTTTTTTTAAGGGTTTCTCCCAGATGAAGCAGAAAAATGGAATTTTTAGGGCAATATTAAAATGCCAGGGACTGACAAGAACTGGCATCACCCCTCTGCCTCTCCTCAGGTGGCTTCCTGCTTTTTCCTGACTTCCCAGCTGATTACTGAGACATGGGGTCATTTTTCTATGCCCTCAACCTCCTCGTGGTGGCCAGGAGAGAAGGGGGAGGCAGGAGGGAGCCTTGGCTCCTCCAGGAGAGCAGGTCCCTGCCAAAGGCAGAGCCCTTTGGAAGTGAAATAGGAGCAGCACCAGCAACTCCTCGTTAAATGTCATTTATAGCAGGGGCTGGAGCAAAGGAAACTGCTGAAATGGGGCTCATAGAATTTAGAAGGGAATTTGGCACTGGAGCTTGGAGGGGAAGGCCAGCACGTGGCTCCTGGTGGAAATGCCATGGAGGTCACCTCACACAGCCATTTCCACGATCCTTCACACCCTCACCCTTCCTGGGTGCTCCTCTTCTCCTTGGGGGATGTCCACGGAGGGACCCTGAAGGAGTAACTGGAATTTTGTCAGCTTGGAGGGTCTTTGAGGCTGGACTGAATGCTGTGCTCAGGCAGTGACAGCCCCTGTCCCGAGGAGCCCTGGTGCAGAGCTGAGCTCAGCTTGCTCCTTGTGCCTGAGGCTCTTAAAATCCTTGCTGGCACCGTTCTTGGTGTCTTTATGGATCCACTCCCAGGCCAGGAGGAGCCAGTGCAGAGTCTCTGCAATTTACTGGAGTGGCTGTGGCCACCACTGTCGAGGGCCAGCAGGGCAGGTCTGACCTGTAGATATCAATATAATTTACCCAGGGATGGATGGACTCAATCTTAGAGGCCTTTTCCAACCAAAATTATTCTGGGATTCTGTATTTGGAGGTTTATACTGTGTTTAATAATTAATTTTTGGGTTGTCACTGGTGATCACCATGGGTCCTGGCTGTCAGGGGTTAATCTCACTAAAGAACAGATGTTAGGCTCAGCTTATTTCTTACTACAGAAATGGCAGCTGGGGATGTCAGGATGACAAGATAGAATGGAGACACCTGATATGGAGCAGGGAGTGTGGAAAACAAACCTTGTTTTACCTGGGCAAGGATGGGAATGTGGTGTGGGAGGAAGTTTGGATGTGGCTTTTGTGGCCATGACTGCGTTTTCTGGGGGAATGTGGTGCCTGGTGCCAGGCTGGGGTGCGCAGAGTCTGAGGGAGTGGGAACTGGAACTGAGAGCTGGTTCTGCTGCCTTAGGGCCTGTGAGTTTGAGGATTCAAACAGCAGAGCTTAGAGGGCTGAAAAGCTTTGGGCAGCCAAGAGATCATTTGGGAGAGAATTGCTGCTGGTCACTGTGCTGGGATGGTGTGCAGGTGTCAAAGGGGGTTTGGATGAATCTTTTGTGGCCATGAGCATTTTTGGGGAGGGGAATGTGGTGCCTGGTGCCAGGCTGCTGGGCAGGCCTTTGTGCCTATTTGGGGAACTTCTGGAGGAATGCCCTGGGAGAATCTGCCACAGGTTTAGAGAATGCCTCATGCTTGGGGTGGGAAAAAGGGGCTTCTCCCATGCTCTGTTAACCTGTGCCAGACTCTGAGGGACTGGGAACTGGAACTGAGAGCTGGTTCTGCTGCCTAAGGACCTGTGGGTCTGAAGATTGAAACAGCACCTTGGAGGGGTGAAAAGCTTTGGGGCAGCCAAGAGACCATTTGGGACAGAATTGCTGCTGGTCACTGTGCTGGGATGGTGTGCAGGTGTGGGAGGGGGTTTGGATGAATTTTTTGTGGCCATGAGCATTTTTCTGGGGGAATGTTGTGCCTGGTGCTGGGCTGGGGTGTGCAGAGTCTGTAAAGTGACTATGAGTAACTGAGAGCTGGTGCTGCTGCTGTAGGGCCTGCAGGTCTACAGGATTCAAACAGCAGCTTGGAGGGGTGAAAAAGCTTTTGGGGCAGCCAAGAGATCATTTGGGACAGAATTCTTGCTGGTCAAATTCCAGCTTCCACATTCTGGCCACCTCATGCCACCCTTGCCAGTCAATAAATCCTCCACCCTCACCCTGCAGCTCTGAGATCAGCCCGAGCTCCCCTGGCCACGGCCCCTCTCATCTGTCACACAGCCTCTCTGAAACACCAGCAGCCTTTCACCTGCTTTTATTTATTTATTCCAACAGGAAAGGAGAGGAAAACACCCCCAGCCAGCCTGTGTCAGCAATTAGGAGCATGAAATCTCTGGCAGAAGCAGAGCTGTGCCCTGTCCTTCTCCTGTGCCCCGGCCAAGCAGAAACCCCTGAGGATGAGCCTCGGGCTCAGGGAGGCAGGGCTGGCTCCAGGGACAGCGAGACAGCAGGGACCAGCAGCAATTCTGTCCCATGGGATCTCTTTTGGCTGCCCCAAAGCTTTTCCACCCCTCCGAGCTGCTGTTTGAATCCTCAGACCCACAGACCCTACGGCAGCAAAAGCAGCTCTGTTACTCACAGACCCCACTGCCCTCAGACTCTGGCACCAGGCACCACATTCCCCCCCAAAAAAATGCTCATGGCCACAAAAAATTCATCCAACTCCCTCTGACACCTGCACACCAACCCTGCACACCATCCAAGCCATTCCAGGCTTCTCTGGTAGGTTGGGCACTCTTTTTCCTGCATTATTCAGCAGCATCAAAAGACAAAATGACTTTTTTATTTTAACATCCCCTCAGCCCCCCTGATGGTTTGGAAAGAGCCCGGAAGATCAGGATTCATGGGGCAGGTGCCTTGACACAAATGTGAATTTGGGCGTGTGCTGCTGTGCTTTGGGCTGAGTCCTGGGGGTGCCTTGGGCTGAATCCTGGGGGTGCCTTGGGCTGAATCCTGGGGGTGCCTTGGGCCCAGCTCTGGGGGTACCAGGCACCAGCAGCTGCCAGGAGCTCTGATTTCCTCTCCCCTCCTTCCTCCTCCTCCTCCCAGCCTGGCTCTGCTGGCTCTCCCCTCAGAGCAGACAATTCTCTCTCGTGTTTCTAGCAAGGCTGTGGTGCCTGCTCCCATGGCTGCAAACATCAGCTGCAAACTTCATTATATGAAGAAAGCTCAAAGTCAGGTGGCAGAAGAGATAATTACCTTTCTAATATAATAATGCCAGGGCTGGTGAGCCTTTTATCTCACTCTGTGCTCCTCTGTACAATCACAGGCAGGGATTAAAATTTCCTGGGTTATTGCTCACCTGTGGCAGCCAGGGCTGTTTTCTCTGTTTGCTTCGAGGGGATTTCAGGTTGAAGGGAAAGAGGAAGATTGGGCAAGAGGAAGGAGCAGGAGGAGAAGCCCTTAGTGGTTTTAAGCAGCTGAGAGGGAGATGAAGCAACCTGTGAGCAGGATGGGTTTTGTAGTGGTCCCATCTGATGGGAATGGGGCTGTGGAGCTGCAGCTCATCAAAGGAGGAGGAAAACAGAAGGCAGAGCTTCAGAGAAGAGCCTGGGGTTGGGACTGGGTCCTGGCTGGGCTTGGTGCTTCTGTGTAAGGCTCAGGACTTCACAGCATCTCCATTTCCCAAAGGGAATCCGTTCTCTGTGCTGTGGGAAGAGCTGACAGTCCTTTCCCCTCTAGCAGCACTGAAGTGTTTCCCCTGCTTTCATCCTCTTTGAAGCACAAAACTCCATCCCTGGGTGTTTCCTGGGGTGCTGTGCCCTTGTTTTCCCCATCCTGGTCCCACCTGGGCAGGGGTTGGTGAGAGCCTCCTGCATCCAGCCCTTGGTTATTCCCAGTATTCCCTCTTGGCTGATCCCTAAATGCTGATGGTGTGGGAGGCATCTCCTTGTTCTTCTCCCACCAGGAAAATCCCATGGCTGACTCCCTCCCAGCAACAAGGTGCTTTTCCTGGCTGTCCCCTCTCCCTGGGGAGGGCGGGGGTTTCTGGACAGCTGCTGGAATTACAGAGCACTGCAGAGGTCAGAGCAGTCCCGTTTGCTCTGAGCTTTTGCAGAACATTAAAGCCTCAAAATTCTGCTGCCTCATACTCCAGGATTCAGCATCCCTCGTGGGAGAGGGGATAGGGTGCCATGGGCAGGGTGGGACAACAGTGGTGGGACACCCTGACTGGTGTCCCACTGCCAGGAAACTGCAGCTGAGTTAAAGGGAAGGGGGGAGATGTGTCCCTCAAAACCTGCTCATTCCATCTGAGCAACTCCAGAGCTGGATTGGGGAACTTCCAGGCTAAAATGCTCTTTTTATTTTTTTCCCTAAAGAAAGGCTGTCTCTGAGATAAAATTCAATGCCTGGTTCTGTCCCAGCCTGTAACTTTTGTCACCTGCAAACCCCAGGTGTCAGCTTTGTCCCTCCAGCTCTTGGCAAAGCCGTGGCATTGATGGCACCCTCCAGCCTCCCTCCTCCCTGCTCCCTCCTCTTCTCCCCCTCCCACAGCCTGACCTTCCTGGAGCTCTGCAACCTGCACATGCCCAGGACCTGTGCTCCAGGAGAAGGATGTGTCTTGCCAAGTCTCTCTGGGATGGATCCTGCTTGATCCCATTGATTCATTCCCCACCTTGCTTCGATCCAACCCCCCGGAGCGTCTTCTCTTTCTCAGTTTGCATCTGGCTGAGCCTTCCCTTCCCTTCCCTTCCCTTCCCTTCCCTTCCCTTCCCTTCCCTTCCCTTCCCTTCCCTTCCTTCCCTTCCCTTCCCTTCCCTTCCCTTCCCTTCCCTTCCCTTCCCTTCCCTTCCCTTCCCTTCCCTTCCCTTCCCTTCCCTTCCCTTCCCTTCCCTTCCCTTCCCTTCCCTTCCCTTCCCTTCCCTTCCCTTCCCTTCCCTTCCCTTCCCTTCCCTTCCCTTCCCTTCCCTTCCCTTCCCTTCCCTTCCCTTCCCTTCCCTTCCCTTCCCTTCCCTTCCCTTCCCTTCCCTTCCCTTCCCTTCCCTTCCCTTCCCTTCCCTTCCCTTCCCTTCCCTTCCCTTCCCTTCCCTTCCCTTCCCTTCCCTTCCCTTCCCTTCCCTTCCCTTCCCTTCCCTTCCCTTCCCTTCCCTTCCCTTCCCTTCCCTTCCCTTCCCTTCCCTTCCCTTCCCTTCCCTTCCCTTCCCTTCCCTTCCCTTCCCTTCCCTTCCCTTCCCTTCCCTTCCCTTCCCTTCCCTTCCCTTCCCTTCCCTTCCCTTCCCTTCCCTTCCCTTCCCTTCCCTTCCCTTCCCTTCCCTTCCCCTCTGAAGGTGAGCTGGAGGCACCAAACTCTCTCCATCCCAAATTCCCAGACCTCAAACCCCACCCCAATGGAAAAGGGTGATGAGACAACGTAGGGTGAGAGTTTTTCCCTCCAGGTTTGCACGATGGTCACCCAGAAATCCATGGTTTTCCCTGCTAAGAAATACAGGAGGAATAATCCTTGTTCCCAAAATTTTTGGTCTAGAAAGTAGAGATTTCCCCATGGGAGGTTTCAGCCTGATTTTAAGTGGAAATGCTGCTTTCAACCCACTTTACAATATTGCTGCAGTTAAAAGCAACCAAATAAAAATAAAATCTGAAGTCATATTTGAACTTAAAGCGAAACCAAAATGTTTTGTTATTTCCCACTGGAAAACTGAAATTGATGTTTCCCTGAAAAAAAAAACATTTTTGGTGGGGAAGAAAAGGCTTTCTCCAGCTTTCTTTGAGTGCTTTTTCTAAGAACAAGCAACACTTCTTGATTTGCTGGAGTTATTGCCACAGAGATGTCACTTGGCTGAGTGACCTGGAAGGTGTTCCTGCCCTAGGGGAGGGGTTGGAATGAGATGAGCTTTAAGGCCCTTTCCAACCCACAGCAATCTAAAAATTGATGTGGGATATTGGGCAGGAATTGTTCCTTGGGAGGGTGGGCAGGCCCTGGCACAGGTGCCCAGAGCAGCTGTGGCTGTCCCTGGATCCCTGGCAGTGCCCAAGGCCAGGCTGGACAGGGCTGGGAGCACCTGGGACAGTGGAAGGTGTCCCTGCCCATGGAATTAGAGAGACTTTAATGTTCCTTCCAACCCAAAGCCTTCTGGAATTCAGTGTTTCTTTTTGCATTTTGCCCAGGCAGCTCCTGATGCTGGAGTGGAGGTGCAGAGTTCTGTCCCTGCTTGGTGCTGCTCCCCTGGACACGATGGCCGTGTCCCCATGCTGGTCACTCCAGGCTGCAGAAGTGTCTGCCCTGAGCTCTGAGCTGCTCAGGGAACCTGGGGAAAACAATCAGGCAGGGACAAAGCAGAAGGAGTTGTGAAGGCTCTCCAACAAGGAGTTGCACTTTTGTAGGACTTGACTGTTTTTAGGTGCTGGTGGACGCAGGAATGGCCCCTTGTGCAGCCTGATGTTCCTTCCACTGCCACTGATCCCTTCTGCTTTGCGAGGCAGCAGTTCTGTACTCACAGAAACCCCTGTCCGACCCTTCCTTTGCCCCACACAGCATTCCCAAAAATTTCCCAGCTAAATTTGCCCCGATGGGTTGGGGGGGGGGACAAAACCCGGTGCCCCCGGTGCCCCCTGTGCCCCCTGTGCCCCCTGGCAGGCGCAGCCCACGCGGGCACATCTGGAGCTGCTCCTGCTGCTGTTTCCAGGGCTACAGGGGGAGGGAAGGGGATGACTCTGCAAATGTCAGCATCGCTTACTCTGGGAACCGCGCTGAGTCCTCCCGCACCTTCCCGGCTCGCAGTTTAGCACCGTCTAGACGACGGTCTGCTCCGTGCAAATCCCAATTATCATCATGGCAAGCGGCTGCAAAAGCGCTCCCAGCTCCTCCCCTGCCCAGGGATGCCCCTCTGGGGCTTTTTAGTGCTCGGAGAGGAGAGTCAGCTGCGTTTGTGGAGAGGGACTGGTGGGGCACAGACTGGAGCTGGGCACAACCACCCACCTGGGATTTAAACACAAAGCATCTCCTCCCTAAAAATCCCAGTTTAAGCAAGAGCAGTGTGTTTTAGAGTTGAAAACACAATGTATTTTAATAGTATTTTGATTTTAAAGTGGAAAATGCAATGTATTGTAATAGTATTTTAATTTTAGAGTGGAAAATGCGGTGTATTTTAGAGGGGAAACAGCAGCGCAGAGTGGAGCAGTGACTTGTCTCACAGACGATTAAGCTCATCAGGTCTTACAGCCCTCCTTGCTGAACCCAGCCTGCACATTCAGGACCCCAGGGACTGCCAGTGCTGCTCTGGGTTTCTTTTTCCCTGCCCGTGCTCTCCTCTGTTGGCTGTAGAGCTGAGCCTGGGCTGATTTAGCTCCAAACACAACACTTAACTTGGCTGCTGAAGAGCTGGGGGGGTTTTCTGGACCATTTCACAGCAATGGGCTGCATCAACAGCGAGCATCTGATGCTGTTGGCCGGCGTCCCAAAGCCCTCGGTGCGATGTTCTCCTCATCACAAAGCTGCTGTGGGCCACGGGCTGCTCCTCTCCTGCAGCTGCCTGAGAAATCCCCCACAGATCTCCCTCTCTCTCTCTCCTGCTCCATAAATCCAGGTTTGAATTTGTGATGAGAGGAGAAGTGGCTGCAGCACATCAGCAGCAGCAGCAGCCCCACACCCGGGGTTATCCCTGCTGTGTTCCTGAGTTTCAGGTGGCTGCAGCACATGGAAAAATCTCCCTGCCTGGGCTTTGAAACCTTGGAAAACTGCAGCTTCCATCTCTGCCCCGTGGGACTGCTCTGGAGATTTGGAAAACACAAACATTTGCTGCTGTGCTGGAAGCTGGGTTGGCAGATTTCTGCCCACAGCATGGATTTTTTTAAGGGCTGGAATGTACAGCCCAGAAATGTGGAGTTTATGATGGAAATGCTGCCAGACTTTTATCTGCAGCAATTCCAGGCTTGGTAACAGCACAGTGGAGAGCGAGAGCCTCTGTTATCTGAACAGCCAATTAATTTAAGCACATTCCCCTCTCCTGCTATAAAGATGTCACTTCCCTGTGCCAGTGACATTGCTCTGGCCCCTGAGGTGCCACCTGCCCATTGCATTGTCCCTTTCATTCGCTGGAACAGGAGCTCAGGGAGGTTCGGAGACTCTTCCCTGGAGGTATCCAAACCCCATCTGGACACAGTCCTGGGTGACAGCTCCAGGGACCCTGCTGGCAGGGAGGTGGGACTGGATTAGGGAATGTTACAGGTTGAAAAGGACCTTAAAACTCATCCAGTGCCACCCCTGCCATGGCAGGGACACCTTCCTCTGTCCCAGGCTGCTCCCAGCCCCATCCAGCCTGGCCTTGGGCACTGCCAGGGATCCAGGGGCAGCCACAGCTGCTCTGGGCACCTGTGCCAGGGCCTCATCACCCTCCCAGGGAACAATTCCTTCCTTTCTCTCTCTAAATTTCCCCTCTTTCAGATTTTGTTTGATGATCTCCAGTGGTCCCTTCCAGCTTGAGGCACTTTGTCATTCCGTGGTTGCTGCCCAGGGAGTGTCTGTGAGCCTGTGCTGGCTTTGGGAAGGGGATGATGCTGCTGTGCTGGGCGAGAAAGGATGGGGAAGGTGGAGAAAAATGGGTGGAAAAGGAGGAAAGCAGGAGAGGCAAACCAATGCCCAGGGAGGATGTGACCATGAGCATGGGCTATGTTGGTGCTGAGGTGATCCCTGGGTGTGGGAATCCAGGGCTTCCCTCTGGCTGCCCTGGCAGGTCTGGGACCCTGGCAGGGGTCAGGAACCCCCCTGGATAGAGCCCCCAGAGACACTGTCTGTGATCTCTGTCCATGGAAAAGAGTTTTCAATCTTACAGGATGAATTACCAACTCTGAGTGTTTGATATGAGTAATAATTAAGTGTGGCATGGGTGCAAAAGTAAAATTTTAGGATTCTAGATTAGGGGCTCAAAGGGGACAAGATGGAGGAAATTGGGTGTGTTTTGTCCTTTTTCTCCTTCTTCATGCCCTCCATGTTTCACTGCAGTGTTGGCATTTTTCTGTTGGTTCAGGCTGGGGACACACTGTCCAACGTAGGTGACAGATATTGGCACGTTATTGTAAATCCAGCACAGGTAGTTTCTGGTATTTAATGTTTGTACCATCCCACTGAGGGCAGAGCCCCACACGCTGCCCTGCAGGACAGAGCTGCGGCAGGGCAGCAGAACATGTTAGAGATAAACAGAATAAACAACCTTGAAACCAGCACAGACCAATTATGGCTTCTGCTTTGGCAGCGGGGCTGACAGACAGAGACTTTCTACAATCTCAGAATCATCAATACCTCAGATTCTGACACAGGTGGCCTTGGGGCACACAGAGCCGTGCTGGGATCTCTGAATATCTGGGTTCTGGCCCGTGTTCACCTGGGTGCATCGAGTTCTTTAGATTTCCTTGGCACTGAGCTGTTCTTTCTCCCATCCTCTTTATCCAAAGACTTTCGTGGTTTTGGAATCCTGTGTGAAGTAGTGGAGCACAACTGCTGCCCTACATCTGCTTTGTCAAGTCCTAAAGGTTATAAATTCGCCCCAACTTTGTTATGTCCTAAAGGTTATAAATTCAGCCCAACACCCTCCTCTTGCTGCACATCTGGCAGCCTGGGCCTGTAAGCACAGCTGGATCCCTCTTTCCCCAGCTTGGCCACTGGGGAGTGGTGTGGTGGCTCTGTTTGGCTGTGGGAGCTCCACTCCACTCCAAACGGGTGAGAACAAGGGTTAAAAATAACAAAATAAAATTTGTCTGAGCTGTTGAATTGGTGCAGGCTCTGTTTGAGTAGGGATGGGGAGAGAATTCACCTCATCACCCACCCAAGGTGGGGTGGTGCAGGAGCAGGAGTTGCACAGGATGATCGTTGTGGACTCTTTGCAGCTCAGGATATTCTGGGATTTTATTATCCCATGGACTCCCCAGCCACAGAGCAGCTGTGGCTGCCCCTGGATCCCTGGCAGTGCCCAAGGCCAGGCTGGACAGGGCTGGGAGCAGCCTGGGACAGTGAGAGGTGTCCCTGCCATGGCAGGGGTGGCACTGGATGGGATTTAAGGTCCCTTCCAACTTTCCAGGCTGCGGTTCTTGCAGCTGAGTGCAGCCAGAAGAGACTTTTTTAATTAAAGAATTGAATTTTCTGGGTGGGTGATCCCCAGCAGGGCCTGTGGGGTGTGAAGGATCTCACGTGGTGGTGGCAGACCCAGCTCCTGGAGGCAGCGCCCGCCTGGAGCTGCCCTGCACCTTCTCAGCTGCAAAACTCGACTTTTATCTACAAAAAACGGGAGAAAAAATGGGATTTATTTGCCACATTCATGAAATACGGCTCCCCAAGCACCCAGCATGGGAGCTGTCGTGGCTAAATTATCCTAAAAAACAGAAGAGAGGGAGTTACAATTTCTGGTTTTGATGCTGAAGGAATAAATTCTGGCTTTTCCCTGTCCACAGCCCAGCTTGCAACAGGTTTAAAGCACAGTACAGATGGCTATGAAATTATTGCCAACAGCTACTCATTATATTAGATAAGGCCCTGGGTTTATTTAGGAGAAGCAGATGGAGGGAATACACAATATTTTAGATGTCTTGGCAAACTGTGTTTTCCTTAGAACAACACTGCATGTTTGGTGTGAGAGTTCTGGCCAAAAATAAAACAACAAAACGGGGAAAGAGGAATAATTATATCCCTTGAGGGGCAATAAGGTGTGTATTTTAAAAAGAAATATTACAGTGCAAGTCAGATTAGGAGGTCTGAGGCCATATTTTAATCCTTGTGGCAAGAGAAGAGATTCTGATTTTACTTGAAAATCTGTATTTTTGTGGCCTGTGGATAAAGCTTGAAAACCTGACCCCAGCTGCCTCCAAATCTGAGGGATCACAAGGCAAAGAGAGAGTTTAAATGTTATTTTTTTTCAGGATCTCCCGAGTTTTAGTCCAGCCTTGTTGATTTTGGGGCTGCCTCCCTGTGTGAGCACTGGCACAGTGATGGCTGAGCGAGGGGCAGGTGGGAAAGTGCTGGGATTTGGGATCTCTGGGGCAGCAGGCTGGGACAGGAGGTGTTGGAGGAATATCACAGTTACAGTTACAGTTTTTCCCCAATGACTATTACCTATATTAAATGGTGCTTTTCTACTCTAAACCAATCTGTGAGTGCCAACATCACCAAGAACATGGAGGTAAGGAAGGAGAAAGAGGGAGGACAGGGCAGGCCCAAATCCCTCCATCTTAAAACCTCTGACCCCCATGTACAAAACCAAACCCCCCCCTGTACAGCACTCAAAAATTCTTCCCTTTACTTTGTGACTACTTCTACTCCAATATCTAAACTTTTGTGACTTCTTGTTCTTCCTGCAAGGTTGGTAAATCATCCCATGGCTCAAATCCAAAATCACAGCTGTTTCCAGCTGCCTGCCAGGGTCTCAAATGCTTCTGACCTGGGCCTGGAACCTCCAAAAATGTCTGAGGGACATTTTGAGTTCCGACAGGAAAGCACTGCTCCCACTTGGGGAGGTTCCTGGTCCATCCTGGCTTTGCTTTCTCCAGGAATTGCTCTGTGTCCTTTGGGAGTGTAATTTTCTTGTTGAGCCCCACTCCAGCTCCCCTCCCTTGCTCCCAGCAGTTCCTGGGAAGGCCCAGGGAGGGGAGGCTGTCGGTGATGCCCCCAGGGTGGCTCCTCAGAGTCCCTGAGGGGCGACTGGAGCCGTTCAACATCCACAGGGGGACAGCCACAAACCCTGCTCCTGCCCCAGCCCCTCTGGAGCCTGGTGTTGGTTTTTATCCATGGTTGAAGTCATCCCTGGATGTCCCACATCCTGTCCCATGTTCCTCCTTGGAGTTCACACATCTCCTGGGTGTCCTTCATTCCTCCCTGGGTGTCCCTCATCCCTCTCTGGGTGTCCCATGTCCCTCTCTGGGTGTCCTATGTCCCTCCCTAGGTGTTCCATATCCCTCCCTGGATGTCCCATGTCATTCCTTGGATGTCCCACATCCCTCCTTGGATGTCACACATCTCCTGGGTGTCCCACATCCTGTTTTGGGTGGCCCATGTCCCTCCCTGGGTGTCCCATGTCCCTCCTGGATGTCCCATGTCCCTCCTGGGTGTCCCACGTGTCCCCCAGGCCCATGCTGGCTGAGCACAGCGGGTGCAGCAGGCGCTGGGGTGCTGATGGCAGCAGGGACCCCTGGGGTGCTGATGTTGTGTGATACTGCAGGAAAGCAAGGCCAGGAGTGTTTGACATCCTGCTGAATTCTCCACCTTGGTTGAGTTTTGGTGGGTTTGGGGCTCTCCCTGGTGAAGGGCACAATGCCAGGTGTGGAGATGCTGATGATCCTTTTTTGGCCACTCCTCCCCCTCTGGCTGTGCCCTGAGGCTGGGGAGAGAGCACTGAACAGTGCACATGTGGCAGCAGGAATCACCCCCCTGTCCCTGTCTGCCTTCCCTTTATTTTATGTATGGTTTTGGCTCTCACTCTGCACAAGTGTTGATCTTTCCCCATTATCTGCCCACCCCAGCAGTGATTTGGGGTGGGGGGCTGCACTGGGACATCCCCCAGCCCTCCAGAGTCCAGTGCTTGCTTCAGCTGTGGCTGGGTGGGCAAAACCCCACAGTGCAGGGCTCAGAAAAGCATCGCTGACCCCGAGGTGTGTGGGACTCAGATTCAGTCAAAGAAAGAAACTGAGAATTTCTAGCCAGGCAGAAGCCTGGGAAAGAGCTGGAGAAAAATGTAAATAATTCTCTATCTCTCTTGTTATTCACACTGTTTATAGTTAAGTTCTATCACTGTGCATCAAGCACTTTGCACCAATGCTGTGAGTTGTTTTCACTTCAGGACCAATGGAGTTGGTCCTCATGAAGTTCTGTATAAAAGAGCGGGGTATTTTGAATAAACTGGAGTTTTACTCTCAACAGCCTTCTAATCAGTCTTCTCATTTCCGTCCTGCCTCGCCAGCGACAGAGGTGTCCCTTCCCTCCTGCCTGATGTGCCCAGCACTGCAGGTGGTTTTCCTTCCCCTCTCTGGCTGCTGCTCCCATCCCTCTCCTGGCACCAGTGAGGAAGGCTGAGCTCTTCCTCCCAGCCGTTTGGTTTTGCTTTTCCAGCACTGCTGGGATGTGACAGCGCTGACATTTCCTGCCCAGCTCAGAGGCAGCTCCTCCTGGGGCTGGCCAGGTGCAGAGGGTGAGGTGGCTGCGCCTCCAAATAACACAGATCTCGTCACAGCTCCCAGGGCAGCCTGGCAAGGAGCTTCTCCTCCGTGCTGCTGGAGGGAAGGAGGGTTGGGATGTGTTCTGGTGACTCAGAGCTCTCTCCTCCTGCAGTCTGTGCTGCCCTGTTAGCCCACCTGGCAGGAAAATCCATCCCCCACCACCCACCAGCTGGCCTGTGCCCTTTGCTTTGTGCTTGCAGCTCGTGGAGAGCACAGCTCTGCTCCTCCAGCATTCCTGGCACAGCGCTGAAGGGCAGGGCTTGCTTTGGGTGACGTTTTTCACTCGCACTGGGCTCAGGACTTTGTATTTTTTGGGAAAATGGCAGCACTAAATCAAGGCAAAACTATTTGCAGGCTTGACAAGAATTGCTTCCACTAAAAAAGAAAATGTATTTAAAGCTGGGGATGCTTCATTTTAGAACTCGACAAATGAAACAATCCCCAAATGTTGTTCTGTTGCTCTCTCATTTCCATCCCCTAAAGTAAAAATACTTGAAATGTTTTGCTGATCCCGAAATTCCCCTTGAAGAATTTTGTCTGGTAGTGAGACAAAACCTTTCATATCTTGACTGTGGGGTGGGTGGCACCAGAACTCTCCAGGAAATGCTTTCTGCTCCCAGCCCCTGCCCTCGGGAACCTCTGGAGTGACATTCTGGGGTGGCCATTCCCAAGGACAGCCAGCAGCACCTCTCCTCTGTGCTGGTAGAGGGTGAGGCCCAAGGTGTGCCCTACTTTCTGATCCCCAGAGAAGTGCAGGGTGGTTTTAACCCCTCTGCACTCTGTTTTCCCAGCGTGGGCTCCCTGGAATGGCTTTGGCCGTGTGGTTTTCCTGCCAGCTGTCAGTGCTCCTTTGCCACTCTGCAGTGGTGCATGTCCCTGTCTCTCCTGCTTAGCAGCAACAAGGACTTCTTTGAGCAGCTGCCTCATCATCAGAACATCTTCCTTCATCCTGCACGATCCAAGCCCTGCAAATCCTCCTTTGGTGGATTTGAGTGGCCCTCCCTGCCTGGCTGCTGTGGCTGGCTGTAGCAGAGGAGGTTTGCTCCAGACTCTCCCTCCCCGGCTTCTCCCTGGAGCCTGGCTCAGGAATTACACTCACAAAAGTGAGTTTCAGGTGCTTTGGGGAGGGGATTCTGCTCCTGTTTTGCTCTGTCTCCCCCCAGGACTTGGGAACATTTCTGCCATGTGGAAGAGAAGGAGGAGGGAGTTTGTGTTCACATCTGGACACTGCTGGAGGCTGGTGGTGAATGTAATGCTGGTAACAAAAGGGTCAGAAATGCATGTGTTTGAGGGGAATCACAGAATCCCAGAACAGCTGGGGTTGGAGGGGACCTCTGGAGATCATCCAGGCCAACCCCCTGCCAAGGCAGGGTCACCTGGAACAGGTGACACAGGAACGTGTCCAGGTGGGTTTGGGATGTCTCCAGATAGGGAGACTCCACCTCATCCCTGGGCAGCTGTTCCAGGGCTCTGCCACCCTCAGGGAGAAAATTTCTTCCTCATGTTGAGGTGGAACTTGTTGTGTTTTAGTTTATGGCCACTGCTCCCCATCCTGACACTGAACAGAGTCTGGCACCATCCTCTGACACTCTTGGAGGTATTTTATGGATTGGTGGGAATCTAAATCTGAATTTCCCTCTAAATCTCCTCTTCTGGACAGGCTTTTTGTGCCTCTGAAGCCCTTTGCTGCCAAATATTGTCATTTTCTGGGTGTATTTTACTTTGCCCTCTGTTCCCTTCACGAGGAGAGGTTTATCCCTCACAGCAGGGAGGCTGTTTTGATGGATCCAATCTATCTGGGAACAAACACGTTTATCTGAGAACGGAGATCAGCCTGAGGTGTCTGCTGGAAGGAAAGGGTGGGATCTGTCCGTTGTGCTCAGGTCAGGAGCAGGATCAGATGGAATATGCAGGCTCTGCTGGGATGCTGAGGCCCGGTGTTTGCTGGAGCTCACCCTGGGTCAGGGGTGGCTCCATGTGCTGGAAAAGTCTCTCCTCCAGCCCAGGCTTCCAAAGAAAGGCTCAGCAGTCTCTGTTGTTCGGTCTCAAGGCAGTTTATTGCAAGTTATCTAAAAGATTTTCTTCTGGGGCTGCTGTGGTTTGCTCACAGCTCAGGCAGAGGCACACACACACCCTGACATCCTCTCTGACTCCCGACTGCTTCTTCTCTCCCCCTCTGCCCAGGGCTGTGCTGTCTTTTATATGGTACATTACGTGTTCCATGGGTACAGTTTTTCCCCAATGCCTATTACCTATATTAAATGGTGCTTTTCTACTCTAAACCAATCTGTGAGTGCCAACATCACCAAGAACATGGAGGTAAGGAAGAAGAAAGAGGGAGGACAGGGCAGGCCCAAATCCCTCCATCTTAAAACCTCTGACCCCCATGTACAAAACCAAACCCCCCCTGTACAGCACTCAAAAATTCTTCCCTCTACTTTGTGACTACTTCTACTCCAATATCTAAACTTTTGTAACTTCTTGTTCTTCCTGCAAGGTTGGTAAATCATTCCATGGCTGAAACCCAAAATCACAGCTGTTTCCAGCTGCCTGCCAGGGTCTCAAATGCTTCTGACCTGGACCCAGAACATCCAAAAATGTCTGAGGGACATTCTGAGTTCTGACAGGTGTTGGTGATCCAAAGGAGAGGCAGAGACCTGCCAAGCCAGGCCCTTTGTGTGGCAGGGACAGGACAGCTGGTGGGGAATCACCAGCACTGAGTGACAGAGCCACCAGCAGAACCTGGCACTGCCATAAATTAAACACTGCAATTAGCACCTCACATGGACTTATCAGCCCAGGCCTGGGCTCCACTCCGTGCCTTTGGTAGTCAGGATAAAGCTCACAGGCCGTGAAATCAAACTTAGTGGAAAAGGGCACCTTTCCAACCCTCCGATCACCGCGTGTCCCCGCTCGGGGCTGTGGCACTGCCAGCGCTGCCACCGCAGGCCTGGCACGAGCCAGCTGGGCAGAGTGACAGACACATCCCAGGGCATGGCCACAGGCACCCCTTGGCTGGGTGCCTGTGCTGCTCTCAGCTCCTGGCTGGGGCAGTCTGCCAGGCCACATCCCGCAGTGACACCGGGCAGTGTCCCCAGCCCACGTGCGGGTGGCACAAGGGTGACAACAGCTCCTGCTGCTGTGCCCTGCAGTGATGCCTTGTGAGAACAGGGACTGGACAGAGCTACAGAATAAAACAGGGATTTATTCAAAGGATCTCCTCCATGGATCCACCTTGGGCAGCACCAGAGCCCAGCCAGGGCTGCACCCAAATGAACCAAAATGGCCCCAAAATGCACGAGCGCTCCCGGGGGCTCTCCCTGGGATCAGTTCTGCTCCATTGGCACCTTGGAGTTCATTGTCCCATTCCAGCTTTAGCCCAGGCAGTCCCACCCTGCTTGTTTTTCTCTCTCCAGCCCACGGTGTTTGTGCTCCTGGGCTGAGATTTGGATCATTTGTCCTTGGTGCCCAGCTGGAGCAGGAATTGTTTTGTCTCCCTGCTCTGTGCAGAGCTCACCATCCCCTCATATCAAGCCCAGACCCACAGACTAAAGCAGCACAGAACGTGAAAAATAGAAAAGCCAAAACCTGAGGATTCAGCTCTGAGCAGACAGAGCCCCAGGACACTCCTGCAGCCCTCAGGGGGTGCAGCTGGGGGTTTCTCCCTTGGCCGTGGGCTTCATCCTCTCTAAACCTTCATGATCCACTTGGAACCTTCAGGGAAATAGGGCTGGGCTGCCCTGGTGGCACAAAGGGACAGAGGTTGTGGCACTTCCAGGTGCTGCTTGCCTGCTGGAGTTCAGGGCCAGAATGGTGCCATGTTTCTTTTCCCAGTTTGTTCTGCAGCCTTTGGGTAGCAGAGGAGAGATTGGGAAGGACAGAGGTGACAGTCAGCCTGCAGGTGACCCACACAGGGGGAAACACCTGAAACTACTCAGCCAATCTTCATGAAGTTTGTAATTTTGGTTTTCCACTGGATTCCACTCCCAGGGGTCACTGGGGCCTGTTACCATTGGTGCTCTGTCAGGTTTTGGGAATGGGGATGCTCCGAGTCAGGTTTAGGGAATGGGGATGATTTACCAGAGTTTTTTCTCTCTCTGAGGTTTTGGGATTATTTCTAGGAGTAGAACTTATAAAAATGAGCAAGGCTACATTAAAATACCCTCAAGTTATTCCAGTGATTCCTCCTCACCAGTGATATCCAGTGGTGAAGTCCCATGGGAAGCATTAATGGCTCTCAGACAAGGTGGGGATGATCCTGAGGAACTGGATTTGTTTTTCCCCACTCTGATCGTCAGGTTTTGGAGCACTGGGCTAAACCTGAAGGAACTCCAAGGCATTTTCCTTGCTCAGGGCTTCACTAAGGATGTTCATCCCCGTGTCTGGCAGCCGGGGTCTTGCTGAAGCAGAACAAATCAATGCTGAGCTCCCAGCCCCTTACAGGAAGGGATTGCTAATTATTTATGATATCAGAATGTTCAGGGAAGGAACTTTCCCTTCGTTCTCTGCTTTCTTTTATACCCAGAGGAACAAGCTGCTTTCATAATTTATTCCAGGCGTTGCTGGAATAAAAGTTATCAAGCATTTATCCCACAGCTGGGCTGTCTCTGGGAAGAGCTGTCAGTCAGGGCTCCTTAGTGGAGGAGAGAAAAGCAGCATTTAACCAAGTGATGGTGAAACTGGGGAGGGAGTGCCACTGTCCTGAGCCCCCAGGGATGGCAGGGAGGGTGCCCAGGTCCTCCTCAGCAGCACAAAAATAAGAAAGGTTTGGTGTTTGGGCATCACAAAAAAGACAATTTCCATGGAGGAATTGATTTTGTTGCACTTAAACCCTTGGAAGTGCAATCCAAGGCAAGACTCCAAACATATCCGATCTCTGTGTTCCTGTGCAACCCACTGAGACACAGAAATGGCAGCAGATCACCTGCAGAGACATTTATCACCTGAAATCTGATTTTTGTCTTCTTGTTTTTGCTTTTCCCAACCGATTTCCTCTTCTGGCACTGGGTCCCCCAGTACCTCTGCTTTGTTCTCAGCTGCTGGCTGTGCAGCCAGGGGTGCTCCAGCAGGATTTTGGGATGTGCCTGTCAGCTGGCTCCTTTGATCTCTCAATTTCTCTTATTTTTAAGGATGATTTCCCACTCCTCCTGACCTAACTCACAGTGGCTTTTATGAGCTTTCAGAGGGAAAAAGTAAAACAAAGGTGGCACTTTGGCAAAAGCCCCAGATGATGTTAATTAAGGTCTCCCCCTCACTGGTTTTCCCAGGGCACTGGAATCCTGTAAATGAGCTTTGGTTTTGTCGGAGGAAAGGCACCATCCCCACCCTGGCACAGATTCCCCTCCTGAGCTGCTTTGTTGTGCTCCAGCTGCTGCCCCCAGGTCCTTCCTGACATCCCGAGGGTTCCTGGCATGGATGCTGACACCACAACACTTCTAAAAAGCCTCAGGGCCCCCTGTGCCCAGTTCCACTGCTGGCACAGCCTGGCTGGGGCTGCAGAGCCACGGGGGTGGGCATGGAAAGCCAGGGGGCTGCAGGATGCCCAGCCTGGGCTTTGCCAGCCTCTGCCCCATTCACCTGCAAGGTTCCAGAGGGGATTCAGCCCCAGAGCTGCCCCTCAGCCCCCAGGGGCTGCTGGAGAGTCCAGAGGAGCCACGGAGCTGCCCTGGAGCCAGGCTGGGGGAGCTGGGGGTGCTCACCTGGAGAGGAGAAGCTCCAGGGAGAGCTCAGAGCCCCTCCAGGGCTTGAAGGAACTTCTGAAAAGGAGGGAGAGGGATTTTTAATGTGGGCAGAGTGACAGAACAAGGGGCAATGATTTCAAACTGAGACAGAGCAGAGTTAGATGGGATATTGGGGGGGAATTGTTCCCTAGGAGGGTGGGCAGGCCCTGGCACAGGTGTCCAGAGCAGCTGTGGCTGCCCCTGGATCCCTGGCAGTGCCCAAGGCCAGGCTGGAGGAGCTGGGGGTGCTCACCTGGAGAGGAGAAGCTCCAGGAGAGCTGGGGAGGAACTGTGGACAGTGGATGGAGGGACAGGACACAGGGAATGGCTCCCACTGCCAGAGGGCAGGGACGGATGGGATATTGGGCAGGAATTGTTCCCTGGGAGGGTGGGCAGGCCCTGGCACAGGGTGCCCAGAGAAACCCAAACCATTCCAAGCTTTTTCCCAGCTTTGTTTAGCCTGGAGCTGTTTTTTTTTTTACCTCTCTAGACAACACCTGAGCTGTTTTGTCTTCCACGAGTGGTGGATTCATGGGCAGAGGGAGCAGAGCCAGCTCAGCCCTGCTGGCTGGTCTGTGGGATTTGGGAGGGATGGGATGGAACCCACGGAGCAGCTCTGCAGCCACGGGAGGTGGCTCTAGGATGTCCCATGCAGGTTAACTGGGGGGTGACAGTGAAAATGAGGTCAGAATTCATGACCTAAATGGTCAAACCCAGGAGTTTTCCTGGGAAAGGGGCTTCATGTGCTTTGCCAGAGTTGGAACAGGCTGGTTTTGCCTGTTTGGAAGAAAATTCTGGAATGACGACTTCATCCCATTGGAGCATTTTCAGGCACCCATTCCCTCGCAGTTTCTCTCTGGATTTAAACCAGGACAAGAAGGGCTGAAGGACCTTTTCTGTAAGCCTGGTGACAGCACAAATCCATTCCTGGCTTGTGGGAATCCAGGGCTCCCCTCTGGCTGCCCTGGCAGGTCTGGGACCCTGGCAGGGGGTCAGGAACCCCCCTGGACAGAGCCCCCAGAGACACTGTCTGTGATCTCTGTCCATGGAAAAGGGTTTTCAATCTTACAGGATGAATTACCAACTCTGAGTGTTTGATATAAGTAATAATTAAGTGTGCCACGGGTGCAAAAGTAAAATTTTAGGATTCTAGATAAGGGGTTCAAAGGGGACAAGATGGAGGAAATTGGGTGTGTCTTGTCCTTTTTCTCCTTCTTCATGCCCTCCATGTTTCACTGTGGTGTTGGCATTTTTCTGTTGGTTCAGGCTGGGGACACACTGTCCAACGTAGGTGACAGATATTGGCACGTTATTGTAAATCCAGCACAGGTAGTTTGTGGTATTTAATGTTTGTACCATCCCACTGAGGGCAGAGCCCCACACGCTGCCCTGCAGGACAGAGCTGCGGCAGGGCAGCAGAACATGTTAGAGATAAACAGAATAAACAACCTTGAAACCAGCACAGACGAATTATGGCTTCTGCTTTGGCAGTGGGGCTGACAGACAGAGACTTTCTACAATCTCGGAATTATCAATACCTCAGATTCAGAAACTGGCTCAGCTCAGACTGACTGTGCTGTTGGGAGCATCAGCCAGGGTGGATGTTCACGATTATCTCCTCCCTGGGTTATTCCCCCCTGCACAGGTCCATAAATGAGCAATTAAGCTGTGAGGATGGAGGGAAGGGAGCAGAGGATGAAATCACTGGCCTGGGTGCAGAAGATTAAATCAGAAGGCTCTGCATGTGCTGGTTCTTGGTTTAAATCCTCTCCTGTTGCTCGTGCTCCAACTGCATCCACGGAGCTGATGTCATGGGAATTTTAAGGTCATGAAAATGTGGGAACAGGTGTCCTATAGAATAAATACTCAGCTCCTCAGGTCCTGGCTGCCTTCTGCCTCCTGCCATCCAAGATCCCAGCAGGTTTTTTTCCTGATCTCCAGCACCTCCTGCTGATGGAGTCTGGCCCTTTCCGCCCAGCAATGCTGAGCCTGCTCTTCCCCGGGCCAGGCTCCATCAGTCAGTAAATGAAGGACAGGGATTTATTCTGGGAGTGCTCCCTGCACTGCCAGGGCCTCATCCTGCACAGCTCAGAGTGTGATTGTACAGCTGCTTTCACAAAACTCTGCTTTGCCTTGGGTTGGTTTCATGGTGGCTGCTCACTGCAGACTGCTCTGCAGCCTGGGGTTAAGAAACTGCAGAAAAAAGGCTCCTGTTAGCAAGAAACTGAGGAAAAATGGCTCCTGTTATCAGGAAACTGAGGGAAAGGGGCTCCTGTTATCAGGAAACTGAGGAAAATGGGCTCCTGTTATTAGGAAACTGTGGAAAAAAGGCTCCTGTTATCAGGAAACTGAGGGAAATAGGCTCCTGATATCAGGAAACTGAGGGAAATGGGCTCCTGTTATCAAAAATAGAGGAAAAAAGGTTCCTGTTATCAGGAAACTGAGGGAAAGGGGCTCCTGTTATTAGGAAACTGAGGGAAATGGGCTCCTGTTATTAGGAAACTGTGGGAAAAAGGCTCCTGTTATCAGGAAACTGAGGGAAATAGGCTCCTGTTATCAGGAAACTGAGGAAAAAGGGCTCCTGTTATAAAAACACTGAGCAAAAAGGGCTTGTGGTGTCAAGAAGCTGAGGGAAAAGGGCTCCTGTTTTTAAGAAATGGAGGGGGAAAGGCTGTTGTTATAAAAGAAAAAAAAAAAAAAAGATCAAAAAGGGCTCTTGTTAGTGAGAAACTAAGCAGAAAATGTTCCTGGTGTCAAGAAGCTGAGGAAAAGGGTCTCTTGTTAGCAATAAAATGGGAAAAAGAGCTCCTGGTGTCAAGGAAATGGGGAAAAAAGGGCTCCTGACATGAGGAAAGTGAGGGAAAAGGGCCAGGTTCTCATGGTCACTGGGAGTGGAGCAGAGGATAGAAGGGCTGCTGGGAGGGTTGGGGCTTGGCTTGTGTCAGAACCAGAGTTGTTTGGGCTGGAAAAGCCCCCCAGGATCATGAAACCCCACCTTTAGGTGAGCACAGGCCCAAATAAAGGATGTTTTTGCTGGAGCATCCCAGAAGTGCTGCAGGAATTGGTGAAGGTGGTGCTCTCCGTGGGGCAGTGGTGGCTTTGGGAGTTCCCATCATTGTCACTTGTGGACACTGGGACAATATTTCCTCCCTGGCTGTGTCCTAAAGCAGGGAATCCATTTCATTTTCTGTGCAGAGCATCACACTTTTAAGGCTCTTTCTGCTCTGGGGGCTGGATTTCATGGTGTGGCAGCCCCACACCTTGCTCTCTGCATGTTCTCCTCCAAGGGGATGCTCTGAGCAAAAATTAATTTTGCACACAGAGAAGAAACTCCGAGCAGAAACTGCTTCAGGTGTTTGGAAACACCAGACATCAAATGTGGATTTATTATATATATAATTATATATAATATATATATAATATATATAATATATATATAATTTCCAGCAAAACTGAGGGATTCTGCTCCCACTCTCTGTCCCCTTTTGGGCTGTGCTTTCCTGGTGCACAGGGTGCAGCTCTTTAGTGCCTGATGATGTCCAGTGGCCTCATAAACAGGCAGAGATTGGGGATTTTCCTACAGCAGCCCTAGAGTTTGTGGGAATTAATTCCTTGCACTGAACACAATCCACAATGTGATCACAGAGTTTAAAGCAGCCCCAATATTTGCTGGTTTTACACCATATTTAGCCATGTTTTAGAATGAGGAATTTGCATTTAATCTGGAATTTTTTTTTAAACCAGCTCCAATATTTGCTGGTTTTACAGCACACTTAGCCATTCTTTGGAAAGAGGAATTTGCATTTATCAGGGAATTTTAGATATGCTTTGGAAAGAGGAATTTGCATTTAATCTGGAATTTTAAAACATGTTTTGGAAACAGGAATTTGCATTTAATCTGGACTTTTAGCCATGATTTGGAAAGAGGAATTTGCATTTAATCTAGAATTTTTTTAAAGCAGCTCCAATATTTGCTGGTTTTTACATCACACTTAGCCATACTTTGGAAAGAGTAATTTGCATTTAATCTGGAATTTTCGTCATGCTTTGGAACAATGAATTTCCATTTAATCTGGAATTATTTTTAAGCGGCTCCAATATTTGCTGGTTTTACAGCACACTTAGCCATTCTTTGGAAAGAGGAATTTGCATTTAATAGGGAATTTTAGTTATTCTTTAGAAAGAGGAATTTGCATTTAATCTGGAATTTAATCATGCTTTGGAAAGAGGAATATGCATTTAATTTAGATTTTTTTTTTTAAGCAGCTCCAATATTTGCTGTTTTTACACCATATTTAGCCATGCTTTGGAAAGAGGAATTTGCATTTAATCTGGAACTTTAGCCATGCTTTAGAAAGAGGAATTTGCATTTAATCTGGATTTTTTTTTTAAGCAGCTCCAATATTTGCTGGTTTTACAGCACACTTAGCCATGCTTTGGAAAGAGGAGTTTGCATTTAATCTGGAATTTTAGTTATGCTTTGGGAAGAAGAATTTGCATTTAATCTGGATTTTTTTTTTAAATAGCTCCAATATTTGCTGGTTTTACATCATATTTAGCCATGCTTTGGAAAGAGGAATTTACATTTAATCTGGATTTTTTCCCCTTTTCCCACAGGATTCTGGCGACTGCTGGGACTGACTTTGACCTGCGGACCCTGCGCGCCGTGCGGGTGCTGCGGCCCCTGAAACTCGTCTCGGGGATCCCAAGTGAGTGTGGGGCCCAGGGGTGTCACAGCCCAGGGGCTCTGTAGCTTTGGGGTGTCGCTGCTTTTCCCAGCAATATTTTCTCCCCCTGCCCTCAGCAGGGTCCGGCTGTCTCTCCTCCCATTTTGTGCTGATTTCAGCTCCGTGCTCCCAAATCTGCAGGTGAGGGGCAGGGATTTGTCTGTGGGAATCCAGGGCTTCCCTCTGGCTGCCCTGGCAGGTCTGGGACCCTGGCAGGGGTCAGGAACCCCCCTGGACAGAGCCCCCAGAGACACTGGCTGTGATCTCTGTCCATGGAAAAGAGTTTTCAATCTTACAGGATGAATTACAAGCTCTGAGTGTTTGATAGAAGTAATAATTAAGTGTGGCATGGGTGCAAAAGTAAAATTTTAGGATTCTAGATTAGGGGTCCAAAGGGGACAAGATGGAGGAAATTGGGTGTGTCTTGTCCTTTTCCTCCTTCTTCATGCCCTCCATGTTTCACTGTGGTGTTGGCATTTTTCTGTTGGTTCAGGCTGGGGACACACTGTCCAACGTAGGTGACAGATATTGGCACGTTATTGTAAATCCAGCACAGGTAGTTTGTGGTATTTAATGTTTGTACCATCCCACTGAGGGCAGAGCCCCACACGCTGCCCTGCAGGACAGAGCTGCGGCAGGGCAGCAGAACATGTTAGAGATAAACAGAATAAACAACCTTGAAACAGCACAGACCAATTATGGCTTCTGCTTTGGCAGCGGGGCTGAAAGACAAAGACTTTCTACAATCTCAGAATCATCAATACCACAGATTCTGACATTTGTCCAAGGACCCTTTTGTCTTTGGGAGTGAAGGAATTCTCTGGGGAGAAAAGACCTGAATTTTGGGTCTGAATTTTGCAGCTTTCAGGCTTTTCAGCTTGGATCTTCTGATGGGTTTGATCAGCTGAGCATCCTGTGCTGGGTTTTTACCCTTTTAATAAGGGGGAGAAAATGAAGGGAAAGAGCAGGTGGGATCAGGCCTTGCCTACTGGATTTATGCATTTTATGTGTGAACCTGAAGGATCTGAATGCTGTAGGGATGAATCCATCCCAGTGCCCACACCGTGGCTTTCTGCCTTTTTATGTCACAGGCACAGCTGCTCTGCCCCCAGCAGGGATCACTTCCAGGAGCTCTTTCATTCCTGGATGTGGAATAGAGAGGTTTGAACCCTCCAGCAAGAGCTGCTGGAAGGAGCTGCAGCACTGTGGGATGCTTTGGTGTTCTCTGGATTCACCTGGGGGCAATGACAGCACCAAAAATTCCTGAAATTGGAGTACATTCATGGGCAGGGCTTCAATCTGAATTCCCAATCAGGACAGATCCTTGGGAAGGTGGCATTTGGTAGCATCTCCAACAAGGAGATGCTGCTGCCTGTTTTTCCCTGGACCTTTTGCCTGTGCAAGGTGTGGCAATGACAGAGGTTGTCCCAGAAGGGAGGTGGCCCCTCAGAACTGTCCCTGTCCTGCTGTGGGACACGTGTTTCCACCTGGGCATGTGTCCTGGACACAACACTTCCCCACAATAATTGCTCTCAGGTTTTTAGTGATGTGGTGAAAGCTGAATATTTTATAGTTTTCCCCCTGTAATAAATGCATAACCTTGATGTGCAACCACCCACAAACACGGAATAGTCTTCTCTTTTATTCCCTTGGTATTTTTCCTGTCAAAGAGACCTTGATGCTTTTTTAAATGTCTGTGCCCATCTCACTGGTGGCAGGACAAGGATGATCCTTCATCCCCCAGCCCTCAGGACTCAGGCAGCAAGGCAGCTGCTGCCTGTCACTGCAGGGTTTTGCTGTGTGCATCTGCAGGACGTTATCAGCCACCTCCATCTCCAGCCTCTCTCTCCTTATCTCCCTGCCTTTAACTGAAATGGGCTGCAGGGCTGGTGATGAAGCTGTGGCTGGGCAGCCCTGGGTTTGTTTCTGCAGAGCAGGGACAGCAGTGTCCCTTCTGTTCTGTGGCTGTGGGGGGACAGACGCTGCTGAGCAGTCCCTGCTCTCCCTGGCACAGGGGATCACAGCCCATCCATCCATGGGGCTCTACTTCCCTCCTCCACTTTCAAACTCACTGACAATGTCAGGGGCTGGGACATTTCAAACTCAGTGACAATATCAGGTGTGGGACATTTCACACTCAGTGACAATATCAGGGGCTGGGACATTCCAAACTCACTGACAATATCAGGTGTGGGACATTCCAAACTCAGTGACAATGCCAGGTGTGGGACATTTCACACTCAGTGACAATATCAGGTGTGGGACATTCCACACTCAGTGACAATATCAGGTGTGGGACATTCCAAACACAGTGACAATATCAGGTGAGGGACATTTCACACTCAGTGACAATATCAGGGGCTGGGACATTCCAAACTCAGTGACAATATCAGGTGAGGGACATTCCAAACTCACTGACAATATCAGGTGTGGGACATTCCAAGCTCAGTGACAATATCAGGTGTGGGACGTTCCAAACTCAGTGACAATATCAGGAGCTGGGACATTCCAAACTCAGTGACAATTTCAGGTGTGGGACATTTCAAACTCCATGAAAATTTCAGGTGTGGGACATTCCAAACTCAGTGACAATATCAGGAGTGGGACATTTCACACTCAGTGACAATACCTGGTGTGGGACATGCTCTCTTTGCCCTCACTCTGAGCTCCTCAGGACAGGTTTCCACTGTAGTCCAGATCTCTCCAAGCACCACCATAATCTTCCTTCTAGAGAAACACTTCAGCCTCGTGTCTATAGACACAAATTGGAATTTATTTTGGCAAATATCTGCAGGAGACCCTGGTGCAGCTAAATAATTGTATTAGCCGAGGTTTAATCTCCTGCTATGGTCTCACTTCCATTTCAGTGCAGTCAGATAATAACAGTCATAATAATTTAGCACCAATTTCTTAATTTCCACTGAGACCAGCCAATGTGTGAATGTTGTGGGATAAAGCTGACACTTCCAGCATGTCTGTGGAGAAGAGGGAAAAAACTTTTCTTCCCCCTGCTCTACACCAGACTGGCTTGCTTGGCCCTAAGGTGTCCTAGGTAGAGTTCAAAGCTGCACCACAATTCCCAATTCTGTGAATTCTATGCCCCAAGGACCTGGCTCAGCTCCAGGCTGAGTCTCAGGACTCCAGCAGCCTCAGGAAAAATCCTCTGAGTGCCTCTAAAGCTTAACAAACCACTGGATCTGTCACCTGAAGAAAAGACACCACAAAAGGAGAACCCCCAATTCTCTCTCCTGCTCTCATGGCAGGAAATTGTTTTATAGCACCTTGGGAAGAGCAGCATTTCTTGGTATTGCCAATCCTCAACTGTCCCTTGGACATCCCCTCTCTCCCACCTTCTCTCCCCTCCCAAGGCCCCATTTTCCTTCTCTGCCTGAGGTGTTTTTGTGTCCCCACAGGCCTGCAGGTTGTCCTCAAGTCCATCATGAAGGCCATGGTGCCCTTGCTGCAGATTGGGCTGCTCCTCTTCTTCGCCATCGTGATGTTTGCCATCATCGGGCTGGAGTTTTACATGGGCAAGTTCCATAAAACCTGCTTTTCCAACGAGACAGGTGAGCTCTGGCCTTGGGGCCTTCCTCTCCTGCTTCTGTGCTGCTTTTCCTTTTGCCTCTTCCACATTCCCTGCATTCCCTCCCTCTTTACCCACATATTCTGAGAATTACACAAAATTTTGTGCCCTCCCTGCACGGACTGGGACACATTCTCCTCTCTCTGATGCCACTGTGCTGCTCCCAGTCTGCCCAAGAATGAGATGAAAGCTCTTAGGGCCTCCTGTCCCAAAAGAATTTTTTCATAGCAGAAGCACATAACCAAATTCCTGGTGTTTCTTATTAATTAATTGTGTCTGTCTAATTTTCCTTGGGTTTTGCTTTATGCCCATTGAGTTTCCTGGGGAGGTTTCTGGGGAAACTTTGGTGTGGAATAGTAAAAGATTGAAAAGTCAGGAAGCAACCAAAAAATAAAAGGGCAATAGACGGGAGGCAAGGAGGTTCTTTGATGGAGAAAGGATAAAAATAACCTTCAGAGATGGGAAATTGGGCACTGAAGAGTAAATGATGTGTCTGCCCGTGAGTGAGTGATAGACCCCAGAAGATGGAGGTGGACAAGGATGATCCCAGAGATTCTTGGCTGGGAGCAGCTGAGTCAAATCATGGAATGCTTTGGGCTGAGAAGGACCTTAAAGATCACCTTGTTCCACCTCATTTCTTTATAGCAGTGCTAATATATGTTTATTATCTGATAACACACATTAAAATGTTGTTCTTGTCTCCAAACCATTGCATTTTAAGGTGCAATCGACTTTCTTTAAAACACAGCCTTGTATTTTCAGTCATTATCACTAATAGGTCTTAATATTGATTTATTTCCATGCAATCCAATGGTAATAAAACAACAGCCCTGCCAAATCTCTGGGCATCTCTCACGGTGCTTCCTGATGGGAACAGTTTAATACACTCAGTGTACACAGAGATTTGCAAAGGGAGCTCTTGCTTGTGTTCCTGTGGAATGCTGGAATAACATAACACAGGTTGTGAAGGAGAGTTTGGACTTGTGACTTGTGGCAATTCCTGGAGGAAAGGAGGTTTAGGGCTGGATTTGTAGGAGGAAAGGGTCTCTCTGTGGGTGGTGTGGCCCCTGCGAGGGGCTGTGGCAGTGCTGACAGGGGACAGGGACAGCAGTGACAGGATGGGAGTGGAGGGAGCAGCAGAGTCCGTGCTGAGGTGATGAGGAGGATGAAATCCTGAGCAGGCTGGGGTTTGCCAGGAGCATTTTCGGGTCTGTTAGCCTGCAAACACGGCGGGGGATGTTTGTGCATCCCTTGTGAGCAGGAGCAGCTGCAGGCAGAGCCCAAGGCTCTCCCTCAGGCTGACACCTGATGAGGGGGGATCTTCTTCCCTCCCCAGAACAGAGCAGAAGGCCAACATCACCCCCAGGGCCGTGTGCCTCCCTGCACGCTCATCTCTGCCGTCAGTGGTGCCCAGAGATTCTGGGCCAGGTTTGGGGACCGAGGACAGGTTTTTGTCATGGGTAATGTCATGTGCAAGCTCCTCTTGCTGGCTGGGTGCATTCCAGCTGGGACTAGGAGCATGGCTGGAGCTCTGCTGCCTGAGCTGCATTTCAGCTCTGCTGCCTGTGCTGCATTTCAGCTCTGCTGCCCAGGCTGCATTTCAGCTTTGCTGCCTGAGCTGCATTTCAGCTCTGCTGTCCAGGCTGCATTTCAGCTCTGCTGCCCAGACTCCATTTCAGCTCTGCTGTCCAGGCTGCATTTCAGCTCTGCTGCCCAGACTCCATTTCAGCAGCTTCCACCTCGTTGTGAGCTGTGGCTTGTCGTAGTTGAGACGGTTACAATACAAAGCAACACTTCATTTTCAGAAGGCTTCAAACCATTTTTATTATGGATACATTATTTTTATACGTTCTTACAAACTCAGAAGTTTACACTTTACTCATTGGTCATGAGAGACCAACTAAGTGCTCATTGGAACAGGCAGTTGCAGGTTTCTCTTATTTCTCCTTTCTTTTTTGGTTTCTATGTCAACGGCCTTGGTAGAAAATTCTTCCAGGGGTGAACGTGGATCCTCTTCTCAAACTTCTCTGGCTCACAGAAGTCTCTGTAAAACCTCTTGCACAGTGGCTCAGCTCCCAGAGCCCCTCAGCAGGCAGGGAAGGTGCTCTGGTGTGGCAATCCAGAGCTTCCCTCTGGCTGCCCTGGCAGGTCTGGGACCCTGGCAGGGGTCAGGAACCCCCCTGGACAGAGCCCCCAGAGACACTGGCTGTGATCTCTGTCCATGGAAAAGAGTTTTCAATCTTACAGGATGAATTACAAGCTCTGAGTGTTTGATATAGGTAATAATTAAGTGTGGCACGGGTGCAAAAGTAAAATTTTAGGATTCTAGATTAGGGGTCCAAAGGGGACAAGATGGAGGAAATTGGGTGTGTCTTGTCCTTTTTCTCCTTCTTCATGCCCTCCATGTTTCACTGTGGTGTTGGCATTTTTCTGTTGGTTTAGGCTGGGGACACACTGTCCAACGTAGGTGACAGATATTGGCACGTTATTGTAAATCCAGCACAGGTAGTTTGTGGTATTTAATGTTTGTACCATCCCACTGAGGGCAGAGCCCCACACGCTGCCCTGCAGGACAGAGCTGCGGCAGGGCAGCAGAACATGTTAGAGATAAACAGAATAAACAACCTTGAAACCAGCACAGACCAATTATGGCTTCTGCTTTGGCAGTGGGGCAGAAAGACAGAGACTTTCTACAATCTCAGAATTATCAATACCTCAGATTCCGACACTCTGGGGCTGCTGAGCTGGCTTTGGGCAGGTTTTGAGCATCCATTCCAGCTGCCGGGCAGGAAATGGGGAAATGGAGTTTGTGGAAAGCAGAGTGGGGTGAGGTTTCCTGGCACTGCATCCCCTGGGAGCAGAGCAGCGGAGCAACCCACAAAGCTTTTGAAAACCTAAGTGCTCCTCATCTCCACCGAGGTGCATTAAGGAGCCCGGGCAGAGACCACGGGCTCCAAACCCGCCTGAGGGTGGAAATGTGAGCTCATTAAAGAGATGCCGCTGCTAGGGGGTGGGAAATGGGGGCAGGGAAAGCTGCTCGTGCTTCTTTCTGTTCCAAATCCCCAAAGTGAGCAAACCCCTGGGATTATTCCTGGAACCAGGAGCCAGAGGAAACAACTGTGCATCATGAGGGGACCAAGCAGGGGTGTCAACACCGAGTGTTGCTCTGCTGAGCCAATAGCCTGGGTAGGTCAGTGATGAACTGCAGCACAAAGGGGTGCTGGGCACCAAAATATGGCCAAAGGGTTACTCAAGGCCTTTCCCCCTCAGCCTGACTGCTCTGAGCTGGAAACATGTCATTATTGTAATGAAAAATGGGTAAAACTCAGTGGCAGGGCATGCTCCAGTCTTGTTTTCCTCTCCCTGCATGCTCCTTGCTGTCCTGTTCTGCTGACACAGAATTATTTTTAAGCACCTGACTCACTCCAAATGCCCCAAAGCTGCTCCAGGAGAGAAGGGCACCATATTTCTTTCCCATTTTTCTTGAGAACTCTCCTTTCTCTGTCTTCTCCAGCCATGAGGAGTAAGGACCAGTTCTGGTCACTGCTTTAAAAAGGAAAAAAATCCCCCACTCACCCACCCTTTGTGGTAGATGTGTGCTGCATTTTCAGAGAATTCCCTGGCAGCAAAAGGCCAAAGCGAGATGAAACTGGATCCTCTTTTAATGCACACTCACAAACGGTCAGCAGGAGCCAGCTTTGGCATTTTCTTCTCTCACCAAGGCCTTGTGAGAGCCTGTGGTGACCCATCTGGGAGCTGGAGGTTTGCCCTGCGCTGAGGTGTTGCGTCAACAGGAAAGTGTCATATATATATTTATACATATCCACACACACTTATATCCTACTTCACAGTGACAATTTTGCTTTCCTCCTGCAGGCTTTGCTCCATGGAATAATTATTACTAATTTTTGTTAGTTCTGCTCCTGCTTTTCCCCCGGTGAATTGGATTTTGTGCTGTTTGCTGCTCCATTACCATAACGTGTCCCTTAAAAATCCCTTTAATGCTCCCCCAACCCCAGCTCTCTAAACAGGGATATTGCTTGGGATATTTGCTTACTCTGAACACCCAGCACTGGGGTTTTCCAGCCTGCAACACTTCCCAGCTGAGCCTGGAAGGTGCTGGGATGGTCCTGGCCATTCCTGGTGGTCCTTCCCTGTCAGATTTATCTACCTTGGCCTCCTCTGGGTCTGCAGTGAAACTCAGCAGAGAAGCACCATCCCACATGGATCCTTTCCCTCTGTTTGGAGCAAAAATGTGGAGCTTATGGAGGAGCTGGAGTCCTTCAGTGCTGCCTTGAGGTGACACCAGGAGCTCCTCATGCAGCTGTGCTCGAACATCTGTACCAGGGAGATTTTAGGCAGTCCACACCCCCAAATTGGCATTAATGCAGAAGGTGCCCTTTTGCTTCAATGTTATAAAGCAATATTCAGCACTTTGAGGGTGTTTGAAGTGTGTGCCATTCCCAAAGCCCTGCTTTTATCACACTGTTGGTTTTATTTTTGATGGTGTTGTTTTATTTTGGGGTTTGGTGGTTGTTTTTTGTTGTTTTTAGTTGTTTTGTTTGTTGTTGTTTTTTTTTTGTTGTTGTTGTTTTTTGTTTTGTTTTGGGGTTTTTTTGTTTGGTTTTTTTTTTTTTTCTTTGTGTGTGTGTGTGTGTGTGTGTGTGTGTGCGTGTGTGTTTTCATACTGCTCTTACAGAGTTTCCAGACCTCTCAGATGTACTGGGCTGTCATGAGACAGAAATTATTTACAGTTTGGAAGGCTCTTCTGCCAGGTAACAAGAGGCAGACAAGAGGAAATGGCCTCAAGTTGCACCAGGAGAGGTTTAGACTGGAGATTAGGGGAAGTTTCCTCACTGAAGGGGTGGTCAGACATTGGAAGGGGCTGCCCAGGGTGGAGTCCCCATCCCTGGAAGGGCTCAAAAACGTGTGGATGTGGCACTTGGGGACATGGGTTAGTGGTGCTGGGTTGATGGTTGCACTTGGTGATCTTAGAGGTCTTTTCCAACCTAAACAATTCCACCAAACTACAAATTTTGGGCACTTCAGGGATGGCTCTGCTCCACCCCACACTGACCCACCGCTCACAGCCCAGCAGTGTGGAAATGATTACAGGGGCACAACGACTTTTCCATGTCCATAGCGGCACAAAGAAACCCAAAATGTGAATTTAATCCTTGCAGCGGTGCCAGGAGGATGCAGCAGCAGCAGCAGACAGGAAATTTTCAGGATGGTTTTAGTCAGGAACTTCTCAGGGTGGCTCCAATTCAGAACTCTTCAGGATGGTTTCAGTCAGAAATTTCTCAGGATGGTTCCAAGCAGGAACTTTTCAGGATGGTTCCAACAAGCAGAAATTTCTCAGGATGGTTCTAAACAGGAACTTTTTAGGATGGTTCCAAGCAGGAACTTTTCAAGATGGTTCCAAGCAGGAACTTTTTCAAGATGGTTCCAACAAGCAGAAATTTCTCAGGATGGTTCTGGTTCTAAACAACTTTTTAGGATGGTTCCAAGCAGGAACTTCACAGGATGGTTCCAACAAGCAGGAACTCTTCAAGGTAGTTCCAATCAGTAACTTCTCTTCCCTCTCTGCAGGTGAGGAGGTGGGGGATTTTCCCTGTGGAGAGGAGCCTCCTGCCAGGCAGTGTGAGAGCGGGACCACGTGCAGGGAGTACTGGCAGGGCCCCAATTATGGCATCACCAACTTTGACAACATCCTCTTCGCCGTGCTCACCGTCTTCCAGTGCATCACCATGGAGGGCTGGACCGACATCCTCTACAACGTGAGTCCTCTGCTGGGGCTGGGGTGGTTGGTTGGGAAGAGATGGTTTTGGAAGAAAAAAGTCATTTAGTTTGTGTGGTTTTCACCTCCTGACCCCCTGCTTTTGAGAAGGATGGTTCCTGTTTTCCTGAGGGTCTGTTTCTGGTTGAGTTTGCGGTGCTCAGCTGCAGTGGGGTGTGTGGGGGCAGTGGGGTGCTGGCAGTGCAGGAGGTGGTATCACCCCAAGGTGCTCTTGTGCTCTGCTGGGTGAGTCGGAGCAGGTTCTCACAATGCCCCACAGAAAATCCAAATTGTACAAAACTGGGTGGCAAAAGCAGCAGTTCCTTCATATTTTGTACCCGGAGGTTTCCTCTCCTGACTGGGTGATCAAACTTGTAACACTGAGCTCTAGGATTGGTTTTGCTCAGTCTAGTCCAGTTTTACAAAACCCCGTCACCCACCTTCACCCCTGGCATGACTCTGTGGGCTGCAGAGAAGATGCCCCAGACTGAATCCCTCTGCCTCCTGCAAGGCAGGCCCACGACTGGCACAACCTCTTGGCTGTTCTGTTTTGCTCTTCCCAATTTTACAAAGAGCAGGACGATTTCCCCCAGGCTCTGTTGCCTTCCAGGCAGTGCAATGCTCTCATTTGAGGGTGTAGTTTATGTGGAAAAATCCCTAAGTCAGGCATTACTGATGCCCTCAGCTCATTTCTCTGGCTGGAGGGTTGATGCTGTGCTCAGTTTTCTTCATCACAGACTCCAGAGCCAAGCTGGCCCCTTTCAGTCCTTCCTGAGCGGGTTTTTGTAGCAACAGGAAAGGATTATTCTCAGCCACGGTGAATTGCCAGGTACCATTCTGCTGTGTTTGGAGGCAATAAATGTGATTTATTCCCTTCTCCCTTCCTTGCTCAGTTCCTTCATTTATTCCCAGTCTCTGACCACTTAAAGCCATCTCTAGAAAATTTCTCCCCTCACCCTAAAGCTTCACCACACTACCAGTTTCTCCCCTTCTCATTCAGCATTTCTGCTCCTTCCTCCTGGTGCCAAGGGTTGTAAGAAAAGCCCATTAGCATCCTGGCTGGAATTGATTAATCAATATGTGGCGTATGAGATCATCTTCTCCCAACCTGCCTCTCGTACCACATGCAAAACCCCGAGCTTCCTATGGGGGTATTGATTTTGGGGGTTGCTTTGATGCTGTTGTAGTTTCATTCTGGATACCCATTAATTTACCCATTAATTGGGAACAGGTGCCTGGAGCAGCTGCAGGGTTGGATTTGCTGTGCCTGAGACCCCAGCTTAGGGTTTGCTGCTTGGATCTGGCAGATCTGAGGGGCTCTGGATGTTCTCACTGAGGGGAGGCTGAGTGGTTTGTGCTGTGCCATGGGACACTCAGCAGAAGTAAGTGATGCCAGGAGCCATCCCTGCCACCTGTCCCTTGTCCCCAAGAGCTGTCAGCCCCTCCCTGTGCTGCTCTGCTTGCTGAGGACCTGGCTGTGCTACTGCAGCTTGGAAACAGAGAAGCTGTGGGTGGAGAAGATCCACTCTGTGCAGCCCTCAGCCTTTTCACAGCTTCACTCATGTGCTGCATTCTGGCCGCTTGTTTTTTGGTTTGGTGTCTTCTGTGCCTACTCCAAATTCATCAAATTGAGAAAAGGAGGCAAAAGCCCAGATTATGCTGCAGCAGTGACTGGAACTCCTCCATGGGGTGTTTGTGGGTGCAGTCAGGCTGTGCACAGGTAACAGCAGAGAAGTCATAGAATTATGGAATAGTCTGGGTTGGAAGGGATAATCCAATTCCAACACCTGCCATGGCAGGGACACCTCCCACTGTCCCAGGCTGCTCCCAGCCCTGTCCAGCCTGGCCTTGGGCACTGCCAGGGATCCAGGGACAGCCACAGCTGCTCTGGGCACCCTGTGCCAGGGCCTCACTACCCTCCCAGGGAACAATTCCTTCCCAATATCCCATCTAACTCTGCTCTCTCTCAGTTTGAAATCATTGCCCCTTGTTCTGTCACTCCACCTATATAAAAAATCCCTCTCCCTCCTTTTCAGAAGTTCCTTCAGGCCCTGGAAGGGCTCTGAGCTCTCCCTGGAGCTTCTCCTCTCCAGGTGAGCACCCCCAGCTCTTCCAGCCCTGGAGCAGCTCCGTGGCCTTCTCTGGACTCTCTCCAGCAGCTCCAGGTCCTCCTGATGTTGAGGACCCCAGAGCTGGACACAGAACCCCAAGCAGGGTCCCACAAGGGTGGACTAGAGAGGGGAATCACCTCCCTCATCCTGGCCACTCCTCTGTAGATGGAATCCATCCACCCAGCTCCAGGCAGTTCAGAAACTGCCCAGGGATGCTGCTTGGACCAGCCTGATCCCTACTAGACCCAGACTAGGAAGAATCTGAAAGATGTTTCCCCTTGAATCCAAAACTGGTAGAGTAAGTGAACACATGCTGAGACTTAGACAAAGTGGGGGTGTCAGAGGTTATTCCTTGTTCAGGAGCTCTGATTCACCAACCAAGTTCTCCACTGGGGAGGAAAATGGCTTTTTGGTAGGAAAATTTTATCAGGAGAAATTTCCCTGTCAGCCCCAGGCTCTGGTCTCCTCAAGGAGAGCAGCATTCCCCTGATGCAGGATACTCATCAGAGCTGAGCTGTGGACCTACTTTTAATCTTTTCCTTAATTAAGATTTGCAAAAGGCTGTGGGACCATGGGAGGCAAGATATGTAAACCATGATTAAGCATTAGTAAGAAAAAGGCTGGAGCTTCTTCTCCTGCTAACCCGTGAAAGCAGGGAACAGTTCTGGTGCCCCCAGCATAATGAGGATATGGAACTGTGGGAGCAAGTCCAGAGGAGAACACAAAGTTTGGAACAGAGCAGCTCCCCTATGGACACAGAAGAAGACACAGAAGAGCTTGTGTGGAGAGCTCAGAGCTCTTCCAGGTCCTAAAGGGGCTCCAGGAGAGCTGGAGAGGGACTGGGGACAAGGGATGGAGGGACAGAGGACACAGGGAATGGCTTCAGTCTGACACAGAGCAGGGTTAGATGGGATATTGGGCGGGAATTGTTCCCTGGGAGGGTGTAAGGCCCTGGCACAGGGTGCCCAGAGCAGCTGTGGCTGCCCCTGGATCCCTGGCAGTGCCCAAGGCCAAGTTGGATGGGGCTTGGAGCAGCCTGGGACAGTGGGAGGTGTCCCTGCACAGGGTAGGGGTTGGACGGGGATGATCTTTAAGGTCTTTTCAACCCAAATCTGTGATTCTATAAAAGCTGCTAATCCTCAGACTGAGCTGAGCCCTTCCTTCACCCCTTCTCGTGAGTGCCACCAGCACAGGCTGGCCCAGGCTGGGGTAGATTCGTCCCCCTGCTTGTACAAAGCCCTCTCTTGCTGCTGCTGGAGCAGCCAGCCCTGCTGGGACCGAAATCCCCGTGCTGCCAGGCAGTCTGGGACTAAGACCCATTAGGGGAAGCTGAGGTTACAACTTCTGCCTTAATGGCCCATTCATTTCCTGCTGCAAAACGTCTGGATTGATTGTCCTGCATCAACAGGGCTCTGCTCTCACTCCCCTCCTCCTGCTGCTCTGTGGCTGGGGGTGCTCAAGGCAGCCAGGGTTGTACTGGGATGTCAGGGAGCAGTCACTGGGTGGGATGTGCTTCACCAGTTCAGCATTAATTGAAATTTGAGAGGGTTTGCTCTGTCCTTGTCAGAGTCCAGGACATCCCTCTGGCCGCCCTGGCTGGCTCCAGACCCTGGCAGGGGGCTCGGAGACCTTGGCAAGAAGTCAAAAACACCTGTAGCTTCCATTTTAGCCTGTGGAAAAAACTGCCAACTTTGTGTGAGGAATTACAAGCCACAAGGGTTTGAGTAGTGTGATATTTGAATTAACATAGGGTGGCAAATTAGAATTCTGGGGTTTTTTAGAATATAACTCAGGGGGCCAAGGTGGAGGAATTTGGGCATGTCCTAGCCTTCTTTCCTTTCTTCTTGTCCTCCATGTCTAGGTGTGATGGTGACATTTTCTATTAGTCCAAGGTAGAGATTCAGAGTCTAACATAGGCCATAGGTACTGGTAAAGAAATTATAAACATACACATGTAGTTTTGAGTATATAATGTGGGAGCTGCCCAGGGCTCAGGGCAGATGGCCATGGTGGACTTGCTAGCCAGATCTCAGCAGGTCAGAGAAAGAATGTTATAGATAAGGGAAAATAAACAACCCTGAAAACGCAATCAGACACATTCCAGGCTCCTTCTTTGGCTGCCTGGGCTGGGAAAAGGAATTTCACACTGGTGGGGTCTCACCAACTGACCCTGACATCTCCTGAAAGCAGATGGGTGGCTGAGACAGTTGGTCTGTGATGGCATCAGGCAAACTGAGGAGTTTGGTGCCAAGGGTGTTCAGGGGAGAGGGTTTGGGGTTTGATGGCTTGGCTCAGGTCTGACAAAGTGAGGGGTTTCTTGTGAAGGATTATTCAGTCATTTCCAAAGGATTGAGGTGACTTTAGAGGCAGTCCTGATCCAGCTTTCCTACAGATTAGGAAAGTCACAGCATCAAAGGCTTCAGCACAGCCTTTGCAGTTGGAAACCTACCTTGTAAATATTCACTCCTTGTCCTGTGATAAATTGAGGAATTAGGAGAGCAGGAAGAAAGCAAGTTCACAAATCTCAGCCCATTTTTACCATGCTGATCCACTATTTATACTTCCAGAGACTTTTCCTTTTAATTGGGGCCCATGAAAGCTTTCTAGCAAGGCTTTATCTGGGAGCTGATTTATGCTTGAAGCAAAGAGGCTGAATCATCAGTAGGGTGAAATTCTTCAATAATAAGCTGGGGAAAAGAACTTCCTGCCTCAGCAGCACAAAAGCATTGGAACAATGACTCCAACCAAGCTCCTCTGAGAGCTGCAGGCTTGTCTCAGCTGTGGCTTGTTTGTGCTCAAAAGTGTCCAAGCAGCAACAGGTGATTTAGGAAAGTTGGTGCTGGGGAAGAACATTTTTTTTTACAGCAAATGCAGCACCTCCTGCTAATTCCAAGCTTCCGCATCATCTGGGAATGTATTAAAATAGAGCAACCCAAATGTTTCCTCAGGGTGGGAGCCCAGTGCTGTGACCAGGTTTTCAGTCCAACCCAGTGCAGACAGGTCAGAGACGCCTCAAGCATGGGCAGAGCATTTTCTGGACCAGGAAATTGGGGAAGAATCTGCTACAGCAGCAGCTTGCTTGGGGGGCAATGCTGCTCAGGGGGCTACGTGCCCTAGACCTGCCTTAGTGCAGCTGGGCCCAGCCCAGTGCCCGGCTGGGCTGGTGGCCGGAGCTGTGTCTCTCTGCAGTGTGGATTCAGCATCAACTGGGTGGGTGCAGATGTTCTGTATCTGGTGTGGTGGTGCCAGGGCAGTCTCTGCTCTGGACTCTCTGGTTCAGGGTGGCCTTTGGAGCTTGTGGTGCTCACCTGGAGCATCCCACTGGACTTGGGGTGACATGGGACACCAGAGGTTGCTGCTGAGGCTGGCTGTCTTGGTTTGGAGAGCTAGGTGGCTGCTAAGGAAGGCAGGAGCCTCCCTTGAAATGGAAAATGTAAACTCCTCCCTCTGAATTATTATAATTTTGAAATTAAGGGACTCTCAGGCAAAGATATGGGAATAGGAATAACAGTGATTTACTAGGAAAATTAAAAATACAAATGCAATAGGACAAACAAAGAAAATAAACCACTCCCAGAGTCAGAGCAGGCCCTGTGGGTCAGGGAGGTGGCAGCAGCCCCATCCCAGGGTGGCTCAGCCCTCCTGCAGTGCCAGCTGTGCTTCTGCTGGAGCAGGATCCTGCACAAGGGGGGAGTTTTCCTCTGGAGCTCCAGGGCTGGGGGAGATGGGCCTGGGCTCCTCTGGGAATGCTGTGGGGAGAAAGGGATTGGCTGTGGGACAGATAAAGAAAACTGCCCAGTGAACAGAGGAGAACTGCCCCAGCTCTGACAGATGGGAATTGAATACACACCCCAGCCACATCTTTCAGCCTGAGACACTGTACCAGCAAGGACCCACTTAGCTGGTGCCTGAGGTGAGAGGTAACTGATGCTCAGATCAGCTCTTGGGCCCCTTATGTGAATTTATTCATTATCCCTATGAAGTGTCTGGATGTGCCAAGAATTGCTGCATTTGTTATCATGCTTTGAGCAGGGCTCTGGCAGTAACCAGGGGCTGCTGGAGCCGGGGGAAGTTGGTGCTGCTGAGGGAGAATATTTCCAGTGATGGACTCCAAGGGCAGAGTCTGGGTGAAGAAATCACTGTGCTGGGGTGGGAGGAAACAATGCCACCACTCAGCAAGAGAATCTGTGGTGCCCTGGGATCCGAGTCCTCCTGAGCCCTGTTTTCTCTCCGGATCTAGTTTTCAAATTAAGATCTTGTGGATCATTTTAGATACTCTTGTTTACATGCTTGGTGTTTGTGAATGACAGTGATTCATCTATTGCTAATATGGGCTCTGTGGAGGTGGAAAACCTTTTAAAGAGGCAATAGTACAACTCTGGTTTCCTTTGCTGAGCAGTAATTCCCAGTTTTGCCCATGCAAGAACCTTATTATCCATCATCAAACCCTCTGCTGGTTGCCATGGGAAGATCCCTTTTTATTGCAAAGTGAGAAAAGCCTGAAAACTTCTGGGCCTAAAATTAATTCCTCAATCAAAATAAATCTTTTGCTAGGCTGAGTCTAAGCATTCCTTACAGAGAGGAATGCTTAGACTGCCTCTAAGCTGCTGTGGAGCTGGCAGTGATGAGTTTGGAGCTCAGAGCTTTCTGTGGGATCCCCAGTGGATTGGGAAGGGGTTGGGGCTCCTTGCTGTCCTTCAGAGCCAGCACACTTTGCTGTGCTCTGTTCCCTCTGTGAGGTGCAGTTCTGCCTTTGATGTGCACCAGGAGCTTCCAAAGAATTGAGAATTGTGTTTGCTGTCCCAGAAAATCGTGGCACAAACATGCTCCGTCAGGAGCTGTCAGCAACCTCGGTGCTGACTTTCAGTGAGCTGGGCTTTCACCTTTCATCTTTCCTCTCCAGGAGTTCAAAGCTCCACAGTGGAATTTGCTTTGCAAAGCAGGGGCTCCTTGCAGGAGAGGAGAAATGTCAAAGTGCACCCTGGCTCTCTTTTGATCTTAATGGCAAGAGATTTTCATGTTTCTTCCATTTCCTACTGACAAATATTAGTGTCCAGTGGGTCTTCCAAGACTGTGGACTGGGCCTAACTTAATATGCTTGTGAGTAGGGATGAACAGTTCAAACAAGATATAAATCTACCTTAAATTGGATCCCAACTGGAACTTTACCCTCCCTGAATTAAAATAGCTTATGATTCACTTGATATTTTTCATTCCTTTTTGTGTCTTTGAATTTCTTGATTCCTAAGACGATACAGAAATTAAAGGCTGGGATGGAATTGTTGCTCCATTTCCAGCCTGTCACTATAGGACACGTGAAAGCACGACGTGAGCTGTTGTTACTGTACAGGTGAAAAAGAAGTTTATTTTTTGACTCTAGCATTTATACTTTTCTAAAGGTGACAGTGGATTGGAGGGTAAACATGTCACCTCTGTAACAACATTGGACAAACCATTAGTACATCAAATTTCTCTGCCTCTATGGAGGAATGTAAAGCAATAGGTTGTTTACAGAAAGTTGTGTGAGAAAGTTCTCCACAAGAATGTAAACTCAGAAGGCTTTAGAAAATCTTAAGAATCAGGGCAACACCAGCCCAACCCAGAGATGATTTTGTTGGTGGGGTGTGTTGGGGCTTGTAGGGGTAGAAGAGAGTGTTGGCACAGTTTGGAGAGCTCATGTGTGTCTTTTTGGGGTGTTTCATAGAATCATGGAATGGTTGGGTTGGAAGGGACCTTAAAACTCATCTCATTCCCCTTCCACCATGGCATGGACACCTTCCACTGTCTCAGGCTCCTCCCAGCCCTGTCCAGCCTGGCCTTGGGCACTGCCAGGGATCCAGGGGCAGCCACAGCTGCTCTGGGCACCTGTGCCAGGGAAAGGTTTATTTATGAAGATTGAACTCATGACTCGTGGTGTCCATCACTCCCAGGTGTGAGCTGGGGGATCCAAGGTGATGTTCCCCAGGAGGAGTTTGGATGTGACCAGCACTGGCTACCTGGACCATGAGGTGATTTCCTGAGCAAACCCCCCAGGAGGTGGTGTGAGGGTGCGCTTTGAACGTGCTACAGAAAACAGAAGGGAAATAAATAACACAGAGCAGATCCCCTCATCTCAGACTTGGATGAAGGTTCCTTTTTGCTCCCTGGCTGCTCGTGAGATTCCTCAGGGCTCAAGAACCTCCACGCTTTAAGCACCTCTGAAACCTGCCAGTTAAGGCTTACAGGTGATCTAAGTGTCTTTTTGCTGGCCCTTTGCTCAGATTTTGGCTTCCTGGAGGGGGTTGCACTTGGTTTTTCTTGTGGGGACTGTCACAGCTGATTTGGTGGCACAGTGACACCTCCAGCAGAGCTGATGGGACTCTGCAGGTGGCACTGGGATTGCACTGTGCCACTGGGATTGCTCTGTGCCACTGGTGGCACTGGGATTGCTCTGGGTCATTGGTGGCACTGGGATTGCTCTGGGTCACTAGGATTGCTCTGGGTCACTGGTGGCACTGGAATTGCTCTCCTCTCCTCGTACAACTGATGAGCAGTTGGTCTGCTCACTGTTAGAAGTGACCTGAAGCCAATCCTCTAAATCACGGATCCACAGTTGCTAAATGTTGAGAGGAGAGAGAAGAAATGTTGTGTTTGCAGTGGTGTCTGTGTGTCCTGGGGCTGGCAGCAGTGGTGTGAGGAGGTTTAGGGTGGGTTCAGTCTCCTGTGAGCACTCTCTGTGCTTGATCAACTCTCCTTGTGAATAAATATTGAGAAACAAAGCTGTTTAACCAGCAGAAGTGTGAGCAGGCAGCAAAAGGAGAAGCTGCTGAAGGGTTTTCCTTACATTAACAGGGAAAATAAGCACAAGGAGAGGCTTTGTTTTGCAACTCTGAATCCCACAGCACATTTCTGACATGGTTCCTTTGTTGTTGCTGTGGCCAAGGACCAAACTTTGCTGCAGGTGAATGTGGGGTGGCAGGATCCAGGGCTGGAAGTGACCGGCCCTGGGAACGCAGAGCAGGGGCTGTGCCAGGCTTGGCACTGAGAGCAACTGAGAGCAAGGTGCTCTGCTTCCCCTGGGCCACAGCCCAGGATTCAGCTGGGGCTTTGAAGAGGTGCAGATCAGGGAATCACAGCTGAAAGGATGACCAGGAGATCGAGTCCAGGACACCCCAACAATCCCACCCTGGGCACCCCTGGGAGTGTTTTCCAAATGCTCTGGCAGCCTCAGGCTGTGCCCATTCCCTGGGGAGCCTGGGCAGTGCCCAGCACCCTCTGGGGGAATCCTAAAACAGAGCACATGTGGGAAGGGAGGAGCCAGCAGATGAAAAATGAATGCTGAAACATGCAATGCCCACAGGTGTGTGAAGAAATGTCACCATGGCTTTGTCTGCAGCAGAGCCTGTTCTCATCTCTCAGCTTTTTAGAGCACGCAGCATCTGCCTCACAGCTGGGCCACAGATTCAGTGCAAAATCCCCTCCAGCCCTGACCTAGGGAGAGGTTACCCATGGGACTTGGTGCTCACCAGTGCTGAACTTCTCCTGTCACTGTGCATTTGCTCCTGGCGATGCCCAGGGATCTGCTGGGGACAAAGCCAGCAGGACACGTGTCACATGCTGGTGTCATGCAGCCGTGATGGAGATGGGAGCTGAGCTCCTGAGCTGTGCCACGGTGTAATTGTGCTCTCTCCTTCTCCCTGCAGCTTCATAAAGAAGACCAAAAATCTCCTAATGCTGTTAGGGCTCAATTGCACTCGCTATCGAGTTAGGGTGATTTGAATTTGCTAATAAGAACCAGCCACCTTCAGCGAGCACATAAATGATAATTCCCAGCCTGGAGCTGTGGGGTTAATGTTGATTTTGTTGGTTTTGTGGCTCAGTATCACCACTCATCTGCAGGAAAGTAGGGCAGTGGTGGCAGAGTTTGGAGCAGGCAGCCAAGAGCCTGGCAGCAGCTCCGAGTGCAGGGCTGGTTTGGAGGGACAGGCTGGTGGGGAGGGAGGGAAAACCTCTCCTGTGCATGGGGCTTTTGTAGAAGGGGCCCTGGAAGGCAGGGACACAGGGGTGACCAAATCCTTGCAAAAAAAGCCCAAACCAGCTCAGCCCAACTATTGACTTGAGCACAAAACCACAACGGGAGTTCTGGAGGTGTGGAGCCCATCCCAACACGTGGCCTGTGTGTCCCCCAAAACCCCCTGGCACCTCTGCTGTTGACACACAGACCTTTTGTCAGTTGAGATGTGCATTTAATCCATGTTTCCTGCTGGATTTAAGCTTCCTCCCTTCCATTATGTTGTTACAACCTGTGGTTTTTTTGAGTATCAGACAGATTTATTATTATATAGAAAATTCAGCCTTTTAGGTCAACCTTCAATCACTTAGCTGATCGCTGGTGTGTGACAGACATCTCAGCATCTCAAATTTCAGAAATTCTTATGTAAAGACTCACCTATCACCCATGTGTGTAAAAATATCCAAATTTCTTCATGCCTTAAACCCCTCCCTGGAGCTCTGTGTCCAGACTGCCCTGAGCAGCAGATGGAGTGGATTTCTCAACTCCCTTTTCCCCAGGGAGAAGCCTCACTCCAGGCTTTGGAGTAACGAACTTGCTACTAATGACACCTGGTTGGGTGTAGCAGTCCAGGAGTGTAATAAATTGGTGTGAGCATCCATGGATTTGTAGGAAAAATCCCTCGTGGAGCTCTGAACAAGCAGCACAAGCTTCTGTGAGGAAAAAGCACGTGATGAAAGGAGGAATCTGCACAGCTGATGGATCCTGTGTGAGCTGGCAGTACAATAATCCTTCACCAGTCCCAGTTCTGCCCTCCTGATATCCATTATTGCTGCTCTCCTCCTGGATTCTGGAGGGCTGCAGAATTCCTGTTTGAATTCCCAGCTCTTTAAAGGGATGCAGGCTTTGCCTGCCTCCTCCTCTAAAAGGTTTGCAGAAACCCAAAGATGCTGGAATAGTGTCCTGGCTTGTAAGATAAGCATGTATTCTATTGCCATATGTTGGAGGTGGGGCAGTTTCCTTATCTCTTCCAAGAACAATGTCTCCCTCCGGGGAGAATCTTCTGTTAATGGGCCATGGAATGACTCCCTGCATGTCTGGTAAAGTTACATCATCCAATGGTGAGATGCTCCGCCCAGAGGGAGGAGCCAAGCAGCCCTACCTGCATAAAATCAGCACTTTCGGAAACACTAGGCAGTCCCTTTGCTGGATTCCCAGAGAAGCAGCTCTCTTCTCTGCTGAATTCCCAGAGGAGCAGCTTCTTCTCTGCTGGATCCCCAGAGGAAGACCAGGCCCAACTACTCCATCACCAGACCTTCAGAGAAAACTCCACCCTTCTACAGATCCCCGCTCCAGCAGCATTTCATCTGCCACTCCAGGAGGAACAGCCACCATTTAACTGGACTATTACCAACACCCTGACTCCTCAGGGTGTCAGGTTTCTGACTCCATCACTAGCTTTGTTTATACTAATTACATTTTTTTATTATTATTATTTTTTTAAATTTGGTTTTTCTCCTAGTAAAGAACTGTTATTCCCATTCCCATATCTTTGTCTGAGAGCCTATTTTAAAACTGTGGAAATTCGGAGTGAGGGAGTTTACCTTTTCCATTTCACAGGAGGCTTTTGCCTTGCTTCACAGACTCCTGTCTTTTCAAACCAAGACAAACAGGAAATGTGTGGAGCAAGCCTAAGGCTAAAATGGCTTTGGAATATTTAAATGCCAAGAGTGCTGCACATTTGTGCCCATGCCTGGGTCTCCATCCATCTGGGAACACAGCCTGGCTGACCCCGTGCCCACGTGGGCATTCCCTCCAAGCCTCAGAGGATTGAGACATTTCAACCCTGCTCCAGCAAATTACCCTGCTCACAACAGCCCTTGAGCAAATGTGTGAGGCTGAGCAGGAGCTGAAGCACCTTCCTGAATCTTCTGGGGTTTATTTCATGTCTCAGGGAAGGATTTTTTTCCAAATAACTGTGGGGTGGCCACCTCCAGGTTTAATAGGAGACATTTCAAATATGCAGCAGGAAAGTGACATATATCAGACAAACTTCAAGAGTCTCTTCAAGGCAGCAATTGCTCTCTGAAAAGCAGTGAAACCTCTCCAAACAGCAGTGTAACCATGGGGGCTTGCCAAGAAAAAAAACTCCAGCTGAAGAAATCTACTTGCAGCTCAACAGCTTGAAAGCAGCGAGGGTACAAACAGCTCTGAGCGTGCCTGACAATTGCTTTCCTGCCCAGGATGAAAAAGGCAGCTGGGTGCTTTCAGATCGTGCCAGTGCTCTGCCATCCCTGCTGCATCAGGGGCTGCAGTGGCACAGAGTGACAGAACGGGTCTGAGAAAGCCACAAGTGGAGGGTTCACTTGATTTTGTAGTTGTTTTGGTTAGAAAAGCCAGGTGTCTGCTAAGGAAGGCAGGAGCCTGCCTTGAAATGGAAAATGTAAATCCCTCCCTCTGAATTGTTATCATTTTGAAATTAAGGGGCTCTCAGGTAAAGATATGGGAATAGGAATAACAGTTTTTACTGGGAAAATTAAACATACAAATGCAATAGTACAAAAAAGGGAAAACAAACACAGCCAGAGTGAAAAGAAACCACTGCCAGAGTCAGAGCAGGCCCTGTCCCCTGTGTGTCAGGGAGGTGGCAGCAGTCCCATCCCAGGGTGGCTCAGCCCTCCTGCAGTGCCAGCTGTGCTTCTGCTGGAGCAGGATCCTGCACAAGGGGGGAGTTTTCCTCTGGAGCTCCAGGGCTGGGGGAGATGGGCCTGGGCTCCTCTGGGAATGCAGTGGGGAAGAAAGCTGCTCCTCTGGGAATGCAGTGGGAAGAAAGCTGCTCCTCTGGGAATGCAGTGGGAAGAAAGCTGCTCCTCTGGGAATGCAGTGGGGAAGAAAGCTGCTCCTCTGGGAATGCAGTGGGAAGAAAGCTGCTCCTCTGGGAATGCAGGGGGCAAAGGCTGCTGTGCTGTTCTCAGGTCAGATTGTATCCAGGTAGGAATGCTTGGCTCCTCCCCTGTGAAAATACAAGAATAAACGTGTTGCTGTAATATAAAAATGGGTTTAAAATTTCCTATTAAAGGCTCTGTTGTGCCAGGGACTTTAACTTCTGGAGGAGAAATAACAAGTTGCCTGAGAGGTGGTGGCTGCCCCATCTCTGGCAGTGTCCTAGTACAGGTTGGACAGGGCTTGGAACAACCTGGGATGGTGGAAGGTGTCCCTGCCCGTGGCAGGGGGAGGGATGAGATGGGATTTAAGATCCCTTTCAACCCAAAATATTCTATGATTCTAAAATCCAGCCCTTGCAGGGGAGGAAAATCACCCAGGAGCTGTGGGAAGCAGTTCATCACAAAAAAAATCCTGGGTGCCCCTGTCCCTTCTGGGGTTGGTTTGTTTAACTGGTCTGTGGCAAAACCTTTGCTGGCCATCCCTGCTTCCAGGTTGTTTTCTCCTCCTGGAATCCAGAGGGGAGCAGCTTTGAGCTGGGCTCATCAGTTTTTACAGGCTTAATGAATATACACTGTAGTAAATATTTTCACACTTCAATTTGGAATTTCACAGGCAGTTTTCATTCAAATTTGTAACAGCTTGGCAAAGCTTTTGGTTAGGGAAAACCTTTTTTTCTTTCCTAGAGCAGAGTCCTTTTTATTTAAAATGTCTTCACCAAACTTTGTGAAATGTCTTTAGATGAAGCCGAGAGGATCATGCCCAGCTGATTTTTTGTTCTGTTTTGTTTGAAGCAGGAAAATAGGAGGGATAAAAGACCTTTGGAATCTTGTTCTGAGTAGGAATTGAATTGACAAAGGGCTCTTGGGCCTGGGGGCTTTGCTGTGCTCTCAGTTCTGTGGGACTGAGCTCTCAGCTCCAGCTCCTGAGCTGTAGATTTACTTACAAGGATATTTTTTTCTCATAATTAAGGAAAAGCTGAACTGCTGGAGGTGTCTCATTAGAAGATAAGGACGAGAAGGTGGCCTAACCTAAATAAATCCATACTCTGCTCATTCCCAGTCCTCTGCTGGAGAATGCAGGTGTGTAACAGCCCTTGGTTATGGTTTTATACCATGGAATCAAGGCTTTTATTCATTCAACCAATTTTCTGCTGCTGGAAACTTCTTGGAAATCTTTGCTGGTGATGTTTAGAGGGAAAACAAAGAATCTGGATCTGCATTAGGATGATGAGGAAGCCTGTGCATTAGCCTTAGGGCTGTTGTTTTTTGCAATGATTTTGGGCCTTGCCCCACAATTTCCTCTCCTCAAAGCCAGCAAATGTTGGAGTTTTGGATCGCTGTGATGCTCTGGGAATTGCTCTGTGTCACTGCTGACCGTGGGGCTGCAGGGCCCAGGGACTGCTGAGTGGCAGGAAAAGTTTATTCTGCACCTACTCACTAGACCAGCAAAACTCTGGGTGGGTCTGAATGCATCCTAATCTGAAAATCTCCTGTGTCCCTGGGCAGCGAGAGCGAGCAGGGCCCTAAATCTGTGTCTGTGTTTATACATTTATACCCAGGGATATGACTTTATGAGCACATTTGGGGACAGCTTTGGCTCTTCAGACACCTGAAGCCTTTGCAGAGTAAGAAAACATGTCCAGAGAGCACTGAATTTGCTCCAGGGGCAGCTGTCAGAATCTGTGGTATTGATGATTCTGAGATTGTAGAAAGTCTCTGTCTTTCTGCCCCGTTGCCAAAGAAGAAGCCATAATTCGTCTGTGCTGGTTTCAAGGTTGTTTATTCTGTTTATCTCTAACATGTTCTGCTGCCCTGCCGCAGCTCTGTCCTGCAGGGCAGCGTGTGGGGCTCTGCCCTCAGTGGGATGGTACAAACATTAAATACCAGAAACTACCTGTGCTGGATTTACAATAACGTGCCAATATCTGTCACCTACGTTGGACAGTGTGTCCCCAGCCTAAACCAACAGAAAAATGCCAACACCACAGTGAAACATGGAGGGCATGAAGAAGGAGAAAAAGGACAAGACACACCCAATTTCCTCCATCTTGTCCCCTTTGGACCCCTTATCCAGAATCGTAAAATTTTACTTTTGCACCCGTGCCACACTTAATTATTCCTTATATCAAACACTCAGAGTTGGTAATTCACCCTGTAAGATTGAAAACTCTTTTCCATGGACAGAGATCACAGCCAGTGTCTCTGGGGGCTCTGTCCAGGGGGTTTCCTGACCCCCTGCCAGGGTCTCAGACCTTCCAGGGCAGCCAGAGGGAAGCTCTGGATTCCCACAGGCAGCCTGAATCATGCAGGAGTTCTGTCCATGATTGATTTGTGCTGGATAAGAATTCCAAGCTCAGCAGCAGAATTTGTTTTTTGACGTGCTCCCTCCAACTGCACCACCCAAGCCCAAGAGCTCCTGTGCTCTCCTTGTGCCCCTTGCCAGGAAATGCAAGTCCTGTGTGCTCAGAGAAACGTGAGCATGGGTGACTGAGGCACTGTGGGAACCCCGGCTTGGTTTAGGGGTTCCGTGTGGTGGTAAAGTTTCTCTTTTAATTTGTGCTTTTAAAGAAAACTTAGTAGCTTGTTGTTTAATTTGAAGGCAGTTTATTGTAAGCTATCTAAAAGATTGGTTTTTTGGCTATTGCGGTTTGCTTAGTAGCTTAGGCAGAGGCACACACACTCTTGACACCCTCTCTGTCTGTTGTTTTCTTTTTTTCTCTTTTTGCTTAGGGCTGTTGTTATTTTTTATACAATATATTACGTGATACATGTTTATAGTTTTTCTCTAATACTACTTATATTAAATGGTGTTTTTTTTATTTTAAAGTAATCTATAAGTGCTAATATCATCAAAAACATGGAGGTAAGGAAGAAGAAAGAGGAGAAACAGGACTGGCTTATATTCTTTTATTTTAAAACTTTTGACCCTTATGTATAAAGTAAAAACCCCACTGTATAGGTGTTAAAACCCCTTTGTATAATATTAAAAAAAAAATTTCCCTCTACTTTGTAACTACTTCTACTGTAATATCTAAACTTTTGTGACTTTTTGTTCCACTTTCAAAGTTCGTAAATCATTCCATGGCTCAAACCCAAAATCACAGCTGTTTCCAGCTGCCTGCCAGGGTCTCAAATGCTTCTGACCTGGGCCTGGAACCTCCAAAAATGTCTGAGGGACATTTTGAGTTCCAACACGGCACTGCTGGTGGGAATCAGAGTATTTGGAGTTTTTCTGGATGAACTGGCTGCCCCTGCAGCATCTCAGCTTGAGTCCCATTTTGTTGAACTGCTGGAATTACGTGGTCTCATGAGTTCTGGGGATTTTAGATTTGTGGTAAAATGTGTAAAATGCATCCTCAGAGAATCACTGAATGGTTTGGGTTGGAAGGGATCTTAAAGATCATCTGGTTCCAGCCTCCCTGCTGGGGACAGGGACAGCTTCCACCAGACCAGGCTGCTCCAAGCCTCATCCAACCTGGCCTTAAATCCTCCTTATCTTCCAGATAAGCGCCCTGTAGGGCACAGAGAGAGGCTGGGCAGGTGTTTGATGGGGCAAAACTTCCTCTGGAGAACAGAGGCTGCCCTTCCTCACCCTGAACGTGCTCACCTGACCCCACCAGGAACAGTCTGCGCCGAGTTTCCATCCATAATTCAAACCCACAGCTGTTTAAAAATAAAAAAAAAGGCAGGAGAGGCGTTGAAATCAAAATAAAAACATTAAAAAGAGGTAGAGCCCCTTGGCCAGCCTGTTATTTTTGACAGTGGCAGAGCTTTCCCAGTGCCAGGCAGGCTCATGAATAAGGCAGCTGAGTGAGTTCATGCTAGCTGGGGAAAGAATGAATTTTTTATCAAGAAACCCTGTTAGCATATTTATGCATTGATATATTGGTGCCATAAGCCTTTGGATCAAGGCATAAAACAGCAGTAGTTTGGCTTTTTCAGCCTCCCCAGCTCTGCAGAAGGGGAGAAACAAAGGGGAGGATTTGCTTCTATTTAAATTTGGCTGAATTAACATTAATATTGCTTGCAACAACTACAGTTAAAACTTGTTCCTACATCTACTGCTATTGTGCAAAATTAAAATGCTGCCAGCTTTGAGGATTTTACCCAGAGTCTTCTCATGTTTGTGTTGCTTTTATGCATTTGGATGCTTTCAGAGGAAAGCCCAGCACTGGACTGGTGTATTTGGGGAATTATATCTCCCTTCACTCTTCTTTGGCACTTTCTGAGTCCTGACAGAGGGAATAAAAGGTGGAAAATGAGGATTCTAAAGGGGGAGGTGATCTAGGTGTGTGTGAAGGTGAAAAGGAGGAGTGGAGTAGCTCAAAGACCTCAAAGAGAGAGGATTTTCTGAGGAGCATGGATTTGAGTGTAAATGTGCAGGGCTTTGGGGTCTTTTCCCAGGAGCTCAGGCTTTGTCTGGGCTTTGGGGTGAGGGGAGGCCAGAGGCCACTGGGGACTCTCTGAGGGCTTTTCCTGCTTTTCCTACAACTGCTGAGCCTATCCCAAAGGGCTCCAGGAACACTTCTTCTGCCATGGGATCCTTCCTGGTGTCCAACCCCCCATAAAGGCACAGTTATGCTGTACTCTCGCAGGAGATCACATCACAGAAACCCAGAATTGGGTTGGAAAGGACCTTTGGACTCGATTATCTCAACCTGTGACCTAACACCACCTTGTCAATGAAACCATGGTCCTGAGTGTCACATCCAGTGTTTTTTAAACACCTCCAGGGACAGTGACTCCATTCCAGTGCTCAATCATTCTTTCAGTGAAGAGATTTTCCCTCATTCCCAGCCTAAACTTCCCCTGGTGCAGTTTAAGGACATTTCTCCAGTCTCAGATTGTTGTCTGGACCTTGCATGAAGTTTAGAGGCTCCTGAAATCCTGTCCATCCCCTTCCAGCCATGGAAACCTCCAGCTGAGGGATTTTCCTCACAGAAGACATAAGCAGGTTAAAATCCTAAGCAGTGGTGTTTGAACTTGGCTCCCAATCTCCTGCAGCTTGCTGGGGGCTCTTCCACTTTAATTCCCTCCCTCTCTGAACAGTGGCACCTGCTCTGACCCACCTGACCCCAGGTGGGGGGAAGCTCTGAACCCCAACCCAACCCCATCTTACTGTACCCAGAACTCCATTTGGACCAGCTACTAATTTCATTAAACCCCGTCTGGGTTTGAAAAGCCAGGTGTCTGCCAAGGAAGGCAGGAGCCTCCCTTGAAATTGAAAATGTAAACCTCCTCCCTCTGAATCATTGTAATTTTGAAATTAAGAGGCTCTCAGGCAAAGATGTGGGAATAGAAATAACAGTTCTTCAGTAGGAAAATTAAAAATACAAATAATGTAGTACAAAACCCCACTGCCAGAGTCAGAGCAGGCCCTGTCCCCTGTGGGTCAGGGAGGTGGCAGCAGTCCCATCCCAGGGTGGCTCAGCCATCCTGCAGTGCCAGCTGTGCTTCTGCTGGAGCAGGATCCTGCACAAGGGGGGAGTTTTCCTCTGGAGCTGCAGGGCTGGGGGAGATGGGCCTGGGCTCCTCTGGGAATGCAGTGGGAAGAAAGCTGCTCCTCTGGGAATGCAGTGGGAAGAAAGCTGCTCCTCTGGGAATGCAGGGGGCAAAGGCTGCTGTGCTGTTCCCAGGTCAGATTGTATCCAGGTAGGAATGCTCGGCTCCTCCCCTGGGCAGAGCCTCTCCCCATGGATGCTGGAATTTTCTCCGCCGTGCAGGGACACTCAGTGGCCATGAACAGCAGAGATCTCCTGGAGGGAGGATTGGCTGTGGGAGAGATAAAGAAAACTGCCCATGAACAAAGGAGAACTGCCCCAGCTCTGACTGATAGAATAGAACACACACCCAGCTACACCTGAGACAAGACCATTCCAGTTTTATCCTTCCCACAGAGCAGCCCAGGCTCTGCCATGTCCCTCCCGTGGGTGGCACAGCTCCAGGTGTCCATGGGGGTGGTCCTGTGCCAGCTGAATTTGGCTCTGGAGGCCCTGCAGAGTCAAGCACCAGATGCTCCCAAAAATGGGCTGGAACATCTGAGAGTCAGAATCCAGAGATCTGGGCTGGATTTGAGCCAAGATGGCTTTTAAGCCGGGGTGGGGAAAGGTTTTCTGCAGATGCTGGTGCTCTCTGTGGAGCAGCAGTGGGCCCAGTGTTGCTGCTGTGTTGAGGATAGGTGAATAAAACAACACACAGGCTCCAAGGCCTCAGAAGGCAAGATGCAATTTTATTAAAAACCACACACTTTTTATAGCCAGCTATGATACAGGTGGACCTGATTGGTCCTTGATCAATATCCCTCACACCACTGGCTAATTAGGCACAACACCCTTTTGCAAACATCTTAGGAGAAACAACACCAGCTGAAAAGATTAATATTTGTTTTAATTCCTTCTCTGAAATTTCAGAAAACTTCACAGATCAATGCCTGGGAAAGTTTATCTGGTTTTATCTCTGACCAGTTCTCAGCATCCACAGGTCAGCACTTGAGGATTGGGATTTCTCTCTCTGCTCTGCTGGGGAATGTGGGAGCAGCTCACCTTTCACCTGGCTCTGACCCAATTTCACCTCCTGGGAGGCTGGGGTTGCAGCAGAGACCTCCTCAGTGCAGGGCTTGGTGGTGTTTCTGGGTCAGAAAGGCTCCAGAAAGTTTAAAAGATTAAGATTTTTTTTCTCCTTCTGTTTTCATCGTAAGGCAGGTTCCAGGTGCTCTTGTACATACTTGTAATATTTCTCATTTTATTCTTAGTAATTTCTGTGTTCAATTAAATGTAAGAATAGGAGCAGATAGAAATAAATCACCCATAAGTAGCTTTGCTAATTATCAGAAATGGTGAGGAAGAGAGTTGGGAAAAATCAGACACAGGGTAAAGAGAGTTCATCTCTCCAAGACAGCTGAGAGTTCTCAATGCAAAAGCACTTAACTAAGGGAATATTACTCTTTAATTGCCCTGAATAATTCAGGCTGTGCCATTGATTAGATTCAATGAGTAAATTTAGGTGTGCTGTATTTTGTATTTTGATTAGAAACATGGTAAAAGCAAATGGTCTGTGGTGTTTGGCTGTATCTGTCCACTTGAATCCCGTTATTGACCCCCAATCAGGAAACATTTATGTGGCAGCCCCTTAATTGTTTGTCTTTGACATTAAAGGTTATTTTGTGTGATGTTCCTTCTCCCACAGCAGCTCCAGCACCCTTTGATGGAGTCAGCAGTGGGAGCTGGGATGATCTGGTGAGCCCTGAGGCTCCCTGGGGATGGGGAGCAAGGAGCCAAGAGCAGGCAGAGAGCCTGGGGAGCCAGGGAGGGGATGGGGATGGGCTGGGACAGGGATGCTGGAGCAGGCCAGGCCTTTTTGGCATTTCCTGATGATGGGATGGGGCTGGAGCAGAGCTGCTGCTGGTCCAGCAGGAACAAGGATGAGAATCCCAGATTGCTTTGGGCTGGAAGAGACCTTAAAGATCACCTCCACTGTGGACAGGCACATCTTCCACTGTCCCAGATTGCTCCAAGCCCCATCCTAGCTGGCCTTGGGCACTTCCAGGGATGAGGAAATGTCCCTTGGAGCGGCCCTGGGAAGGTGGGTGATGGCCAGAGCTGCAGGAAAGGAGATGAGAGGTGATAAAAGGGAATTTCTGGGCTCTGCAGCACAGCGCAAGCAGCAGTTGGCTGCTTTCAAGTCGATTGTTTCAAAAGGGATCTTGGAATGAATTAATAACCAGACACAGCTGCCACCTTGTTAACACGGGGAAGCAGGGCCTGAGCAGCTCTGTGTTCCTGAGCCACAAAGTGAGGATTAACCCTGGCCCTGCTCTGCTCTTCGACACGGCACAAAAGGCTGGTGCTGTGCTGGAGAATGCCCCTTCTGCAGCTCAGGGCATTAATCCCCTGCAGGGGGATGAAAGGACAGCAGCCTTTGGCTTCTGGCTCTGTTACAGCTGCCAAAATTCCCTCACAGATGCCTGCACCTCGAGGGGTGGCTGTGCTGTCACTGCCTGGGGACACCAGCGCTGTGCACAGAGGGAGGAGAGAGCCCCTGGGTGCTCAGAGCCAATACAGGGATCCCTTGGGATTTGAGCTTTTCTATTTTCCACAGATTTGTAACCCTGCAGTTCTTTAGTGTATAACTCCAAACTCCACACACAGTGTGAGCTGCTGCTTTCCCAGTTTGGGCAGACACAGCAATTCCTCTCCAGGCCTGGCAATCAAGGACCCCTCACTGCCTCAGGCCCCCAGAGATGGAAACAAAAGTGAGTTGTGGGGAGCAAATTTGGGGTCAATGACTTCATTACCTGAAGCTGGAATTGGTAGATGAATATGCAATATGCAAATGGACCAAACTTATAAAAGTGTGAAACCCATGACCCATTGTCCATTTTGGGTGTAGCCCCTGGGGGGATGTTTCTGTCCTAAATGTACCTGAAGGCCTTCAATAAATATCCCTGCTTTTTATTCCCTTAATTTTGCCTGGCTTCTGTTTTTAGATATCCCAAAAAGGCATCGGTAGGGAGAGAACAGAGAAAGGCTGTCCTGTGACAGCCAGCTGTGGGCAGGGACAGCAGCTCCAGGGTGGCTGATGGAGCAGAGGCACCTGGAACAGGCTGGAGGGATGCTTTTGGAGATTTAGGAATTGGGTATTTGGGTATTTTACATGCTGGGTGCATCCTGCTACAAGTGCCATGTCAGGGGTGGGAGCAGCTGGGGGCTGAGCAGAGATCAGAGATTGTGGGAGAGCACTCCATGGGCTGGAGAGTTTGTGTGGGCTTTAGATGTTTGAGATGGAGATCTTGTGCCCCTCAGCTGCCTCAGTTTCCCTCTGTGCAGCTGTGGGATCCTTGTGCTGTCACATTTAGGGGATGTGGATCTGTGTGGGCACTGCTCAGGGGGTGCTTGTCAAGAGCCCCATGGGTGTTTTTAACAGAAGACTCAGGAGCAGCGTGAGAGCCCCCTGTGAGCCCCTCCCGAATTTCTGGCTGGAATTCTGGCACACTGTGTTGAGTATTTCATTTCTCTTGCCCTCCTGTTACATCTCTGTGGGCACGAGTGGCACTGACAGACGGCCAGACGTTACAGCAGTGAAATGTTGTAGCTGAAACATAAAAATTGATTTGATCTCTTGGCTCCTCCTGCTTAATGAGTGAGCCTGGAGCTCAGTGGCTCTGTGGATGAAAGGCTCAGGGCAGACAGAGCTGCCTGTGAGACTCTGGGGGCTTTCCCTGGGGGAAGGAGTTTGGTTTTCCTGGCACCAAAGAGGTTTTGAGCCATTAAACCTCTCCCTGTGGCAGAGCCAGGGCTGTACCCTGTGCTGAGGTTCCAGCTCACTTGTGTGAGAAATGAGACTCACTTCCAAAACATTTAAAAGGTTTATTAAAACTCTATCCCAAAAATAAAACAGAAGACTGAATAGAGAAAATGTTATGGCACAGGAGCAGAGGATTTTTCCCATCATGTGCTCACCCACACAGTGGAGATTTCACCTTTTAACCCTTCAGCCCTCCCAAAGTTCTGTCCATGGACTCCTCCTTTGCTGCCCAGTGCTGGGATCACTTCTGACATCTTTTTTGGAGGTCAGCTGCTGCCATGGCAACGAGCCAACCCTCCCAAATGTCCCAAACCCAGGGCACCCCTAATAACAACACAAGGGGGGTAAAACATAGCTATAAATCTATAAAACTCCTCACATATCCGTGATATTTGCATTTAATTGTGATAAAACATAACTGTAAATCTATAAAACCTCTCCTAACATATATCTATTATATTTACCTTTTAATTGTGATAAAACATAACTATGAATCTATAAAACTTCTCCTAGCATACACATGATATTTGCCTTTTAATTGTGATAAAACATAACTATAGATCTATAAAAGCTCTCCTAACATATATCCATGATATTTGCATTTTAATTGTGAGAGTCAACCATGGCATGTCTCACCTATCACACTTGGGAGCACTGGAAAAGGTGCTGCACATCCAAGAAGACTCTGCTTTCTCAGGAGCACTTTGTCACCACTTTTGCCTGGTGTTTGTCACCATATCCAAAGTGGAGTTTGTCCTGGATCCTCGTGAGCGAGGCAAAGCAAACAGAGCCAGGCCCTGCCCTGCCCTGAGCAGGAGGTAATCCAGCAAATGCTCAGGGAAGGGTGCTTAATTGGTTGTATTTCAACACATTTCATTTTTAAGGGCTTTGATCGTGGCATGGAATTGTGGATCTGTCGCCAAGTTTGGAGAAATAGATGATAAACGATCATTTGGCAGCTGAGAACCCGCTGCACTCCCTTTGCATGTTTATGTGGTTTTCCCTTCTCCCATCTGTTCCTTCCTCCAGCTCCCCCCATGGGCTCTGCAGCCCCCCTTGGCTGGCTGACAGCATTCCCAGCCTCCCAGCACCATGGAATATCCTGAGCTGGAAGGGACCCATCGAGCCCTCCCTGGATGGGATCTGCTTGCTGCAACCAGAGATGTTTGATTGACAAGATGAAAACTGAAGAACAGCCCCTGAATATAAAACCCTAAATATAAAATTGCCCCAGACACTTCCCCACTCCTCCTTTTTCTCTGTTTCCAGACAAATGATGCTGCAGGCAACACCTGGAATTGGCTTTACTTCACCCCTTTCATCATCACTAACTCCTTTTCCCCTGATGTTGGGAAGGTTACTTTATCCATCCCATCATTACTGGCTCCTTTTCTCCTGATGTTGGGGATGAGTTTCCCTCACTGAGGATGAGTTTCCCTGTTGCCTCCAAGCCCATCTGCAGAGATGCAGGGCAGAACAGGGCAAGGAGAGAGCTGAAAGCAAAGAGAGAGAAGAACAGAAAACCAAACTAGGGAATGAAGAATTGGGGTGGGATGTCCAAAGGCCTTCAAAGCCCTAACTGGGCAGCTCAGAGCTTTCCCTGCATTCTGCTCTGGGCTGTTTCTCCTCAGATCCATTTGTCCCTCATGTGCTGGTTCTGCCTTGAGCAGGGGGTTTGTGGTGAGTGCCCATTCCTCTCCTCTGAGTCACTGATAGCTGACACAGACATTCACAGACATTCACTGACACAGACATTCCTGACTGCTGTTTGCTATTTGAGGAGATGCTGCTCTCGTGTTTGATCCTGGAGGAAGGATTTGTGCAGACATGCACCCTGTTAACAAACCCCAGGGCTATTTACTCATGTCAGTGCTATAAATGTTATATAGAAGTGTTATAAATGTTATAAATGTTATCACCTGTGAGAAATACTCTGACAGTTTGGGGTTTGCTGTTCATTGGGTGACTTCTCATACAGAGACTTTTGAGGTGGCACCAAGTACATGCACAGCTGAGGTAAAGCACATTTAAAGTGCTTCCTTTTCTGAGTTCTGCAGGCAAAATTATTCTTGGAAATATGACTAGGAACACTGGCCAAAAGTATCACAGATAATAAGTTAAAGTTAGAACAAACACAGCTTTTGCCAGGTGGTGTTTGAGTGCAGCTTTCTGTGGGCTCTGCCTTTGGGCAGGGAGCTGAGCTCAGGGTTCCTCGTTTTCTTTACTCTCCGCAGGAGGACAAGGAGAATGCAAGAATTTACTTGTATCGGTGCTATAAATGTTATCACCTGTCAGAAATGCTGTGATGTAGGTTTTGCCTGTTCATCGGGTGACTTCCTACACAGAGACTTTTCAGGTGGCACCAAGTACATGCATGGCTGAGGTAAAGCACATTTAAAGCATTTCCTTCTGTGAATCCTGCAAGCAAAATTACTCTTGGGAATGTGACTAGGAGCAATGACCAAAAAGCATCACAGATACTAAGTTAAAGCACCGATATCAGTATTAAGGCAGTTTTTGCCAGGTGGTATTTGAGCTCTGTAGGCTCTGCCTTTGGGCAGGGAGGTGAGCTCGAGGTTCCTGTTTTTCTTTACCCTCTGCAGGAGGAAGGAGAAGGATGAGAAGAATGTGTTTAGGTCTTTATTTTCCTTTTTGCTCCCCTTCTCCCTTTCCTTCCACACAACATCAGATCCTCAGATTGCTGCATTCTTCCTGCACAAGAGATGAATTTGCATTTTCCTCAGCACTGGTGTTCTGTCAATGGCCATGTGGCATTTTCCTGTTCAGCACTTCCCCAGAGAGCTCCCTCGTCGCTGATGAATGCAGAAACTTTGTCATAAACTGCACCACCCTTCCCTCCCGTTCATTTCCCACTGCTGCCTGCTTGGGGTGGGTTTGGCTGGCAGGAGCCCGAGGTGCTGAGTGAGCAGATGTGGAATTCCATCACTCCAGAGATTCCCGACTTTCTTGCAGACTCCTTGTCTGGGTGTGAGCAGATTCTGGGCTGAACTGCAGCCTGGCCTTAGGGAAGGCTGTGGCTCCCTGCTGGAGCAGCTCTATGTCTAGGTTTGGAAAGACAGGAGTCTGCTAAGGAAGGCAGGAGCATCCCCTGAAATGGAAAAAAAAAAATGTAGACCCCCTCCCACCAAATTGTTATAAATTTGAAATTATGGGGGGCTTTCAGGCAAAAATATGGGAGCAGGAATAACAGTTCTTTATTAGGGAAGGAAATAAAAAGATAAACTAAACAATGCAGTGAACCAAAACAACACTGACAGAGTCAGAATACAACCTGACACCCTGTTGGTCAGGGTGTTGGCAGCAGTCCAATTGGAATTGTGGCTGCAGTCCTCCTGGAGTGTCAGGTGTGGTTCTGGTGGAGCAGTGGTCCTGTAGAAAAGGGTGCAGTCTTCCTCTGAAGAGGCAGTGGAAGAGGCAGCTGTTCCTCTGGGAAATCCAGTGCAGAAAAAGCTGTGCTGGTGTTACAGAAACTCCAGATTATATCCAGGTAGAAATGCTTGGCTCCTCCCTCTGGGCTGTACAATGGGATGCAGTAATTTTATCAGTCATGCAGTGATATTCAATAGCCCATTAACAGCTGATGTCTCCCCCGTGGGGAGGATTGTTTTGCGGAAGAGATAAGGAAAACTGCCTGATTTAGAGAAGATAACTCCACACCTCTAACAGAACAATTGAATACATCTTGCCTTGCAGTCTAGGACACTGTTCAGATGGAAATGTGGTGCTGGGAGTTAGAAACGAGGTGGGGAGGGAGGAGGCTGCTGCAGAGAGCCTGCGCAGGGTTAGGCCACCTCAAAATGTGTTTTGGTGCTGCAGCAGGGTCAGCCTGGAGCTGTGGAATTGTTTAGGTTGGAAAAAGCCTTTAAAGTCATCATTCTCCCAGCACTGACCTATGTCCCCCTCATGGCTTTTAAATCCCTTTGGGGATGGGACTCCACCACTGCCCTGGGCAGCTGTGCCAGGGTTGGGCAGCATTTCCATGAAGGAATTTTCCCTAATGTCCAATCTAAACCTGCCCTGGCCCAGCCTGAGCTGTTCCCTCTCCTCCTGTCCCTGTTCCCTGGAGCAGAGCCCGACCCCCAGGCTGTCCCCTCCTGTCAGGAGCTGTGCAGAGCCACAGGGTCCCCCCTGAGCCTCCTTTTCTCCAGGCTGAGCCCCTTCCCAGCTTCCTCAGCCTCTCCTGGGGCTCCAGCCCCTTCCCAGCTTCATTCCCTTCCCTGGACATGCTCCAGCCCCTCAGGGTTCTTCTTGAAGAGCCCAGGATGGGACACAGGATTTGAGGTGCCTCAGCACAGGGGTGGTCACTGCTCTGAACACACCATGGCTGGGACAGCCCAGGTGCCATTGGCCTCTTGCCTACCTGGGCACACCTGGGCTCATGTCCAGCCACTGTTACAGCACCCCAGGGCCTTTCCCAGCTTTCCAGCCCCAGCCTGGAGCTGTGACCCAAGGACAGGACCCTTGGTGACCCTCAGCCCATTGGTGTGACCCCATGGATCCACCCTGGGCTGATCCCTCTGCAGGGCCTGCTGCCCTCCAGCACATCCACATATCATCCAGTGAACTCCATCCCTGCAGGAATGTGCCCCCTGTTGAGTAAACAAGTTACCCTTTGTCCCCTTAAAAAGGAAAAAAAACCAGAAATTTCTCTCCTCAATTTAGTTAAAAGACACCTCATAGGACCCTGGAGACTTCACCTCAAACTAAGGATAGCCAATTGCACAGAAGTCAAAAAGTCCTGCCTAAGCAATTCACTAGAAGAGAAGAGAACAAAAGAAGTAAATCACTTTTGTGAAGTGTTTTAGCAGGAGCAAGAACTTCTTGCCCTGACTTGGTTTTTCTCTGTAAAGATCTTTTTTATTTTGCCTTTTATTAAAACTTCTTTGTTTCCGGCACTGTCACAGGAGCCATCCTGCTGCTTTTATGCCACCTGGGGTAGCTGAGTTATCAAGGGTATAATGCTTATCTCTGAGAGCTTATAAGAGCTGCCTCAAAGAGACAAAGTTTGACATCCCCTCATCTGGTCAATGGCAAAGATAGCAGAGGGAGGGATAGCCCCACTAGAGCTGAGGAAAAACCATGGTGTGGATGTTGGGACAATCAGTTGGGACAATTGGCTGGAATTTCAGCTGGTGAACACAGCAGAACTGACCAGGACATCAGTGGTGGACACTCCTGTGGAATTCCAAGGGGAATCTCCTCTGCCCTGCAGGTTCTGTGTGGTGTTTTCTTTCCCAGGTGAAATAATACTTGTGTTTGTCTCTCCCTTTTCCCTTTGTTTCCAGACAAACGACGCTGCAGGAAATACCTGGAATTGGCTTTACTTCATCCCTCTCATCATCATTGGCTCTTTCTTCATGCTCAACTTGGTGCTGGGCGTCTTATCAGGGTAAGGCACTCATGAATTTCTGTCCCCACCTGGATATGGAAAGGGAAGATGTGTTGATTTTGGCACTGGGGGGATATTGCTGAGAGAGATGGGTGACACATCACGCCGTGTCCCTGTTGGAACCCAGGCCTGGTTCAGGGGTTCTGTGTGGTGGTAAAATCTCTCCTCCAAAGAAAACTCTGCAGCCTCTTCTTCGGTCTCAAGGCAGTTTATTGTAAGCTATCTAAAAGATTTTCTTCTCGGGCTGCTGTGGTTTGCTCACAGCTCAGGCAGAGGCACACACACACCCTGACATCCTCTCTGGCTCCCGACTGCTTCTTCTCTCCCCCTCTGCCCAGGGCTGCTGCTGTCTTTTATATGGTACATTACGTGTTACATGGGTACAGTTTTTCCCCAATGCCTATTACCTATATTAAATGGTGCTTTTCTATCTTTTATATGGTACATTATGTGTTACATGGGTACAGTTTTCCCCAATGCCTATTACCTGTATTAAATGGTGCTTTTCTACTCTAAACCAATCTGTGAGTGCCAACATCACCAAGAACATGGAGGTAAGGAAGAAGAAAGAGGAGGAACAGGACTGGCCTACATTCCTCCATCTTAAAATTTCTGACCCCCATGTACAAAGTAAACCCCCCCCTGTACAGGTGTTAAAACCCCCTTGTACAATACTAAAAAATTCTTCCCTTTACTTTGTAACTACTTCTACTATAATATCTAAACTTTTGTGACTCCTTGTTCCACTTTCAAGGTTAGTAAATCATTCCATGGTTCAAAGCTAAAATCCCAGCTGTTTCCAGCTGCCTGCCAGGGTCTCAAATGCTTCTGACCTGGGCCCGGAACATCCAAAAATGTCTGAGGAACATTTTGAGTTCCAACATGTCCCCTTCCCACATATCCCACCCCATCCTCTCTTTGCAAGGGGATATTTCTGTACAGTCCTAGGATGGGGGGGAACTGGTGAAAAACCCTGCTCTGAGATGATTCTGGATCCAGACCCAAGTGTGAACTTTTGTGTGGAATTAGACTGATTTGGGGCAGTGCAGCCAACACTTCTGTGCTGCCTTGAAAACTTCCTGTTCCATCAGGAACCTGCTGGTGCCAATAAAATGCTGGAGTGGGATGTGGAAATGTGGATAATGCATTTGGTGAAGTTGTGCAGCCTGGGGAAAGGGGAACTCATTCTCAAGGCAATTAAAAGATCTCAGGTTTGGGATTTTTTTTTTTTTTGGTGGTGTTTTCTTGCATCTGATTTTTTTGTTGACTTGTTTTGGTTGTTTGATCTCTGCCTGCTTGAGCCAATGTCTGGATTTTGGGGACACACTGGCCCCTTGATGTTCAAACCCAGGGGCCAGCCAGGGATTTGGTGTTTGTTGCAGCTGAGTTTTGGGGTTGGACCTTTTCAGGAATCAAGGTGCCAAGTCTGAAGCTGGAACATTCCCAGCATCTGGGGAGATGTGATCTGGAATTAACACACTCCAGGACTAGAAAGCTCTCAGACTTGGCACCTCATTTTGCACTAAGTTTCTTCTTAGATCATGCAGGCAGTTAAGATCATAGAAATGTATTAAAATCTGGATTTTTTTTCTGCCTCTTGGGGAAGAAAAAATGAGTTGTTGCTGCTGTGTGGTAAAAGCCCTTCAGTGCTGCACCTTTCCTCTGCCTTTTAAGAGTGACTGGAGAAAGGAAAGTGTTTTCCAAAGAACATATCAATGATTATTTATATTATTTTGTTATTATTTTCCTCCTCAAAGCACAGTTGGGCAGCAGTGCAGCGGTGTTTGAGGAGGGGATAGGGCTGTGGGTGAGGCCGTGTAACACCCTTCAGTGCAGGAATAATCATCACGATCAATAACTGATCAATCCATTTATAACTGATCAAATCCTTTTATAGGGCACCCTGGTGTATCAGAAGCTTTGTCTGATGGCCGATTTTCAGGGATTACTCCAGCAGGGCTGAGTGTGGTTCATTAAGTGCCTCATCTCCCTCATTCCACAGTGGGATTTAAACCAACCCAAAATCCTGCAGGCTCCTGTTCCTTTGTGCTGGAATCAAAGGGCTTTGGTGAGCTGGAGCTGGAGACTCTGTCTGACTCTCCTGAAAACCTCTTGTTGCTTGGGGCAAAATATGAATATTATATAGATGTGTATCTCCTCTTAAAAACAAGCACATCCCTGTGCAGGATTCCCTTTGTTAGTGGTGAGGATAAGAAAATCATCTTCACGGAGGGGAGCCTTTAATTTCTGTTTCACAGAGTGGTTTGACATCCTTGCTTGGAATAATTCCTGGGGAGAGGCTGAGGAAATAGACATCACAGCACAGGTGTGGAGCACAGGGCTCCTGGTGGGCTTGGAGCTGCTGAGCAGGGAAGGAAAAAGTTATAAAATTTATAAAAATCCTTTTCAGTGAGGGTGGGGAGGCCCAGAGCAGCTGTGGCTGCCCCTGGATCCCTGGAAGTGCCCAAGGCCAGGCTGGACACTGGGGCTTGGAGCAACCTGGGTCAGAGGGAGGTGTCCCTGCCCATGGCAGGGGGTGGAATGGGATGAGCTTTAAAGTCCTTTTAAACCCAGACCATTCCATGATTCCATATCCAAATGGAGGAGTGATAAGAAGACAGCAGAAAAAAGGAAAGCCCCTCAGAAAGCAGATACTGTTGTGCTCTGCAGCCAAAAGCCCAGACAGCACAATGGAAAAAAGGGAAAAAAAAAAAAAAAAAAAAAAAAAAAAGATAAATTTCTTTTGGAGTCATTGTTTGCCTGGGTTTCTTCATGGAGAAGTTGACTTCCATAGGATAGAGCTTCACTCAAGGACATGAAGCCATCACATCAGCTCCAGCTCCTGCAACTGAGACTCCTGGCAACACCCCCCACCCTATTTCAATAAAACAAAGTTGATTGAGGGTTAGGGAATCCACAAACAGGCCCTAAATGGGGTTAGCTCAGCAATTGCTCATCTGCTGCTGATTTTCATGACCTGTGCAGCTCATGGCCTTTCATGTGATCCTACAGATCTCAGGGGAATGCCGTGCTCTGCTCTGCTTCCCTCCCATTCCAGAGAGGGAACAGAGGGCAGGACAAAAGGATGTGATGCCCTATCCTGGTTTGTACAGACGTGTTCCTGCTAAGGGAGGCAGGAACCTCCCCTGAAATGGAAAATGTAAACCCCCTGCCTCTTAATTATTATAATTTTGAAATTAAGGGGCTCTCAGGTAAAGATATGAGAATAGGAATAACAGTTCTTTAACAGGGAAATTAAAAATACAAATGCAATAGGATGAAGAAAGAAAACAAACCCCTGCCAGAGTCAGAGCAGGCACCTTGTGTGTCAGGGAGGTGGCAGCAGTCCCATCCCAGGGTGGCTCAGCCCTCCTGCAGTTCCAGCTGTGCTTCTGCTGGAGCAGGATCCTGCACAAGGGGGGAGTTTTCCTCTGGAGCTCCAGGGCTGGGGGAGATGGGCCTGGGCTCCTCTGGGAATGCAGTGGGGAAGAAAGCTGCTCCTCTGGGAATGCAGTGGGAAGAAAGCTGCTCCTCTGGGAATGCAGTGGGGAAGAAAGCTGCTCCTCTGGGGATGCAGGGGGAAGAAAGCTGCTCCTCTGGGAATGCAGTGGGGAAGAAAGCTGCTCCTCTGGGAATGCAGTGGGGCAGAAAGCTGCTCCTCTGGGAATGCAGTGGGAAGAAAGCTGCTCCTCTGGGAATGCAGGGGGCAAAGGCTGCTGTGCTGTTCCCAGGTCAGATTGTATCCAGGTAGGAATGCTCGGCTCCTCCCCTGGGCAGAGCCTCTCCCCATGGATGCTGGAATTTTCTCAGCCATGCAGGGACACTCAGTGGCCATGAAGAGCAGAGATCTCCTGGAGGGAGGATTGGCTGTGGGAGAGAGAAAGAAAAAACTGCCCAATGAACAGAGGAGAACTGCCCCAGCTCTGACAGATGGGAATTGAATACACACCCCAGCCACATCTTGCATTTCTAGCCTGAGACATGCCCCCAGGAAAGAGCTGCAAAGCTGTGTTCGGGTCACTTACGTTCTGAGCTCATGTGGGGTCTTTATTATGTCTTTTTTCACAAAGCCTCTGTTGGAATCACAGAATATCCTGAGTTGGAAGGGAACCCCAGGGATCCTCCAGTCCAAGCTGGTCAGGTTGTGTTTCATTTTCCAACCCTTTGCCATGTACAGCACCAGCGGGGTGGGGTTAAGCTTAAAAATGTCCCTGCTTGCACCCTTTTAGGATTTACCTGGCAATTTTTCCTTGCTGTTAGTTTTGAGCTCTTATATTTATGCACCTCTGTGGGCAAAGAGGAAGCTGCAAATTTCTGAAGGAGGTGAGCAATTACAATAATTAATATGGCAATAATTAATGTGGCAAGAATCCCAGACTGGGTTGGGTTGGAAGGGACCTTAAAGCTCATCTCATTCCACCCCCACCACACCTGCTCCTATCCTAGGCTGCTCCAAGCCCTGTTCAACCTTGCCTAAATCAAAAATGACAACAAATTATTGAGCTTCCTCCTAAATTGTGCAGAATTTTGTCATAAATCTTGATGGAATTTTCTGCTTTTTTAAATTATTTGTGAATCCATATCAACACTGAGCAGATACCAGTTATTAGTGGGTTTGGCTCCTGGGTTTGCCTGTTTGAGCAGCTTCTGATAAATTGACTCTGTTGGGATGCCCAGAATCACCTGCACCCAAAATGTGCAACAAGAGATGAAACTTGCGTTGAAATAAAGAGCAAACAACCTTCCCTCTCTGCTGATTCTTCTGGAATCATGGGACAGGATGAGAGGAAATGGCCTCACGTTGTATTAGGGGAGGCTTAGGTTGGATATAAGAAGAATTTTTCATGGAACATTGGAATGGGCTGCCCAGCATGTCAGCATCCCTAGAAGTGTTCAAAAAAACGTGTGGAAGTGGCACTTGGGGCCACAGCTGATGGTTGGATTTGCTGATTTTAGAGGTGTTTTCCAACCTGACGGATTCCATGATTCTGTTTCAGCAGCAAAGGCAGGGAAGTGATGGGAGATGTGGAAGTTTGGAAAAGTCAGAATATAGAAATGAGCCCCAGTTGGGGTCCAGGAAGCTCAGTAACTCCTGGTGGTGCCACAGGCATGTTGGGCTCTCCGTGGATGCTGGGCTGGACCTACTCACCCTGGTGCCAAGGATGGGGCTCTGGTTGGGGAAATTGGGATCAGCTCCTCCTTGCCAGGCTCGATAGCAGTGGAAAATACAGAAATTGTATCATGGAAATACAGGAAATACTGTGCTGTTTTCCAGGGGGATTGAGAGATTTCCTGGAGTGGTGCAGTGGTCAGAGGTGCACAAGGGAGCTGTGACTGAAGGAGCTCCAGAAATCCTGGGAATCTGGTTGGTTTTTTGCTGAATGTCTGGGGCTCTCCCAGCCTGGGGCTCTCCCAGTCCTGCTGAGCAGGACTCAGCATCCTCTGGAGCAGTGGTTTTGTGTCCCTTGTGGGGGATTTTCCTCTCTGCTTCTCACTTTGTACTCCTCCCCTTTCCATTTTCCTTCCCTGGTGCTTGATTCTTCCGTGAACCAAGAAAACTCAGCAGCCTGCAGAACCCAATAGAGCAGAAAAATACAGATTATTTCCTTCTGCAGAGCTTTTGCTGAGTGTCACAGCTGATTTGGGAGCTCAGGACTGCGCAGGGCCAGGAGAGCAGGATCTCCCTTTTGATACCAATAACATCCAGGAGCTCATTTCCTTCTTGTGAACTGTGGAATTCAGACCATGGCTGTGTTCTGCCCATCCATGTGCTGGGAATTGTGCTGGGGTGACTCCTCAATCACAGACACACACAAGAAAGGGGAAAATATAAATTATAAAAATAAATAATTGAAAACTAGGTGGAATTAGGAGAGGTCCTTGGGTGATGCTATCCCTGTTTCAAAAGCTGGGGCACTTCCCAAAACTGAGGTGATATTTTCTAAGAGTGGAACAACTTCAGTGGTGAAAATATTTAGGAATTCGTATCCATAATGTATTTCCCTTGGAACATCTTTCTGTGCTGTCTGCAGTGGGAGGTTATTAAATGATTTGTAAAGTCTTTAATTGTGATCTATGTAGCAATGCAGGGGACTACAATTTTTCCACAAAAAAAACAACAACAAAAAAAGATTTGCTGCCTCTGGTGGCACCATGAGTTATTCTGACTGCAAACCATGGCAGGAAGTGCTGACCCCAGCTGCCCTCCTGAGTCCCTCAAACATGGGGTCATTTGCTGCTTGGGATGTCACGACTTCCCTTCTGGCCACAAAACACCCTGAGATGATCCCCATGAATTTTTTTGTTGAACTCTGCCCATGGTTTGCAGCGAGCAGGGGAAAATCCACACATGCAGTTGAGAAGTGCTGCCCCAGAGTGAATCTTTTTCTGATTTAATTCTGGTTTCTTGCCCTGTGCCCCCAAGGGCTGGGCACCCCCAACCCCAACCCCAACCCCACCCCTGTGGCAGCAGCTCTCTAGCCACAGAGAGAAACAGGCAACTTTCCAGGCATCGTTCTGGGAAAGGCTGTGAGAAGATCAGAGAAAAGAATGAGGAACAATTCTTATCTTCACTTGCTGCACCTGGTATTGTGAACAGGTGGAACATGTTGTGGAGATTTGTTTACTGAAGGGTGGTTTCTTAATTAGCCAATGGTGATGGTGTTTTAAGTAAAGGACCAATTAGGTCCACCTGCAGTGAAGCAGGGTATAAAAGTATGGGTTTCTTAAAAAATATTATTCCTCCTTAAAAAATATAATAACCTTCTGAAATATGTTAAATCGATGTCAATTACTACGTGGCTGGGGACCCGTTGCCCTGACATACCCCAACTCCATCCTCATCCTCATCTCCACCCCAACCCCAACTCCATCCTCATCCCCATATCCATCCCAATCCCAACTCCATCCCCATTCCCATCCCCATCTCCATCCCCATCTCCATCCCAACCCCAACCCCAACTCCATCCTCATCCCCATTCCCATCTCCATCCCAATCCCAACTCCATCCTCATTCCCAACTCCATCCCCATCCCCATCTCCATCCCATCCTCAACTCCATCCTCATCTCCATCTCAACTCCATCCTCATCCCCATTCTCATCCCCATCCCCATCCCAACCCCAACTCCATCCTCATCCCCATCTCAACTCCATCCCCAACCCCAACTCAACCACATCCCATCCCCACTTTTTCTTCCCACTATTCCCTCCCTCAGCAGCCCCTTCAGTGCTGTTTTTCTCCCCCTGCTGCTGTTCCCCTCCCAGCCCTCAGCCTCTCCTCATCCCAGCTCCCAGCATTTCCCACAGCCTGTTGGGATTATGGGGTTTCCTACAGCTCGGGTATTAATTTTGCCTGCTAATGAGCTGCATGGTGCCACACAATACATTGGTGAACTGCTTTGATGATTTGGATTACACAATGCAAAGAGGATAAACGTTATCCTGGGATGCTGGGAGGAAGATGATTGAACTTATTTCAAGGCTAAGTGCTTTTTGGCACGGATTCAGGCGGGGGGAGCGCTGAGGGTGGCGAGACAGCCGGAATTCTGGCCAGAGAGGCCATGCTCCCAGAGTGATGCATTGGGATCCTGGGAGTCTGTCCCTCTGAAGTGTGAAAAATGCTGCTTGTCATGTCCTCAAATATTTATGGTGAAGCCTGAGGTGTTTCCAGCCCAGGCAGTGAAGAGTGATGGTTGCTGCCAGGGTTTACTCATCTGCCTGCGAGAGCCAAGCCAGGGCCGTGTTTACCCCAGAGCTGCTCTGTCCTGCACGTGCCATGTCTCTGTTTCATGGATCACCTGGGGTGGGTGATGCCTTTTTGGGGCTGCCTAAAAACAGAGGCCAGACAAAATTAAGGGAATAAAAAGCAGGTATATTTTTTGAAGGCCTTCAGGTACATTTAGGGCAGACAAATCCCCCCAGGGGCTACACCCAAAATGGACTATGGGTCATGGGTTTCACACTTTTATAGGTTTGGACCATTTGCATATTGGGGGTTCAGCGGCCAATTACAGCTCCAGGTAATGAAGTCATTGACCCCAAGTTTGCTCCTCACAACTCACTTTTGTTTCCATCTCTGGGGCCTGAGGCAGTGAGGGGTCCTTGATTGCCAGGCCTGGAGAGGAATTGTTGTGTCTGCCCAAACTGGGAAAGCATCAGCTCACACTGTGTGTGGAGTTGGGAGTTCTACACTAAAGAGCTGCAGGGTTACAGATCTATGGGAAATAGAAAAGCTCAAATCCTAAGGCATCACAGGAACTCTGGGGAGATGTTTGGAATGGGTGCAGCAGCTTTGGGTGCAGCAGGAGCCTGGCAGGGGACACAGCTCCACCTGTGCTGGCACCTTGAGGGGACAAGGGGCTGGGAAAAAGGGGCAGGGAAAAGGGGATTAATTCTTTTTCTCACCCTTTTCTGAGCAGTCTGCAGCCTGGATGCTTCATCCCACCAAACACCCTCCCAGTGCTGTGCTCCGGGCTCCCTGGGGGATCTCTGTGTCTCTGCTGTCCTGGGGTCACTGAGGTTTTTTGTGGTGTTGGAGCAGCTCCTTGGGAGGCAGCACAGCCCCAGCCCCACTTCCCTGAACCCAGCTGCCTTGGGGACTTGCATTGCTGAATTTCATGACAAGTTTTCCCATCCTGAGGACTTTTGCCAGATTGAGATCATAAAACCTCCTCCTGCAAGACGTGCAGAGGCTGGAGGAGAGCGGTGCTGATTAATTTGTCACAATGGCAAAGTGTTCTTCTGTCCTCCTTCCCCTCATTACAGAGACAATCCTTCATTTCCCTGCACATTTGTTCCCAGTCCACTGGTACCTGCTGCGATCTGACTTTGCCTGGTGTTAATTATTTGCAGCAGAAGAGCTGCATCATGGAAAGAGATGAGATTCTGGCTTTCTCCTTGCTTTTAGTCTGTTCCAAGGCTTAAAAGGGAGGGGAAAGAGAAGAGAAAAAGCAGAATTCTTTTTTCCCTTTTTCTTTGCTCATCAGCCTTTTTAACAAAGCCATCATTGCAAACATGAAATGAGGGAGACATTTTTGTTTCCTGGTTTCTTGCAGGAGGGGGCAGTGACTGATCCTACTGAATGTGGGTCCTTTGCTCCTTCTGTGGTTTTGGTTAGTCCAGGAGAGCTGGGCTTCCTTTATTTGCCCTTCTCTTGAGCCACAATGGAAATCAAAGTCTGAAATACAAAAATGATACAGAGGAGACCTAAATTTGAATTTCATGGGGCCTCTGCTTTGTCCTGTGAGTGGAAACTTGAACAGAACCAGAGATTCATCCTGCAATTGCAGCAGGCTGAGGCGAGGAGATAAATGGGGCTTTTGTACTCCTTTTTCTCCCTTTTTCAATGCCTCCTTCCAGCCAGGTTTGCCCAGCTGTGGCACTTGCAGATTTCAGATCAGATTAGGGGGACTCAAAGTCAAATTAGCACAAGCTGAATGTAAAGACAAAGGAAAGGAGGGAGGAAGATGCTTTGAAGGCTTCACCTCTGTGCTGTTCCACTTCTCTCCCCAGAAATACAGGACATTTCCCATACCTGGCCTGCATTTGAAGCCTCTTGGTGCTGTGGCAGGGATTGAAGTGGCTCTGGAGCCTGACTGGGTGCTCAGAGATCATTCTCTCTGAGATACTCCCATCCTTATCAGCTGCTGGAGGAGAGATGAGTGTTCCCACCGTTAGAGCAATGAGAAGAAAGCAGGAGCAGCTCTCCCTGTGCAGGATTGATGGAGCCAGTGCTAATTCCTCAGCACTGGATATTAGGATGGATTAAGCAGCTTTTTGGGCTCAGCCTGGACTTTCCCAGTGGGATCCTGGCTGGCTGCAGCTCCAGGTGAAATAGAAACAAAAATGTGTTTCTTGGGGCAGCCTGGGGTGGGTGAGGAGCCACAGAGCTTTGTCAGCTCAGGCCTCTGGGCTTTCCTTCTTTAATAAACTCTGACTTCTCAGCAAAACTTATCTTAGAGGTGCCAGCTGTCACCAGCACAAAGGAATTCTAAAAAGATTCTGGCTTTTCAGGTGAATCCATTGTTTGGTTTCCTCTCATTCCATCACTTTTCAGTGTGCTCTCCCTGTGCCCCACAGATGGGCTTTCTTTCACCTCCCTCAGGTTTTTCCTTGCCCAAATGAGGTGCATTTCCATGCTTTTCCTTCTTGTTCCATGTGCCCTTTCCAATCCAGATGCTTTGCCTGTGTTCAATGGTGACCCGGTCCTGATTTTTAGAACTATTTGAAACGAGTGATTTAACAATACACCACGTTCATCTCTGTTCAGGTTTTCAGAGCAGTAAGTCAGAGGCATCAAATTATTTTTAGTTTTCCCTGCAGATTTCTGAGGATTTTGTCTGTGGATGAGAATAATCAAAGTCAGCTCATCCTGAACTTTTCCCTGGTCCTTGCTGCGGTAAAGAACTGATGTTACGGGGAAGAAATCTGTGGTTTTGCTGCTCTCCTGTCATTCTGTTTGCAGCCCTTGTGGGTGCAAAGTGCCAGCTAAGATTTGTCCTCTTGGGTTTGCATCTTCCCAGCTCTGGGTCATGTCCAGGCAGTCGGAAATTGCACTGCTTTTCTATTTTCTATAAACAAGCTGTGGGTCTGATGGTAGATAAAACTAGCGCTGAGAGATAAAAGAAACAATGGGAAGGATTCCACTGACTGATGAATGAAAAAAAAAGATATTTGCTTTTACAAATAAACTTTAGGTTTGCTGATAAATGAAATTAGACATTGAAAGATGAAAGAAACAATGGGGAAACCCCTAAATTCCATAAGCATTAAAAATTAAAAGGGAGGGCTATACATTAGAGGGAAATCTTTGGTATCAGGGGTATCAGGAAGTCTGAACCTCTCAAGTACCTCAGCCAATGGGGAAAGAGAGAAGGGAAATTGGGATAAAAAGGAGGCTGTGTCCTCTAAAACTTCGAGAGACTCCAGGGAAACGCCCCATGGCTTCTCCCTTTATTCAAAAAAAGTGAAAGGACTCTCAGGAATTTGCCGAGGTGACACTGTTGAGGCAGAACGGGAATGAATATACTTTGTTCAGAAGGCTGAGAGTATAACTCTGATTTATTTCAAAATACATTGCTCTTTTATACAGAGCTTCGTGCAGACCAACTCTATTGGTCCTGAAGTGAAAACACCCCACACTAGTGGTGTACAGTGAATGATGTACAGTAGAAAAATTAACTATAAATAATATGAACAACAAGAGAGATAAGGAACTTATTTACATTCTTTCTCAGCACTTTCTCAGGCTTCTGCCTGGTTAGAAATTTTCCATTTTCTCTTTGACTGAATCTGAGACCTACACCAAGGCTATGAAAAAATTGTGCTGAATTAACAAAGAGGCTGAGAACCCAAATACCAAGACAGCAAGAACTGGATAGCAGAGGGCTGTGAAACACCTGGATGTAACCAATCACACACTCTGAGAAATGCAGGCAGAAAATGAAGGAACAAGACAAAGGCACCAATCAAGAAGTGTGCACTTAGTTACTTGTAGAATCTATAAAAATGTGTGTAATGTAAACAATAAATGGCTTCTGCTTGATCATATTGCTCAGTTGTCCAGGAGTCCTGGATTTCCCACATCCAGGCAGGGCTGGCTGTCCCCATGGCTCCTGAGGTCTCACCTGCCATCCAGGCCCGGCTTTATGCATTCCTTGAATGTACTCGGGCTCAAGACCAAGCCAGTCCTAAAACTCATTGGATTTTTTTTTTTTAATGTTAATTTGGAGAGTTGAATTCCAGCAGTTCTTCACAGCTGCTTTCCAGGAGCGGCTGGCAGAGTCCTTCCAGGATCTGCTGCTTTCTCAGCCACACTTCAGCTCCGTGGATGGCGGCTGCTCTCCTGTGCAGAGTCTGAGATTTCCTGAGATGTGAACAGCTAATTACCTGTGCTGTAATTACGAGTCGCTAATCACCAGCACCATTAGCGTCAGCGGTGCTGTCTCATCTCTCTCTGCCTCTTCCCCGCGGTTTCTGGCTGATTTCTGAGCAGCAAACCTGAATTGCAGAGCTTTGAGGATGCCATCAGTCTTGTGCTGCCGCTGCCCTGGGCGTGCGCCATGCAAGCCAAAGCAGGAGGAGAATTTAGGATGCTCCATCCCAGCTCTCTGCTGTCACACAGGAAAGTTAATCACACGCTCAGGGGATGAAGATTGTGGTTTGTTGATTTTTTTCCCTCTTTGATGTGACAGTATTTTTTATTTAAGGCCAACGTGGATAAAGTAGTTATAAGAATTTCATTGGTTGATTATGTTTGCTGACCTGGTGGTTATTCAGGAGCTGCCTCTGTCTCTTGTGTGGCTTGGGGGGCTCTGGAATTGCCCTGGAGTGGCTGTCTCAGTGCATATTTCACAGCGAGATTGATTTCCCTTCTCCACCCACCAAGGTGGAAAGCAACAACCATCCATTTCCTGGTGACATTAAGTACCGGCCACTCTCGAGGAGAAAAATGTGACACATGGAGCCTGACTGGATGTGGTTTCCATGATGGATGCACTGCCTTGTTCCTGCTGTCCCTGTGCAATCAGCTACAACGTGGGCAGGGACACCTTCCACCATCCCAGGCTGCTCCAACCCATCCAGCCTGGCCTTGGGCACTGCCAGGGATCCAGGGCAGCCACAGCTGTGCCGTGCCAAGACATCTCCAGCCTCACAAAAAAACATCAGTGCACATTGCAGAACTGGCCAAAGGGTGGAAAACCAGCTCTGCAAAAAATCCTGCAGGTAAAGTTGGGCAGGAAGCAGCAAATTCCTGCTCAGGTTTTTCCCTTTCTGGTGATTTGGGAGATTTTTGCAAGTCAAAGGCATAAATGGGAATTATGCTGAATAAAAGAGGAAACCTATTTACTGCTCCCAACCCTTCCCATGGGGCTCTCTGTTGTTTTCATTTGGAGCTGGCAGGGAAATTTCAGTTGAAATGTTTTTAGATGAAATACAGCATTTTGATATAATTTTCCCCCTTTCTTTGAATGTGTTCTGAAATCTGTTGAAGAGCTCTCAAAGGGAAATTCTGGGAGTTTTCTAGTTGCAGCAAATGGGAAATGTTTCAGTTCCTGAATGGTGATGGATGTAGTGGAAGAGACACACATAATTTATTATTTCATTTCATATAGAAAGCCTTCTTTTCAACAAGTCCCAGCTTCACCAAACCTCTCTGCCATCTCCTGAAATGAGAAAGAACAAGTGGAGCTCCTTTCACCAGGAAGATCCAAAATCAAAACCCTCCAGTCTTGAACCTGATTGTGCAGCAGCTCTGGATCATTCAGGAAGAATTTCGTGTGCAGAGACCCAAGGAATTGCCTTCTCCTGGAAGTTACATTCCCAAATTCACCAGCAATGCCTGGACAAGGCTGTGGACAAGCTCGAGCAGTGGCCCACAGGAACCTCAGGGGTTTCAGCAGTGCTGGAGCTGCCCCTGGGTCAGGAGAACCCCAGGACCAATCCAGGCTGGGAGGAGCAGCTGGAGCAGCCCTGAGAGGGAGCTGGGGGTGCTGTGGGTGGGAGCTGGAGCTGCCCCAGCCCTGAGCCCCCTGCCCTGGGCTGAGCCCAGCGTGGGCAGCAGGGCAGGGGGATCCTGCCCCTGTGCCCTGTGCTCAGCTCAGACCCCACCTGCAGAGCTGCCCCAGCCCTGCCCAGCACAGGGAGGAGCTGGAGCTGCTGCAGAGATCCAGAGCAGGGCCAGGGGGATCAGAGGGATGGAGCAGCTCTGCTGGGAGGGAAGGCTGGCACAGCTGGGGTTGTTCACCTGGAGAGGAGAAACTTTGGGGTGACCTCAGTGTGGCCTTGCAGAGCCTGAAGGGGCTGACAGGAAAGATGGAGAGAGACTGTCCAAGGGCCTGGAGGGACAGGACAAGGGACCATGGTTTCACAGTGCCAGAGGGCAGGGATGGATGGGATATTGGGCAGGAATTGTTCCCTGTGAGGGTGGGCAGGCCCTGGCACAGGTGCCCAGAGCAGCTGTGGCTGCCCCTGGATCCCTGGCAGTGCCCAAGGCCAGGCTGGATTGGGCTTGGAGCAGCCTGTGACAGTGGGAGGTGTCCCTGCCATGGCACGGGTGGCACTGGATGAGCTTTGAGGTCCATTCCAACCCAAACAGTTCTGGGATTCTGTGGTGGCCAAAGCTGCCAGTTCCAGGGAGCAGAAGGTGGCTTTAACCTCACAATGTCCCTCACTGGTGCCTTGGGACATCTGTGTTTGGCTGTACAGAAACTGCAAACATGAAGGGTTGCAACTTCCAGCAGTTTCTCCCTCATTTTCTTACACTTTTAAAGTACAGACTTTCTGCTTGAGATTTTGGACTCTGATCCTTGTGGGGTCCTTTCTGTTTTGTGCTTCTGCAATATAAAGTTGTGATAAAAGGGACAAGTCCTGGGTAACTTTTACTGTCCTCAGGCCAGACAGGACCTGGCAGAGGATGAAAAGCTCTGAAGGAGAGCTCTGCCTTTGCTGCTCCTGAGGGGTGAGGGGGCAGTGCCATGGCTCATCTGCTGTCCTTCCTGCCCACGGGGCTCCTCCAGGAAACTTCCCACTGCTGCTGTCTCCTCCTTTGGGAAGCCTGTGCTGACGCCAGCCCCCAACGCCACGGCTGGAAAATGAAATGCGTGTTTCACCTGGTGCCTGATCTCAGTCCTCCTGCTCCAGACACAAATCCAGACTGAGGGAAGGTCCCTGGCCCCAGGCAGCAGGAGCTGAAGCAGGAATGAGAGTGTGGAAAGGGAAGAGGGGTGACACAGGTGACATGTGCAGGACCTGGGATCCCCCTGGGGATGTGCTGAGCTGTCAGCTCAGAGCTGAGTTTGGACTCCCTCTGTTCCAAGGATGGAGCCAGGGGCTGTCCTGGCAGGTGGGGACAGGAGAGGGGAGTCAGGAGCCTGGGATGTGCTCCAAAATGAAGATTCCAGCTCAGCCCTCCCATCAGTGCCAGGCTCTCCCTCAGTCCCTCCTCCGTGGGTCACATTCCTGCCAAACGAAGCACAGGTGGCACCTTTGAAGGACCAGCTGCAGATTGTGAATGCAAAGCTGCCCCTGGCACTTGGAGCTCCTTTTCTCCCCATTCTTCCACCTTCTCCCAGCTCCTGCTCCTTGCTGGCTTTTGGTGAGCACATGTGGGTTGATTAGGTGGGATTTTAGTAAAAATCATTAGTTAGCTGATTGATTAATTAATAGTAAACTGAAGGTGTGAAGGACACAGAAGAGTTAAGATGTGCTGAGGGACTGAAGCCTCATGATCATACATTTATCCACACTAAGCTTTTGTGGAGATATTCCAGTGAGTGCTTAAAGCAGGGATTGCAGGGGCTGGTCAGAGCTCCATAAATGGCAGCTGGACACCTTCATGTGTCCAGAAAATCAGAAAAATCCAGAGGTGCCAGGAATTACCTTGGAGAAGGCCCCAGTGTGTGTTGTCAGGCTGGTGGCTGCTCTTGTTTCTCACCTTCATTTCAAGCAAGACCAGCAGGATGTACTTGGACGTGATTTCTGTGATGGTTGGATGACCTTTCCTTTCTGCCTGCCCTGTTCTAGTGAGGCTACCCAGACTCTTGCTTTCCATGGGATTTTAGCAAACAGCAGGATCCTTTTTACCCTCAGCTCAGGACATCTGGGCTATTTCACCTCAACCCACCCCCACTCAGTTCTCATTTGACCTGTGCTTGTCACAATCACCAAAATCCTGGGAAAACTTGAAGAAAGGCTGACAGGGAAGAGCAGATCTCTTCAGAAAAGTGCTGATGTCGGTGACTTAAACTTGGCTTCTAGAGGAGATTGTGCTGTGGAGAGAGCTGGAGGATGGTTTTTAGCATTGAGGATGGTAATTTGTTTTTCATGACTGTCTGTGGTGTGTGCACATGGAATTTTTCAGGTCTTTTTCAGGATGAGAGAGGCAGCTGAGGAATAATTTGTTGGACTTATGCCTCAGGTTTCAGCTTTTTCTACTTTTCACATTCTGTGCTGGTTTGGTGTGTGGGTCTGAGCTTCATCTGAGGGGATGCTGAGCTCTCTGCACAGAGCAGGGAGACAAAACAATTCCTGCTCCAGCTGGGCACCAAGGACAAATGATCCAAATCTCAGCCCAGGAGCACAAACACCGTGGGCTGGAGAGAGAAAAACAAGCAGGATGGGACTGCCTGGGCTAAAGCTGGAATGGGACAATGAACTCCAAGGTGCCAATGGAGCAGAACTGATCCCAGGGAGAGCCCCCAGGAGCGCTCGTGCATTTTGGGACCATTTTGGTTCATTTGGGTGCAGCCCTGGCTGGGCTCTGGTGCTGCCCATGGTGGATCCATGGAGGAGATCCTTGAATAAATCCCTGATTTATTCTTTAGCTCTGCCCAGTCTCTGTTCTAGGTCAGCTTTCTCAAGGCATCAGGACAACAATAAGCCCCTTGCTGTGCTTTCCACTCCCTGCTCCCGTGCTGGACTCCACAGGCTCCCTGGAAGGCTGAGGTGGGGCTTTGTGCCTGCCCTGGCTGCCTGTGATGGCTTTTCCCTCTCTTGACAGTGAATTTGCCAAGGAGCGAGAGCGGGTGGAGAACCGCCGGGCGTTCCTGAAGCTCCGCAGGCAGCAGCAAATCGAGCGGGAGCTCAACGGGTACCTGGAGTGGATCTTCAAAGCAGGTAAGGCAGGCAGCTCCTGGGCTTGCCTGAATGTGTTTTGGGGCAGGTGAGGTCTGGGGATGGCTCCAGAATTAGTCTGTGGTGTGGCCAAGCCTGGGGAGGGCCCGGCCAGCACTCGTTGGTTTTGTTGGAATTCTTTCTGAGTGGTTGCACCAAAATTATTGTAAAAATATCTTGGTTTGGTTTCAGCAAAACTAAAGGAGCTGAACCAGCTTTATTGCTGAGATCAAAGCAATTTCCCTAATACAGGATAATATAAAAAATGATTGAGTGCCCAAAGCCTGTATAGAGGGGAACTGCTCCTTCCCATGAGTAATTTCTGTTTTATTTACTCCCTGTCCCAGCTGGTTGATCAGCCTTTCTGTGCTGGTAAAACCCACCCAAGTGGCATTTTTATGAGCTACAAGGATCACTTGCATGGGACTCCCCCCAGCCCATATTAACATTGATTTATAACCCCTGGAACTGAACATTGCTCTTTATTGCAAGGCGTGAGCAACTTTAACCAGGACCCAGACACATTAATTTAACAGAAAATAGCATTTTTATCAGACTGCAACGATTACCAATAACCTTCCTGCCTTATGGAGGAGCTGATATTTATATATTGACATAACCACAGTCAATTCTTTCATGCAGCACGGAGAAAATGGGGGGTAATTTCCTCCTTGCTTGCTTTTCAACGTCTGAGCTGAGTGAAAAGGCCTTTTAAAACAATGATGGGGAGGAAAAGAAGTGCTGGTTTCTCAAATGGATTAGTGGGTGCCATTTTAGACAGATGAGCTTCATCTTTGCTCTTTACAACTGAAATGTAAAATAGAAATATCAGCAGTTTATGTGGTGCTTTAAACCCATTATTTCTTGTAGCACTGCACCCGGTGACAATTGAGAGCCACTTGTGTTGTCAGACTTTTATTCACTGTGACTGTTCAGCAGCAACTCAGGCAGCCACTCTTCATTCTGAGCTTCTGGGGGAATGAGAAAATAAAGAATTCCCTTTCCTTTCCATTTAGAATTTGTCTTCTCTTTAGTTTACAGCTTTTGTGCAGCCTCAAACTCAGATTAATTCCTGGATTTCCCAGGCTGGAGCAGGGTTCTCCCTTTCTCATCCTGTCTTGCTTTTAAGGCTCTTGGTGATTTTGGTCTCCTAATCCTGATCTCCATCACTAAAACAGAGCTGAGAATTCCCCTGCAGGGTTGAGGGTGGCTTTGTGTCACTTTGGGGCCTGCTCTGCCCATCACCAGCTGAACTTGGGAGAAACTTGGGATGGAGAAATTACAAATGTACAGTCAACCTCTGCTCCAATTCCCATCCCTGTGGGAATTCCTGGCTCTTCCATTTCTTTGCTGCCAGGAGTGAATAAATGCCACACCAATCTCGAGTGAAACTGCTGGAAAATGCACATTTTTCAGCCTAATAACACACAATCCAGAAGGTTTTGTGGAACAGGGAAGTGCATGCAAAAGAGCTGAATCAGGGAATGTTAAAAATACTCTGCAAAGGCATTGTTGAGAATACAATAGGAATATAAAAGAGCCTCCTAGTACAGCTGAATAATAACAGTAATTAAAATCAGCTTAGCAGTGTTAATAAAATCTTTGAATAAAAAAGCAGCGTGAAGGCAAAGCAGAGCAGAGAATCCAGGCTTTAGGACTGAGGCACTGAAAACTGGGACTGTGCCGTGGATGGGGATTTCTCAGGTCTGGTTTGGGTATTTCAGCTCTGAAATGATCTGGAATTCCTTCTCCAGGATTCAGAGGGGACATTCAGCCAGGGAGGGCAGACAGAAATCCTGCAGCAGCCCCAGGCAGGAGCTGTTTGCACAAAGGGCAGAGCAAAAGCTCCTGGGATTCTGCTTTAATGGAACTCTGGAGGATTTGGTCATTATTCCTGGGAATAGCTAATTATTTTTAAGTCCTTCTGCCAGCCTTGGCCTCGTTGACTCTTGGAGCAAAGAGTGCCCCATGTTAACACTCAGTTTGATTTTAGAAATAAACCAACCCCACGGAGCTGTGTCCTGCCCTCACTTTAAATCCATCACCTTTCTGCAGCAAGAGGAAGGATTCAGGAGTTCTTTTAATTACTTTTCTTTCTCTAATCTCCCTCTACCTTGTTTCATCTTATTTTTTCCTGCTCTAGAGCACCCAGAACCAATCAGCCCAGTCCCCTCTCTTCCCCTGGAAGCCTCATCAGGTTTCCAACATTTCTAATATCCTCCCTGAGCATTTGGTTTGTTTGGTATTTTTCCCCCCTCGTTTATTTTTGATGCAAGGCAGGAAGAGTGGAAAACTGCATTCTAGTGTTTCATAAAATGATGTCTTATTCCTTAGATGGTTTTTGCTCTGTAGTTTTTTACATATTCTGTGCAGTTGCTGGAGCTGGGCAGGAGGTGCCCTTGTCCTTTGTAGTGCTCAGGTTTTTATCTCAAGTGTTGCTTTAGGACCAATGGAAGTGTGAGTGACTAAAATCACTCCTTTACCCCAGCCCTCAGTCAACAATAACTTTAATTTAACATTGTGGTTATTGCTCATTGACTACTCTGAAGTGTCATTAATGTTTCTCATTAATGTCAGTAATTTGAATTATCACAGAATCACAGACTGGTTTAGGGTGGAAGCCCCATCCAGCCTGGCCTTGGACACTGCCAGAGATCCAGGGGCAGCCCCAGCTGCTCTGGGCACCTGTGCCAGGGCTGCCCACCCTGCCAGGGAGCAATTCCTGATTCCCAGTCTCCCACCTGTCAGAATCTGAGGTACTGATGATTCTGAGATTGTAGAAAGTCTCTGTCTTTCAGCCCCGCTGCCAAAGCAGAAGCCATAATTCGTCTGTGCTGGTTTCAAGGTTGTTTATTCTGTTTATCTCTAACATGTTCTGCTGCCCTGCCGCAGCTCTGTCCTGCAGGGCAGCGTGTGGGGCTCTGCCCTCAGTGGGATGGTACAAACATTAAATACCACAAACTACCTGTGCTGGATTTACAATAACGTGCCAATATCTGTCACCTACGTTGGACAGTGTGTCCCCAGCCTGAACCAACAGAAAAATGCCAACACCACAGTGAAACATGGAGGGCATGAAGAAGGAGAAAAAGGACAAGACACACCCAATTTCCTCCATCTTGTCCCCTCTGAACCCCTAATCTAGAAATCTAAAATTTTACTTTTGCACCCGTGCCACACTTAATTATTACTTCTATCAAACACTCAGAGCTGGTAATTCATCCTGTAAGATTGAAAACTCTTTTCCATGGACAGAGATCACAGCCAGTGTCTCTGGGGGCTCTGTCCAGGGGGGTTCCTGACCCCCTGCCAGGGTCCCAGACCTGCCAGGGCAGCCAGAGGGAAGCCCTGGATTCCCACACCCACCTAAACCTCCCCTCCCTCAGTTTGAAGGCAGTTGAACTTTCCAGAGGAATTAAAAAGTGGGGAAACCAAGTGATGCAGGCCATGCAGAGGATTTTGCCCCTGCCACTTTTTCCACTGAATTCCTCAGAACTGCAGGAACTCCAAGGCTGGAATTTTTGGAGAACAGGGAACTACAAGTTCTCCACACAGAGTCGAGAGTTTATAAGCCCACAGATATTCTTTTGATGATATTTCTCTTATCTTGCTAGGACATGAATCATTTGGAAAACACTTTGCTCAGAGACTCAAAGTCTTCCTGTTCAGGGCTAATCAAGTTTAACATCTTTTGCATTATAATTCTTCCCAAATCCACCTTTTTCAAAGCACAAACTGGAGTGCTCCTGTTCTCCTGGAGTGCCAGGCTTTGAGATAGTTTCATCTCTCTCCCAGCCCTCTGTAACTTCAAGGCCACCCCTTGGCAGGGCAGAGCTTTCTGAACTTCAGGTTTCAGCTTTCTTTGTAAGAACAGAGCCCTGAGCCCCTGAGGGAGATGGGAACAGACACCTCCAGCAAAGAGCCCCGGGTGAGATGCCAAGGCAGGGTAATTGCCACAAAGACAAAGCAGAGCTCCCTGGGACAGTGTGACAGCCACTTCTGAGGGCTGCATTTTAATCAGCTTTTCCTATTTACCCTGCCAGAAATTAAATTCATTTAGTCTTTGTTTTTCCTCACCTCTGTGGCCTGTTGAGTGAGAGTTATTTCCAGTAATCTGCTGCTCCTTTGAGCCCCCAATATCCTTTTCCCCCACACCAAAGAGAAGGAGGAGAGGCACCACTTTCTTGGCTGCTTTGCCTTTATTTCCAGCCCAGTCACACCCAGCACTTAATGACCAAAAATTCCTCTTGCTGCTGAGACACCCCTGCCTCTGATACCCTGGCAAAGCCCCTGAGCCTTTGTTTGGAGGCTCAAAATTGCTGCTCTGGTCCCATCTCTGTGCTGACCATTTCTCCTCATGCAGAGGCACCGTTTTGGGGGGGGTTTCGGGTGCCCAATTATCTCCTTCCAGGCTCTGTTAGGGATGACAGAAGGCAAAGCAGCTCCTGAGCCTCTGTTAGGATGCTGGCTGGTGAAAAACCCCTCCTGGCAGTGCTCAGTGACCTGCTGAGCTCTCCTTTTAGCCTCAAAAACCTCCTGGGGTAGCTGTGGTCCTTTGGATTCCCAGAGGACACGAGGCAGACAGGAATAATTATCAAGGGAGAGAACCTGCTGCAGGGGGAGAACCAGGCTTGAGGGAATTTCAGAGGTGAAACTGGGTTGGGTTATTTTAAAGGAACAGCAAAACTGAGCCCAGCTGTGTTTATGGATTGAGATTTGCTTGAGCACCAATTCAAGACCCTGAATTTGGGGCAAAGGTTTGTAGATTTGTCTTGTAAGAGTAATTTGAAGGTGGGAATCCAGTGTAGCAGCAGCCTTTGGGAAGGGTCTCCCATCCCTCCCTGGTGTTTCAGGGCAGCCAGACTGGGAATTGCCATTTCACTCCTCCCATATTTTAGCCCCGAACATCAGTACGGCTTTCCCTGGGGAGGACTTCAGAAGAACCTTTTGGTCTGAGGTGCTGGCTGGTCAGAGAAGTCTCTTGAGCTGTCTGAAAAAGCCCATTTCACTCTTCTGACCTGTCTTAAGAAAACTTGAAAACCACCAGAATTGTAGGTGGGGTTTCAGGCACAACTTGTGGGTTTTTGGCAGGACTTTACACCTTTTAAAGAGCAGCTTTGACCTCACCTGGCATTTTTACCCCTCTCAGCTCTCCTTTCTTTCACATATCTGGTGCATTACTTTGCACTTTTTGTATTCCCTTCCCCTCTGCTTGGTTTTCCAGCCTTCCTCAGCCCTTGGTATTATTTTTCAGCCTTCTCAATTTGCTGTCTTATTAAAGTATCATTCCCTCTCTCTCCCAGATGATTAATAAAGAGATTATATAAGGCTTGTGTGGCTTATATAGGCTTATATAAGGCTGATCCCTCTGGTATCCTTCTAGACAGCTCTCAGCTACACACTTTGATGTTTGGCCTCTGGTTTGTTTGTATTTATTTTTCTGAAGTTACTCTTCCATCTAGACTGGCTTAAACAGACTTTAAAGCAAAATTTGGTGGGAACATGGTGTCAGATGTTTTAGTAAGAGCCCAAATCACATCATTACAGGCGTGGAATTACAGGCGTGTGAGTTTGCCATTTATAAGAATAGAAGGAAGTGTGGAGTTTACCAGCTCAATGTTTTGTGTGCTTTGGGTTGTCCTTTAGCAGATCCCCACATGAGTTTCCAGCAGCAAACCCAAAATCTGTGGTTCTGAGTGTGGTCTCAAGTATTGGCACAGCACTGCAAACCGGCCAGAGGGGTGACAGTGCCCTGGGAAACCTCAGGAAATTGGGTTGTCTTTCACACAGATAAAAATGATTCCATTTTGGGAGGTTGATTTTTAGTGCTTCCTCTTTTTTTTTTTTTTTTTTTAATTTAGGACAGTGCAAGGTTGTATTTTGGAGATAAGTTGCAGAGGAATGGAAGGTGGTTGCAGGCACTGTGCCAGGCAGAGCTCCCCCATGGAAAACTTGCTGTGGATTTTATTTGGACAAAGATTTGATATGATGGCTCTGTGGTGACAGTGACTCTCCTGCCGTGTGGCCCTGCTGCTCTCACCCTGTGCCACCACTCTGCTCCCCATGGCTGAATCCTGACTTTTGGAGACAAAAGAGCATTGATGGGTGTGGAGCATCTTCTCCAAACCATCTCCAGTGTGGATGGGCTTGAGGGACCTTCCTGGGGCTTGTGGGATTTGAGGTGCTGCCTGGTCTGGAGGAAGGCCTTTGGTCTCCAGAGGTGCCTTGGGGATGAGAGCTGGTGAGGAACCCGGAGCGGGTTTGTGAGGAGGGATCTGATGGAGGAAGTGGTTTGTTTGGAATCCTCCCCTGCAGGCTGAGAAGGGCATCCTGGCCTGGATCAGGAGTGGTGTGGCCAGCAGGAGCAGGGAGGTCATTCTGCCCCTGTGCTGGGCACTGGTGAGGGCTCACCTCGAGGGCAGTGTCCAGCTCTGGCCCCTCAGTTTGGGGAGGACGTTGAGGACCTGGAGCCTGTCCAGAGGAGACAACGAGGCTGGAGAGGGGCTGGGAACACAAACCTGTGAGGAACCACTGAGGGAGCTGGGGGTGCTCAGCCTGGAGAAAAGGAGACTCAGGGGTGACCTTATCACCCTGTACAGCTCCTGAAAGGTGGCTGTGCTCAGGTGGGTTGGGCTCTTTCTCCAGGCAGCACTGACAGAACCAGAGCACACAGTGTGAAGCTGCACCAAGGGAAATTTAGGCTGGATATCAGGAAAAAGTTTTTTACAGAAAGGGTGATAAAGTTGTGGAATGGCTGCCTGGGGAGGTGGTGGAGTCACCACCCCTGGGTGTGTTCAACAAAGCCTGGATGTGGCACTGAGTGCCAGGGTTTAGTTGAGGTGTTTGGGCTGGGTTGGACTTGATGATCTTGAAGGTCTCTTCCAAGCCAGTGGTTCTGTGAATTCTGTGCATCCTGTGAGAAACACAGCCCTGAGCCATGAGTTGCTCTGCAGGCTCTGTCAGGGTGGGCAGGGTGGCACTGGGGTGGGCAGGGTGGCACTGGGACAGGCTCCTGCTGCCCCACCAGCCAGTGTCGGTGTCGGAGCAGGGCTGTGAGGAACCTGAGGCTGACCCTGGCCGGTTTTCCTTTTCCAGAGGAGGTGATGCTGGCCGAGGAGGACAAGAACGCGGAAGAGAAGTCCCCTCTGGACGGTAGGTGGCTTTGCTGGGCATTTTCCTCCTGTGCCACGGGAGAGGTTCCACTGCTGTCACTGCCACGCCTTCCTCCCGAGCAGGAGGATGCTCCCGCATGCACCCGGCACAAATCCGGCCACAGAGCCCCTTCTCCAGGCTGCAGGTGGCTGAGGAGCAGTTATGGGACACCCCACGCCGGCCCGGGATGGGGATGTGCCCTCGGGGTCGGTGCCCACGCCCTGCCGAGGGTGGCTGGCTGTGTGTGCAGGGGGTAGAGGCTGCCAGAAGGACGGAGAAGAGCGAATGCGCTGACCGAGAGGAGGCAGGGCTCCGAACGGATTTGACCAAGGGACTGAGCCCCCTGTTAGCTGTAAGCAGTAAGACATAACAGGGTGTGGTGATCCTTCCTTCCGACGTGCGAGCCCAGCGTGGCAGGACGGCCGGAGGAGCCGAGCAGCGAGGCCACGGGGATGCTCCCCCTGTGCCTCCAGCCCCGACAGCCCTTAGGATGCGCCAGCCACTCAAAGCTCAGTTAAAGATTCTTCCCTCTCCCTTTTCTGACCATCTTTCGTCCTCCCATGTCTCCTCCTTTCCCCTCCCCTCCCTCCCCCCCCTCTTTTTTTTTCTCCTCCCATTCACTGTCAGGGAGGGCCGCCTCGGAAGGGCCGATTCCTCAAGGCACGGCGCCGGCAGAGACTGGCAGCGGCAGCAGCTACAACAGTGAGTGGATTGCAAATCACCAGGGGCTTAGGTGGCACACAGGGACAGCTCCCCCCGGCCCGTGCCCAGGTCACCGGTGACAGTCCCCAGGTGGTTTTACCTGGCTGCCAGCCGTGCGGCTCTGCGGAGCATCAGCTCCGGCCTCGGCCAGCCCGGTGACCTGCGCTGGGAGGACCCGGGGCTGGAAGAGCCGGGGCCGCAGCAGGTCAGGGCTGAGGTGTGCGTGGCCAGTCCTCGTGTGCGTGTCGGGGGTGTGTGTGAGCTGGGGGAGCCCGCTGCAGCCAGGGCTGCCGGCCTGCAGCTGGACTTGGTGGCTGAGGAGCATCCCAGAGGCTGAGTGCTGTGAGAAACTCCAGGTGTGGGTGCAAGGCACGGAGTAAAGACCCAGAGATACTCAGGCTTCTCTTACCTAAAGCGAAAGGAGCCCGAAAATGTTTCCAAGCCTTGGAGCAACTGGTGTGGAGCAGCCCACAGTCTATGGTGGTAAATTCTGAGTACCCAAAACACAGGGACGTGCCTGGAGAGGTGGCACAACCTCACTGCCAAACACACGGAGGAGTTTTCTGGGGGAGAAATAAAAAAGCTGCTCATGGAAGAAATGAATCCCAGTGCTGGTTGTGCTCCAGTGCTGAGGATGGCCCTGGACATGCTGGATTGTACTGGGACAGACACAGCCTCAGGGACCCCCGAGCTGGCATTGCAGGGACTGAGGATTCAGCCTAGAGCTGGGTGGGGCACAAGGAGCACAAACGATGCAAAGCAGTGGATCCAGATCACAGGTTCAGAGCATCCTCCCCTCTCCGAGCCTCTCTGAACCCGGGTGTGGCTCTGGGTGTTCCCTTGACGTGACTCAAGCACAGCCCCTAGGAGGAGGAAGCGCATCCATGTCTCTGTCAGGGCAGGGCAATCCGTGTAGTGTGGGAAGTGAATTTGTAGCAAATTAGGGTGAGGGGATGTTGTGGAGGAGCCTCCCCGGGGCAGTCTCTGCAGCGTGAGTGGCTTTGCTGTGTGTGCCCACGGACCAGTCTGTATCACCACACCGTGGGGTGTCTTACTGCTGATAGAAAGTGCTGCTTTAGTTACTGTATGTCTCGAAGCTGTCACCAAACTGTACCAACGTGATTTTTTTTTTCTGCCACTTCTCAAGGTTCTGCAGGTAGGTGGTCCTGGGAGCAGCGTCCTCAGTGCTCCTGCCTCACCCCCTGTGCTCTGGGTGGACAGTGCAGAGCTCTCATTCCCTGTTGGAGTAAATGTAGTGATGTTTGCCCTCTCCGCTAAAAGCTGCTTTTGGAGGAAAAAATAAAGTGTTTTCAAAGAATCCCGACATCCCCAGGGGGCAGGGATTGCACACTGGGTGCTGCTCACTGATGTGTGGCCGCATTTTCCACGCAGCATTTCTGCTCCTTGAGGCACGGCTGGGTGGTAAACGGAGCTCTGTAAACGCTGTAAACTCTGTAAACAAGCAGCACTGGTGGTTCCAGGGGTGGCAGCACCCATCTCCCAGCCCCGTGGGGCTCAGGAAGCTCCAGAGTCCCTGCCCAGCCTTGGTGCTGTGCTGAAAGGCCCAGCAGTGCCCCCCCACCCTCCTGCATCTGCTGCATGAAGTGGAACCTGCAGAGCTGTGCCTGGCAAACTTTCAGGAGCTGGAAGGGCAAAGGAGTGAAGCACCCCGGCACTGAGGCGTGCAGAGGCCCTGCAAGGTTGTGGGTTGTGCGGTTTGCTCCAGGGTACCCTGGTGGGAGAGCTTTAAGCTGGCATTGGGAAGGAAATGCTGGCCCCGGAGAGTGAAGGGAGGGGGAGAGAGAATCCACTCTGCATCCTCACGGGGCATTTTCTCTTTAATTTGCACGCAGTGTTGAAAAGAGCCGCAATAAAGAAGAGCAAAAATGACCTGATTCATGCAGAAGAAGGTGAGGACCATTTCACAGACATTTGCTCCGTTGGTGAGTACTGGCTTCGCATCCCCCGAGGTCTCGATCTCCACCTGAACCTGTCCATGTCATGTTTCCTCCTCTGGAGCGGCTCCTGTGCTCCAGAAGCTGTGGTTTCCTGAAGGAGAATGAATTTCCACTGCTGCTGCAGCGGCACTTGACTTCCCAAAGCAAAAAGCTCCGTGGCTTCACCCTCTCCCTGCGCTGCCTGCCTCAGCTCTTGCATGCTGCACCCTTGGGAGAGCCCTGCAAAGCCTTGGGACAGTCCCTGCTGGGCTGGCCATCCCGGGATTCTGCTTGGAACACGCTCATTCATGCTAATGAACCCCAAATCTGCCCAACAGCACTGTTGGAGGGAGGAGAGGAAGTGGCCACAGTCCCGCTGTCCACTAATGCCCAGCTGAGGTGTCACGGCCTTTGCTGTGGCAGTGGTCACTAGGATGTGCTGGGCAGTGGCCTCAATTCTCTCATTCTTGTCTTAGAGGAAGATCTTAAAGCGATTTTAAAGCCAGATCTGAAGCTCCAGTGCAGAGCAGGGCATCCTGCTGGGGTGAACGTGGCATCCTCAGGCTGAGGAGGTGCTGCCCCTGCTCCCAGAGCTGATTCCCTGCTGAGATCTGCCCTGGTGGGGAGGCAGAGGCAGCTCTGGGCTGCCAGGGGAGGCTCTGGGCACTCAGCACCCACCTCAGGGAGCTGCTGGAGCCAAAACCCTCTGAGCCGTGGGAGAGGCATCTCCTGCTGCTCTGCAGCCGGGCGCTGTGCTCACCCCCGTGCCTGTTGCTGGAGTCTGTTGTGCTGCTGAAGCAGCAGATGTTCTCATTATCTTCCAAAGAAATGTCTTGGCAGCCCAGTCCCCACGAAGCAGCAAATGCTGGAAGCACAGGAGGAGCAGCACAAACAGCACATTTGAGAATCCGTGTCCGTGGCTGCTTGCACAGCATGAGTGCCTCAGTTCCCTTTGGAAAGTTGGCGTTGATGTTTTCAGGGATCACAGCTGCTGCTGGAATTTTTTTCCCCCCACTTTGAAGGAAGACCTGGTTGCAGAAAATGAGCGTGGCTTGGCATGTTCCTGACACCAGCACTGAGCTGCCACAGTCCCCTGGGCTGCAGGGTTCGTGGTGAAACTGCTGCCACTTCCAGGAGAGGTTTGGTGCTGAAAAAGGGCAAAAATGCAGCAGCCTGTGTGCATTTTTGGTTTGGTTTGCTCTTGTATTCTCTCGGATCCCTGCATGGATAACAAGGAATGGTCATTTTTGGAATATTTGCTCACGGTTGCAATAATGATGAGATCTTTGCCTCCAAATCCAAGTCCCTCCAGGCTCTGGGCAGCCAGTGCCACACCAACAGATCTTGGAGTTCAGCATTTCAGGTGGCAACGGATGATGGAGCATCTGGGCTCGGGAATAATCTGAGGCAGAGCTGGGAACTGTCTCGGGAGCATATGGCAGGGAAAATAACAGCAGTGCTTTCCACCTTCTGTGAGTGCTTCACCCACTTGGGAAAAGTGGTTTTGGTTTTGATTCATGGAACGAGGCAGAAAAGAAGGAATGGATTAAGCAGCCTCTTCTGCAGGCTTGTGAAGAGGCTGAAATGCAGAGCATAAACAATCAGATCACGTGGGCAATTACACATAAAGGATCTGTTTTGGAAAAAAGGGGTTTTTGGATGGTTTTCTGTAATGTGTTCAGATGGGAGCAGAAGGAGCGTGGAAGAACTAACAAATAATCCCTGAGTGCCACGTGAAGATGCAGCTCAGGGTGGGGGAGACTTTGCCAGGTCTCTCTCTGGCTATTGGCTGAAAATGTTGCACTTTAATTCAAACACAAGCACCTTGATGAGCTTTATAAGTGCAGTATAAAGCTCTGTAGTGGTAAACACTTCCCAGGGTGTTCTCTGCAGCTGTTCTTAGCTTTTATTCTTTTCTTTCCACTCCCACTGGCTTCACACCCTCTGTGCTGTATCAGGCACTGCCTTGATTCCCAGACACCAAAGCCTGGAGAAGGGGATGTTTTCCATGTTAGAGCAGTTTAAATATCACTGCTTTGCACTTCTGGAAGATCAGCAGACAGGAATGAGAGGGCAGCACTGTTCCTTTGCCAGTCTGGGAGTACAGAGGGGCTTGGATGTCTGAGAGCTCTGTACCTGCTAAGGAGTGCTGTGATATGAAGCAGCCTAAATCCCAAACTGTGGCTCTTCTTGTTGTCTTAAAGCAGAGCAGAGGAGGAGCACTGTGATTTCTTCTCTTCCAAACTGCCAAAGGCAGGATTTTCAAACCAACAGAAGAACACACTGATTTTTTCAGTATGGAGTTTTTTCAAAGCTTTGCCAAGCCAGCTCTGCTTTTGGAATGCCGGTGGATGCCAGAAATGTGAAATGGAGCAGAGAGCTCACTTTCCATGGGGGAGCATCACACCTGTGTGGGGCTGTGAGGCTTGGAGAACCCGCTGCTGTCACATCTGGATGCCTCATCCTTTCTCTGGCTGCTGTGGTTGATGTTGCAGGATGAGGCTGGGTGACATTCCCACCCGTTCCAAGTGTTGACATGGAGGTGATCACACGCCAAGATTTGGCTGCTGAAGCCAGAACTCTTTGTTCAAGTCACTGAGCCCAGGAGAGCCACCTGCTCCAGGACAGGACGAGGACATGTCCTGCTCACCCTGCCGGGATGCTCCATCCCAGGATGGGGAAGGGCAGCAAGGATATCTTATCACAAACCACTGGCACAGGCAATGGCCAGCCTGGCACAGTTGCCATTTCCCCTGCTTGCAGCAGCTTCTGTGGCTGCTGCAGAGGAGCCCCAAGGGGTTCCTGTGTTTATTCCCTTATTCCTGATTTCTCCTGCCTCAGCACTGGCTGGAGATTGCCTTTTCATCTGAGCAGTGCCTCTGCCCCAGGGGGAGAGCTGACATCAGGAATCATTTCTTCCATCAGCTTCCTATTGTTGAAACCCTTGACTCTTTGCCAGGGTTTCAGCTCAGAGTGGAAATGGAGCTGATAGAGGCAGAATTGAGACAAATGAATGGCTGAGCCCAAAATCTGATGCACGGAGGCAGGTTGAGCCCTCTGCTAAAGAAATAGCTGAGGCTGGAGAGTAAATTAAGGAGAATTCACTCAATTCCCTAGTAACTGGTCCTTGGAGCAGGACAAACAGGGATGAGCTTTCCTGTGGCACCTACGAGCTCCATGAGGGCAGAAACACCCTGTGCCTGCAGCTCTTTGTCCCCGTCAACCAGGCAAAAGGGATGAGTTTAACTGGGACAATCAGGATTGCTGCAAAGGTTTGGAAGCCCAGTTTAGATGGTGGAGCTAGGCACTGACCCATGAAGTTTTAAAAGCCCAGCCTTCATCCCTCATTACAAGCGAGACGCCCTTGCTCAGCCCATTCTCAACATTCCCAGCTTCCCGCTGAGCTGTTCTGGTGCTTGGAGAGGCTCTGTGTGCCCAGGAACCCCCTCCAGCCTTTTTCCTGCTGGGATGGGCTGTGGTGACTCTTCTTTCTGTCCCAGGGTCTCCCTTTGCCCGTGCCAGTTTGAAGAGTGGGAAGAACGAGAGCTCGTCCTACTTCAGGAGGAAAGAGAAGATGTTCCGCTTCTTCATCCGCCGCATGGTGAAGGCTCAGAGCTTCTACTGGGTCGTGCTCTGCGTGGTGGCCCTCAACACCCTCTGTGTGGCCATGGTGCACTATGACCAGCCCGAGAAGCTGACCACTGCTCTCTGTGAGTACTGGCCACTCCTGTTCCCCCAGCAGCGCTGGCGTTTCTGGTCCCGCAGTGCCGCGGTCCCGTCGCGGCTCTCGGCGTCCCGCAAAGCTCAGTTCGCCTGACTTGCCACTCCTGGGGTCACAGAATGGTTTGGGTGGGAAGGGAACTTAAACTCAGCTTATTCTACTGCCTGTGCAGGGACACCTTCCACTAGACCCTGTCCAACCTGGCCTTGGACTCTTCCAGGGATCCAGAGGCAGCCACAGCTGCTCTGGGAATTCCATTCCAATCCCAAACCTCAGAGGGAAGAATTCCTTCTCAATAGACCATCTATCCCTGCCCTCTGGCAGTGGGAAACCATTCCCCTTGTCCTGGCACTCCACACCCTTGTAAATTGTCTCTGTTTACCTTTCCTGTCAGCCCTTTCAGGTCCTGAAATGCCACATTTAGGTAATCTCAAAGCTTTCCTTCTTCCAGACTGAATCTCAATTCTCTTTCAAATCATATTTCAAATTACTGAGTCACACAATTCAGAAAAAATCCACCAGGGTGTTAGTTTGAGAGGGGAATGTTATCCTAAAGGTTGTTGCAAAATTGAGATTCAGTCAGGTGTATAGCCTGGAACAGGGCAGGAGGAATTGTCCTGGCATGGAGCAGGAGGAAGGAGGAATTATCCTGGAATGAGGCAGGAAGAGGAACTGAACTGGAATGAGGCAGGAGGAATTGTCCTGGAATGGGGCAGGAGGAAGAATTGTCCTGGAATGGGGCAGGAGGAAGAATTGTCCTGGAATGAGACAGCAGGAGGAATTGTAGGAAGAATTGTCCTGGAACAGGGCAGGAGGAATTGAATTGGAATGGGGAAGAAGGAATTGTCCTGGAATGGGGCAGGAGGAATTGAACTGGAATGGGGCAGGAGGAGGAATTGTCCTGGAACAGGGCTGGAGGGTTGGTCCTGGAGCAGGATGCTCAAAAGGAAGGGGAATGATGCCTGGGAAAAGCAGGATTCTCTGGCTAACCTGTGTCCAGAGAATGCAAATTTGTGTCACTTTGCAGCAGATCTGCAGCACCCAAGGATCATTGCTGTTGGGGACGCACTCAGAGCTCTGCCAGCTCTGATATTCCCGGGGTACCAGCAGCTGGAATGGCCTGTGAGATAAAAATCCTGCCAGTGCTTATGGAATCAGGCACTACGGCCCCACATATGCTGTGATTCCTGTCAGAGCCTTTAAAAGGTTGCAACTTTACAGCTCTTTTTTGGTTCCATGCCCTCCCTCATGGGGTGTGATGGGTGTCATGGTGCCCTCCTGTGACATTAAGTGACAGAAATACTCCCAGAGAGAAGATTATTCTGTATTTGTGAAAAGATTTTATTTTAGCCTGTTCCTGTGGTCACCTGGTTTAGCTCAGAGAGTCTAGAAGTGCTTCTGAAATATGAGTTTTGGGTTTTCTAATTGCTCTGATGGATGAGAAATGGTGTTACCCTGAGGTCACAGACTTGCTGACAAAGCTTGGTTAAAAAAAAAAAAAAAGGTGAGGGATAGGGCTTTTTTTGTTTATTTTAATGAAGTTTGGAGGCTGGGACTCCTAGAGCTGGAAATCTAGAAATTCCTCCTGCTGATAGTGCAAATTTTTCCTTCTGAAGGAATGAGACGAGGTTTGTTCCTGGAGGACAGAGCCATTCCTTTGGCCATTTCTGACCCTATAAAATGGCCAGGAACAAATCTGTTGTTCAGCACTTGACCAGATGAAAATTTAAATAAAACTTCTGAAAAAAGCAAACAGAAGACTGGGAAAAAAACCTCAGATATTTCCAACAGTCTTAACAATGTTGGCTGAGATCTTTAAAGATCCTTATCTACCTAATTTGCCTTGATTTCTCTATAAATTAGATACTTAAATATTTCTTGCCTCAGATCCTTAGGTCTTACCTTATTACAAGGAAGGCAGACTTTTGAAGTTTTTTTTTTTACTAGACCTAAGAGGTCAGGAATACTGACTGCTCTGACATCAAAAGCTCCTTATTAATATTTGTTGAAATATTTAATGCCACCAGGTAATGGAGCTCTAATGAGAGATGTATAATAAGGACAGAAATTTCTTTCAAGTCTTTTTTTTTTTTTTTTTTTTTTTTTTTTGGCAAGATTTCAACTGAAAAGAGATACAGACCATACAGAGAAGTCACTCTTGCTTATTCATTACCTCAAATTACCAGAGGAAATAATAAGCTAGATTGGCAGAGTAATTAGAAGTTTGAGGATTAGGATTTCCTCCGGAATTAGGACTAAATGTTTAGGAAACAAACCCCACATTTGAAGTCTTTCTACTCAAAAAAAGGTGACAGATTTACAAAACACAGTTTTGGAAGCACCTTATGCAGTGACTTTTCCAAGGAAACATGGAGAAATCCACGAGCCAGGAACTCCTTAATATTCCAGTGAGGGCTGGAAGGGCTGGTTCTGTCTCTTGGAATTATTCACCTCCAGCTGGGAAACTTATCTGAGACAGAGGCCACAAATGAGGCTTCTAATCTATCCCAGCTGAGGACAAAAAACAGAGAATTGGTTGGAATTCAGGATGGATCCATGTTTCAGGAACTCTGCATTTGTCCAGAGCACCCAGTGATGTCAATTAGTGCCAGGAACACTTGGGAAGCAAATTTGAATTTCTTGGTGTAGAGTCACACTGAGCTGGGAGTGGGGGATCCCACTGCATTGCATTTAATGGAAGAGGCAGAAAAGCACCAAAAATTGGCATTTATTGGGGATTAAATTCTCAGCATCCTCCCAGCCTTTGCACCATCCCACGGCCCTTTACCTCGAGCCCTTTGTCAGTGGGGAAACACCTGGACAGGGGCCTCACAAACCATCCCTGAAAGGGATCCTGGAATGGGGCAGGGAAGGGACCAGAGAGGGTCACCTGGTGCCACCGCCCTGCCCAGCAGGGCCATCCCAGAGCACGGGGCTTGTCTGAATCTGAGGTATTGGTGATTCTGAGATTGTAGAAAGTCTCTGTCTTTCTGCCCCGCTGCCAAAGCAGAAGCCATAATTGGTCTGTGCTGGTTTCAAGGTTGTTTATTCTGTTTATCTCTAACATGTTCTGCTGCCCTGCCGCAGCTCTGTCCTGCAGGGCAGCGTGTGGGGCTCTGCCCTCAGTGGGATGGTACAAACATTAAATACCACAAACTACCTGTGCTGGATTTACAATAACGTGCCAATATCTGTCACCTACGTTGGACAGTGTGTCCCCAGCCTAAACCAACAGAAAAATGCCAACACCACAGTGAAACATGGAGGGCATGAAGAAGGAGGAAAAGGACAAGGCACACCCAATTTCCTCCATCTTGTCCCCTTTGGACCCCTCATCTAGAATCCTAAAATTTTACTTTTGCACCTGTGTCACACCTAATTATTACTTATATCAAACACTCAGAGCTGGTAATTAATGCTGTAAGATTGAAAACTCTTTTCCATGGACAGAGATCACAGACAGTGTCTCTGGGGGCTCTGTCCAGGGGGGTTCCTGACCCCCTTCCAGGGCCTGGCTGGTGTGATGCAGAGCAAGAGCGAAATCAAAAATTCCAATGATGTTGTTTCAGGGAAGGGGCTCAGGAATGAACTGAGGAGGCTTTTTGGGAACTGTAGCAGCAGGAGAGGAGCACGGGAAAGGATCTGCTAAACCCTGCAACTCTACCCAGGCACCTCTAATTCAATTATACCTGTCCCTCTGGGGAGAAGTTTAATTACATTACAAATTAATTTTACTTAAAGAACAGTTGGTAAAAGCCTACGGGTCTGCATTGATTTATTTTTCCCTTGGTCTTTTCTTTTAACTTTTCTGTTTTGAATTGTTCTGATTAGCTTTCTCTGCTTGATGCTCCATATCTGTACAAGTGCTTTGGAAAAAGGACTGCAGGAGCTTTGGGGAGAGGCTTGGGATTTCTTTGGCCTTATTGAAAGCACTGATGAGGAATTCTTTGAATTCTTGTGGTATGATTAATAACAGGACCTACTTCATGCCCCTGTAATTATCCTCAAATTCAATCAGAGATTCTCCTTCTCTGTGTGGAAAGGACTCCAGGGCCAAATAGGATTTCTCTCATGCTGCAGATGGACACTGCTAAGTGAAGCACAGAACTTTGGTTAAATAAGCTGCAGTTGCTTATAAAAGAATATATTTAATGCATGTATTTCATGATTTTATTATCATCTCTTCACGCTCCTTTCCACCACTGCCAATATTCTGAGAAAGAAGAGATTTTTGTCAGAAACTAATTCTGGAATGGCATCACTGAGGTCTGGTAGCAGCAAAGATGAATTTTCAGCTGAGGGCCCCTCAAAATCCATGCTGGGGACACCGTGGAGGAGCAGAGAGAGCAGGGCTGTGCCTTTGGCCACGGGCAGCAGCTCCTGCTGCGGGAGCAGCTGCAGGCACTGGGGCAGGGCAGGAGCCCCAGGGATGGGGCTGGGGGTGGGCTCCTCCTCCTCTGGCCAAAGCTGTGGGGTGAAGGAAGGACCAGAGCTCCCTGCGTCTGTGGGATGGGTTTTGTGGCTGTGGGATGGGTTTAGGGACTGTGGGATGGGTCTAGGGACTGTGGGATTTTATTTTTTATTTATTTTAGGGACTGTAGGATGGGCTTTGGGGCTGAGGGATGGGTTTTGGGGACTGTAGGGTGGGTTTTAGGGACTGTGGGATGGGTTTAGGGGCTCTAGGATGAATTTTAGGAACTGTGGGATGGGTTTTAGGGATTGTGGGATGGGTTTTAGGGACTGTAGGATGGGTTTTTGACTGTAGAATGGATTTTAGGTATTGTGGGATGGGTTATTGGGACTGTGGGATGGATTTTAGGGACTTTAGGATGGGTTTTAGGGACTGTGGGATGGGTTTTGGGGACTGTAGGGTGTGTTTTAGGGGCTGTGGGATGGGTTTAGGGGCTCTAGGATGGATTTTAGGAGCTGTGGGATGGGTTTTAGGGATTGTGGAATGGGTTATTGGGACTGTGGGATGGATTTTAGGGACTCTAGGATGGGTTTTAGGGACTGTGGGATAGGTTTAGGCACTGTGGGATGGGTTTAGGGACTGTGGGATGGGTTTTAGGGACTGTTAGATGGATTTTAGGGCCTGTGGGATGGGTTATAGGGGCTGTGGGATGGGTTTAGGGACTGTGGGGAGGAGGTTTCAGCACTGGGTCACTCAAGTTTCCCTCAGGGCTGCCCTTCCCAAAGCTCTCTTCTTTCTCCAGCAAGTCCTGCAGGGATCATTCCAAGCTCCTTAATCTGTGTAGGTCTAAACCCCAAATCCACAATGTCTCCTTTTGATAAATCCAGTATCTGAACACAGCATTTAAACCATTATAGCCTGAGAGCCTGCCCAGTGCTGACCGTCACGTTTGGGGCAATTTGGCCTTTTTTTGGTGCTGCTGTTGCCTTTGATGTCAAGACCCAGCTCCCTCTGGGTATCAATATGCAGCATTTGTAAGGAAAAAGCTTTCTGGAGCATATTTATTTCTGCCTGCTGAGAATTTCACATCTGCTTGGGCAGAAAGGGGGAAGTTCTGCTCTGCTGAGGTTCTCCTGCTCGGTTTAATGTGAGAGGAGAGTGAGGAGAGGGAAGAGTTGAGCTCAGCACCTGCTTCTGATGCCACTGGTCTTGGAAATGGAATTAATCCATAAGTGATTGACAAAAAGGAGCTGGTAACTCTAATTAGGAACATAATTCAAAGGTGTGGGGTGAGGAGGTGCTTGCACGGCCTTTGCCAACAGCACAGCTTGGAAATGAAATAAAAGTGTTTGTATCAAACTTTTCCTCCTTAAATCACATCACAAAATGCTTTTGAGTAAGGCAAATTAAATTAGGTGAGGTTTGGATACCAGGAGGCTCAAACAACAAAATTGCATTTTCAATTATTTAGGCAGGGCCTTCTCAGAAGAAATGGTGTGTTGGATGCAGCAGCCTCTGCACGGAGCCAGCTCCTTCTGCCTGAGGAGTTCAGGGTCTGAATTCCACTTCCCTCATCCCAGCCTCCCTGGGCTGTGGTTTGTAGCATCTGGTACCTGTTGGGACACAGCTCTTGCTGCCAGTGCTGGGCTCTGCTCTGGGATTCATCAGCTGGCAAAGGCCAAGGGTGGCTCTGGCAAGAGCAGCAGAAGGAAGTTGGTTTTTAGATTCTCTGAGTTTTAAACACTTCCTGGCTTTATATATTTTTTTAATATAATTAAATTTTCTTCTGCCACTTTCTAGCTTTTTTCTTGGGTGATATTCTGGATTTGCACGTGTGTTTGCAGGATGTGTCAGCCTGATGGTGACACCTTTGCACTTGTGATAGCCAGGGTGTGTTCAGCCTCCTGCTGGAGCGGTGACTGAACGTTAATCCTTGGGCCTTCCTCCTTTTTTTGCTCCTTTGGGATGATGGTGATAGTCTTGGCAAAGAGTCCTGAGGTCTGCTGGTGCAAATTTGCAGTTCAAAAACACTACTGAGGATTTTGTTGTCCTGTGGAAGAATCTGGGGTCCGCCTGAGGTGTGACTTGGACAGGTGAGGCTGGGACAGAGATGAAGGATGAGAATCTCCCTGCCAGAGATATGGCACATGTAGGGGCTGGGCACTGCTTTCCTAGAGGATCTGCAACCTCTCCCTGTGATTTTATCAGCTGATTTAACAAAGCTTTCACAGCACTGGCTGGAAACCAACCCTTGGCATAGGGACACTGTCTCTGGAAGTCATGCCAGTCAGCACCACCCGCTGAGTGACACCAAAGTCCCTCTGCAGCTCTCCTGGAGCCCCTTCAGGCCCTGGAAGGGCTCTGAGCTCTCCCTGGAGCTTCTCCCCTCCATGGAGCACCCCCAGGTCTCCAGCCTGGTTCCAGAGCAGAGGGAAGCCCTGGAGCAGCTCCAGGTTTGCTCTGGACTCGTTCCAGCAGCTCCAGGTGCTCCTGCTGGTCCCAGAGCTGGAGGCAGCTCTGCAGGTGGGGCCTCACCAGAGCAGAGGGAAGGTCGGATGGATTCCCAGCACCATGGTGGATATCTCCTTACTCTGGGATCCTTGGTGCTGGAGACAGAGCTTCCTCACTGAGCCCTTGCATCTCCTGTGAGAAAGGAGAGAAAAGCTGCAGCTTGGTCAGGCTTCCCCTCAAAAGCCTCAGGGTGAGAGGGAGTTGTGCTGCTCCTGTGCCCCTGCTCTTCCCTGAGCGCTGAGATGCAGAGGGTGGATCTGCCTCTTCCTGGGAAAAAGGCTGTGGGTCTCAGATTTTGTCATCTTATTCCTCAGCTGGGAACACGTTGTCCTTGAGAGTCTCCTTGAAGGATCTTGCTCCTGGTTTCAAGGAGAGCAGGTCACGGGGGAGAATTAATACTCGCCTGAAATTTCCTCCCCTCTTGCAGCTGTTGGCACAGGTGTCCTTGCAGGCTCCTCACCAAGGTGTTAATAAAGCCTCTCTCATCTCATTATTGCTTCCTGGATTTCAGGGAACTTTATGCCCATGGTGTTCCATGACTGGCTTTCATTTAAAATTTAAAATTTAAAACCCCTTTTTATTTTTGGGTAGTTGAAACTGCATTTTTCAAGGCATTTCCAAAGACACCCAGAATGGCCCTGGGCCAGCTCTGCTCACTCCCTATGGATGTGCAAGGCCAGGGAAGAACCTTTCCTGATCTCCAGCATTCCCTGTCCCCGTCCCAGAGCAGAGATTGGAATTGCCCCAGAGTGCAAAGCTCCTGGAATCCAGGATCATCCTGCTGAAATTTTCCTTGTATCTGTTGCCCCTCTTCTGTCTGTGCACCTCTGCTTAAAGTTTGGCACCGTCTCCTTTTTATCATTCCTGGAATCATAAAATTGAAATTACAGGAGTCTTTCTTGTAGCATCTGTTCTGCTGCAGCCTCTGAGAACCTCCTGTGCTGCACTAAACAAGGTGATTAATCCCCACCTTTTTGAGGTTTGATTCTTTTCCTCATCTTTTCTCCAGAGAGAGCTTTGCCTTCTGCTGTTTGGTTTTTCTTGGTAGTATAGGTGGTTTTTGCCTTTTTTTGGTGTTGTTTTTTTTTGTTTTGTTTTGTTTTTAACATTTCACTCTTGCTGTTGCTTATTGGCCTCCAGATCCAAACTTAAAATGCCAAAGGCAGTGTTTGCTGTAGCTTCAAGTCCTCAAAACTTGATGTGGAAATTGAAGCCTCCAGCTCTGTTCCTTCTGCCCTTTGTTTCATCATAGGTGATAAATTTTCCCATCAAAAGCTTCCCAGCCTGTGATATGTGAAGGAAAAGGAAGCAGAAGGGGCTCTTCCATAATTACAGGGCTATAATAAAAATAAATGTGGTAACAGGAGACACAACACCTCTGAATATGAGCCCTCAGAGTCAGCACTTCTGTTGGGTAGAAAGGTATTTTTATCATCAGAGGATGGTACAGAAACTTACACCCCACACCCAAAAGTTGCCATCTCTTGCAAGTACAGAAGCCCCAAAACATCTCTGCAATTAAATCTGACCTTTAAAAATATTAGATCCGGGGCTTTCCTGTGAAATTCCTTTCTAGAGACAATGAGGATATTATTTAATGCTCCTTCCCCAACCCAAGAGTGGAGGTGAGCATTGCCCTCACACAGCTTGTGGACACGCAGGAAGAATTGTGCCAAACTCTGCCTGGGTCCTGTTTGCCATTGCCCAGGGATTTCCTTCTGCCAGCCGGCCCCTGGTGCTGTGAAAAAAGGAACAGAAAGTTCCCCACATTGTCAGAACCCCGGCCTGGTTCAGGGGTTCCGTGTGGTGGAAAAGTCTCTCCTCCAACCCGAGCTTCCAAAGAAAGGCTCAGCAGTCTCTGTTGTTCGGTCTCAAGGCAGTTTATTGCAAGTTATCTAAAAGATTTTCTTCTGGGGCTGCTGTGGTTTGCTCACAGCTCAGGCAGAGGCACACACACACCCTGACATCCTCTCTGACTCCCGACTGCTTCTTCTCTCCCCCTCTGCCCAGGGCTGCTGCTGTCTTTTATATGGTACATTACGTGTTACATGGGTACAGTTTTCCCCAATGCCTATTACCTATATTAAATGGTGCTTTTCTATCTTTTATATGTACATTACGTGTTACATGGTTACAGTTTTTCCCCAATGCCCATTACCTATATTAAATGGTGCTTTTCTACTCTAAACCAATCTGTGAGTGCCAACATCACCAAGATCATGGAGGGAAGGAAGAAGAAAGAGGAAGGACAGGACAGGCCCAAATCCCTCCATCTTAAAACCTCTGACCCCCATGTTCAAAACTAAAACCCCCCTGTACAGGTGTTAAAACCCCCTTGTACAATACTAAAAAATTTTTCCCTCTACTTTGTAACTACTTCTACTATAGTATCTAAACTTTTGTGACTTCTTGTTCCACCTGCAAAGCTGGTAAATCATCCCATGGCTCAAACCCAAAATCACAGCTGTTTCCAGCTGCCTGCCAGGGTCTCAAATGCTTCTGACCTGGGCCTGGAACCTCCAAAAATGTCTGAGGGATATTTTGAGTTCCAAGACCACATGAACAGCTCTGCCCACCAAGGGCTCAAGGATGAATTTAATCTCTTCTCCTGTTTCCAGATTTCGCAGAGTTCGTTTTCCTGGGGCTGTTCCTCACCGAGATGTCTTTGAAGATGTATGGGTTGGGGCCAAGGAATTACTTCCACTCTTCATTCAACTGCTTTGACTTTGGGGTGAGTAATGTTCAGCAGGGTGGATAAATCGTGGAATGGTTTGGGGTGGAAGGGACCTTAAAATCATCTAATTCCAACGCCCTGCCATGGGCAGGGACACCTTCCACTGTCCCAGGTTGCCCTAACCCCAAACAACCTGGCCTTGGACACTGCCAGGGATCCAGCTGCTCTGAGAATTCCATTCCAATCCCTCCCCACCCTCACAGGGAAGAATTCCTTCTCAATATCCTGTCCAACCCTGCCCTCTGGCAGTGGGAAACCTCCCTCCTGTCACTCCATGTCCTTGAAAACCCTCCCTGTGCCAAGCAGGTGTCTCTCCTGTCATTCAGGTGTTTAAGGATGAAGTGGTGCTGGGAGCGTCTCCTGTGAGGAGCAGTCCCTGTATAAATTAGCAGTGAGATGCATTAAGCTTCCCTTGTTATCCTTTTTTTGGAAGGGAAGTGACAGCAGGGGGATTTCATTTCCTCCAGCCCTGCGCTGTTGGCAGCATCAGCGCCCCTGAGCGCTCTGATTGCCGGCAGATTCTGTCCCTCCCGTTGCAATGAGCTGATTGAAAGACAAAAAAACCCCCACACATCTTCCTGCTTGTGCCACCCACTGAGCAGCCTTCACCTGAAGTCACACAGACAGAGCTTTTCAGACATCACCAGGAGCAGCAGACACCTGAGGAGGTGACAGCAGGGCAATAATTCAAATTTCAGCGCAGAAATCCAGGCTCAGACTGCAGCTCTGGTGTGAATAGCAGGGCTGGGTTTGGCTCCACCTGACAAGGAGCCTGTCGTGTGGATGTTAATTTATTCATTAAAAGCTATTAGCTGTAATCTGTGCTCACAGAGAAGAACTCGGCCTCTCTCATCTGAGCTGGGCTGAGCAGGACTCAGGCTGTTGTAAGAATCCAGATATGGAGCTTTGGATCCAGGGAGAGTGGCTCAGGGCATTGCACTCCTCACCCAGCCCTGCTCTGACATTCAGGCTGCTGTTTCTAGCCTTTATCTGCCAAAATGTTGGGAGTGACTCTTCCTCCGTGAAACCAAATTCCTCTGCTCCCACAAGGGAGGAGGAGCTGTTGTCACCTTCAGTGTGTCACCCTCCTAAATCCAAGGCTCTGAGTTGAGCCAATTCATTCTCTTTTTGGCCGTGACAGCAGCAAAGCTCAGAGTAAATAGAATTTGAGATTCAATCACTCACCTATTTCCAGCACCCTGAGGTGTTGCATGAGGCTGTCCCAAATGTGGGGCTCTGGTTTTGGGGTGTCCTGGCAGCTGTGGTGGCTCAGAGGGTTGGGGTGGGTTGTCCTGCCCAGCCCAAGGGACAGTGCCCAGACCCAGACTGTGCATAAATTGTCCTTTAGGAGTGTCACTGATGCCTTGTGAGGGCTGCCCTAGAACAGAGACTGGACAGAGCTAAAGAATAAAACAGGGATTTATTCAAAGGCCTCCATGGATCCACCTGGGGCAGCACAAGGGTCAATGTCCTGCACTGGGTGGGCTCTGAGCTGCCCCCCAGGCTGGCTGCAAATTTCCTTGGATCTCTGAATCCAGGATGCTCCTTTCACAAAGCTTGTCAGGGACAGGTGATTTAGGAGCTTGCACAAAGCAAAGGCTGAACTCAGGAGGTGTCTGAGCTTTGTGGGCTGTGCAGCCCTGGCAGGGAGCTCTGCTGAGGGTTTCCCAGGAGAGAAAACTGTCGATCTGTTGCTAATTCCTCCTCCTTCAGAGAATCCATAGGGATCCTCCTTCTGTCTGTGTTTTTCCCTCCCTCACCCACCTTCCAGCCCCCAGAACGAATTCAGCAGTGGAGCATCACAGAGCTCTGTCCCCAGTTTTGTCTGACAAACCGTCGAGATGGAGCCGTGCGAGCGCACAGGGTGAAACAACAAACCAGAGCAACATCTGCCAGGGGAGCAGCAGCCCAGGGGGAACCAGGCTCCCAGGAGGGCCTCTGAGGAAATTCATTATCAGTGCTCTGTGCAAGGGCTGAGGAAGGGTTTTTGCTTTTTCATGAGTGTGTGGGTTGGAACAGACAGGTGTCTGCTAAGGAAGGCAGGAGCATACCCTGAAATGGAAAATGTAAACCCCTCTCTCCGAATTACTATAATTTTGAAATTAAGGGGCTCTCAGGCAAAGATATGGGAATAGGAATAACAGTTCTTTATTAGGAAAATTAAAATACAAATAGAATAGTACAAAAAAGGGAAAACAAACTCCTGCCAGAGTGAGAGCAGGCCCTGTCCCCTGTGGGTCAGGGAGGTGGCAGCAGTCCCATCCCAGGGTGGCTCAGCCTTCCTGCAGTGCCAGCTGTGCTTCTGCTGGAGCAGGATCCTGCACAAGGGGGGAGTTTTCCTCTGGAGCTCCAGGGTTGGGGGAGATGGGCCTGGGCTCCTCTGGGAATGCAGTGGGAAGAAAGCTGCTCCTCTGGGAATGCAGTGGGAAGAAAGCTGCTCCTCTGGGAATGCAGTGGGAAGAAAGCTGCTCCTCTGGGAATGCAGTGGGAAGAAAGCTGCTCCTCTGGGAATGCAGGGGGCAAAGGCTGCTGTGCTGTTCCCAGGTCAGATTGTATCCAGGTAGGAATGCTCGGCTCCTCCCCTGGGCAGAGCCTCTCCCCATGGATGCTGGAATTTTCTCAGCCATGCAGGGACACTCAGTGGCCATGAAGAGCAGAGATCTCCTGGAGGGAGGATTGGCTGTGGGAGGGATAAAGAAAAGTGCCCCATGAACAGCGGAGAACTGCCCCAGCTCTGACAGATGGGAATTGAATACACACCCAGCTACACCTGAGACAATGAGGGATTCCCGGTGGTGGGAGAGAAGTTTTAGTTCTTCTTCAGATGGGATACAGTGGAATTATCAACTACTGTGGATCTCCCTTTCCTCTGTATTTTCTGGAAGCCCAGGGCACAGTGTGTGTTGCAGGACACTTAAGCAGTGATGGAATTCTCAGAGACATCCAAGTTTTTGTCATGAAAGGGTGGGAAAAGGAGCTGGTGGCATTTGCAGTTGAGCCAGCATTAAAAAATTCGAATTAAGAATTACAGTGTCCTTCAAAAAAAAAAAAAGGTATTTTGAGGTAGTTTGATTGCTAGAGAAGAAACAACAAGCTCCTCTCAGTGTATAAATCACAGAGTGTTCTCCTCCTGGGTATGGAGAAAGCTTGGTGAGGTTTTCCAGTTCTCCTGCTAATTTAGGATTCTCCTGAACTTTTTGTAACGAAGGGGCTCCCAGTGCTGCTGCCCCCATTAATCCTCCCTCCCACTGCACACACCAGCTGGGCTCTGGTGATAGCCAGTTCTAAACTGGTGTTTATGGTGTGCTCTGCCCAGCTGGGGCCCACGGTCAGTGGGAGCTCAAAAATGTTGGCTTAATGTGAATTATGCCAGCAATTGGCAGAGAAATGCCTGTTTGATCATATTAACTCTGCAGAAACCTGTGTGGGTTTAATTGTCCTCCCCAGCTGTGCTGAACCCATCACTGTTTGTCCTTTTCCTAGTGAAGGGTTTTTGAGAAGATTTTTTTCCTAGCTCGAGGTGAATTCTCTGCCATCCTAAAACCAACCAGAAAACCAAAATTGGAAAAGCCCACCTTGATTTGGGAGAATTTTTTCAGTACCCCAAGGCTGAGAGCCAGGCAGATGATGGGGTGTCTGTGCCAGAGGCTTTGCAGAATCTCATAATAATTATTGCTTTAATTGCTCTCCTAAAGACCCTCAGCTGCCAGAAGTTTCTGGTAGATGTCACCCAGAGCTGCTGTTCTGCTGCAGATGAGGAGTTTTAGTCCTTCTGATGGGAAGGGGAGGATGGGGCAGTGCCCTCCTGCAGCTCTGCAGGTTGTGTGGGGTGACAAAAGGAATGACAGTGTGATGACAGGAGAATGTCCTTTTTTGCTTTGGTTTTAAGCTTGTTTAAAACAAAAATCTCATGTTATCACTTGTATTTTGTGGTAAAAACCTCAAGTTTTATTTTTTTTCTGAGTCCCATCAACTGCTGGCATTCGCAGTTGAGCCAGCATAAAAAAATCTAATTAAAAATTATAGCGTCCTTCAGAAAAAAAAGTATTTTAAGGTATTTTGGTTGCTAAAGAAGAAAGCAACAAGCTCCTCTCAGTGTATAAATCACAGAATGTTCTCCTCCTGAGTATGGAGAAAGCTGGGTGAGGCTTTCCAGTTCTCCTGCTAATTTAGGATTCTCCTGAAGAGCCTGAACTCGGATTGCTGAGCCTCTCTGGGAGCCCCCAGGGAGCTCAGCAGCTCTGTGCCCTCTCTGAGTGCTCTGTCCCTGCAGGTGATCGTGGGCAGTATTTTTGAGGTCATCTGGGCTGCGGTGAAGCCGGGCACCTCCTTTGGCATCAGCGTCCTGCGAGCCCTGCGGCTGCTGAGGATCTTCAAAGTCACCAAGTGAGTGCAGCTCCCTTGGCTCTGAGCACCCCAGGCATCCCTGTCCCCAGCCCCAGAGCCAGGAGGAGTCCTTTCCACGTTTATCAACAATAAACTCATAAATAAATTGCTAAAATTTTAAAAATAAACCAAAAAAACAATGCCCTGACCCGCTGGGGGAGCTGGCACAAAATCCCTGCCTGCCCCAAGCTCTGCACTGTGGGACAGGAACAGATTGAACCTGCAGATGCAGAATTCCCCTTTCCTTGGCTGGACAGTTGGAAAGTTTGGGAATTGCTGAGCCTGGATTTACACCCACAAGAGATTTTAAAAGCCTTTTCTCTCCTCAGCCTCACGTCCAGGTTTGTCTGCCCTTGGTTCCTCGGTGGGCTGACAGTAGAATGTCCTTCTTTGCTTTATCTTTAGGATTGTTTAAAACAAAACTATTGTGCTATCACTTGTAATTTGTGGTAAAAACCCGAAGTTTTATTTTCTTTCTAAGTCCTGTTGATCTGATGACAATTCCTTAAGTGGGAATGAGTGGGCTGACAGGAGACTGTTCTGTTTTGCTTTGGTTTAAAACAAGTATCTCAAGTTATCACTCATATTTTGTGCTAAAAAGTTTTTTTTTTCTTTCTAAGTCCCATCAGCTTAGCATGTCCTTCTTTGCATTATCTTCAGGCTTATTTAAAACAGAAATACTGTGTTATCTCTTGTATTTAGTAGTAAAACCCCCAAGTTTTATTTTCTTTCTGAGTCCCATCAACTTTCCACTGATCTGATGACAATTCCTTAAGTATTCAGGCTCTGGAAAAGCAGCTTCCCTGGGGATTGCTGGGTGCTAATCCCAGGGCTGAGCTGCTGTGTTGACACAAATCTGAAATGAGTTCCTGGTGCTTGGGCTGAGATGTCGGAGTTTTTCAGCCTGGAGACTCTGAGGTGGAATTTTCACTCAGGTTTCCACAGCTTTTCTGTTGTTTTTGTGTTCCTGCCTTGAGTTAATGTGTGCTGGCATTAGCAAACAGCTCCTGTGCCATTTCCAAACCCATCCAGAGCTGTTCCTGCAGGATTTCTCTGGAAACTGATGACAAATTTAGGTGCTCCTGCTGTTGTTTTCCACCTTATTTTTTACACCATTACTTCTTCAGTGCTCCCTTGTTTCCATCACTCCCTGAATTCTTCAGAGCTTGGAGGAACAGCCCCTCCCTCCAAAAATACCCCAGCCACCTTAAATAGATAAAGAAAATCTGAGCAAAGCAGTCATTTGAAGTAACCAGGAATGAGTTTTGCAGCTCTGTGGGGCTGATTTGTACCTGATAATTGTTTACTGCTAATTATTGTTGTTCAGATCCCAGGTTTGTGTGTGGTACTGTGTCATTTGTTGTCCTCTAGGACAAACAGGGTGGAAACTTTAAGGTCTTGAAATGTCCAGCAAAAAAGGTGGGTACCTGCACCAAAAATGTCACTGTGCCTCACCTTTGCACTGATTTATGTGTGGGAAACCCCTGGGTTTGCAGCAAATTCAGAGCAATTTTCACCAGTTCATTTTACCCAGAGCTGCTGAGATCTGCTCTTGCTGATTGGGTGCTGTGCTTCGTAAAGATTTTGGATGTTTTTTCAAGTTACAATTTTATTTCAGTGAGTTCTGACCACTGATTACAGTCAGCATGATAAAGGGATGAAACATGGAATTATTTAGGTTGGAAAAGACCTTCAAGGCCATGGGGTCCAACCAGTCTTTCCAAGGCCACCCATGTCCCCAAGTGCCACATCTGCAGGATTTTAAATCCCTGCAGGAATGGTGACCCCACCACTCCCTGGGCAGCCTGGCCAGGGCTTGACAAAGCTTTTAATGAAGATTTTTTTCCAAATACCCAACCTAAATCTGTCTGGGACAATTTGAGGCCATTCCCTCCTGTTACTGCTCATTCCTTGGGAGGGGAGATTTAACTTCACAAACCAAGCTGAGGGCTCTGCCCCTTCTCAAGACAGCAAGTGACACTCTCAAGCTGCTGATGCTGAAGTTCCCCTGCCCTAATTAAGTGGATTTCTCACCCCACATGACAGAATTGAACTCAATGCATGGCCAGAGCCAGGTCCCTGCAGCTCCCAGGGGAAATCCTGCATTACCCCAGTGCCTGAGTGCACAGCTCAGAGTTTGCCTGGCTCAGGAGAGCCCCCAAAGTGCTGGCAGCAGGCACAGATTGCTGCCCACCCCCTCTCAGTGCAGTTTTGCTGGAAAAACGTCCTGACCCTCAGCAGTTTTCTCCTTTTTCCATCTCTTTTGTAGCAACTTCTGTCTGAAACTCCCTGCCCTGGTTTGTTTTTCCTTTGTGTTTAGCAGGAGAGGCTGCAGTGCTCCTGCTTTGAGTAATCAATGGGTTTATTCAAATTCTGATTTGAATTGATTGGGTTATGATTGGGATTTTGGTTCCCATGTCCCATATCAGTGTGGCCATGGACAGCAGAGTTAAATGGGTAAGAGGTGACAGCAGGACAAGGGGACAGAGCCCAGGAGGAGCTAAATGAGGAGCTAAAATTCCCTGGATTTGTCTGAGAAGCTCAGAGCTTGGAGTCAGATGAGGAGAAACACCATCCAGTCTTTCTGCCTTTGTTTTCCCCCCCTTCCTTCCGCCGGGCCTAGCTGGGAGCACTGTCCCACCCCAGCTTTCTCTGATGTCCATCCCAGGGATCTTGCATCCCACTGCATCCATTCCAAAGAAAAGTTACATCCATAACACAGTGACAAAGTTTCAGGGGGAAATCTTGTCTCTTGGGAGAATAACTTCAACTTTGAGTAAGTTGAACCAAGCCTGCTCAGGGTTTAAAGGGGTTGAGCTGCTCTCCTTGGAGGAGTGGAAGGATTTGATGCTCCCAAGGCACCAGGAGTTGATTCCTGCAGAAGCCAGACCCTGCTCAGTCTGTCAGAACAATGAAGAAAATGTGGGGAGCTCTTTGGTCCTTGGAATCCATGGAAGTTCCTCCTGCTGGAAGGCCACTGTGGGAAGGAGCTCAGAGTGGGGGTCTGGAGGGCACTCAGGGGGAAGGAATCATGTGCTGCTGCTGGGAATTGGCTCTGGATGGCAGCTCCCAGTGTCAGGAGCTGGGAAGGAGAGAAAAAGAGGGAGAAATCCTCCCCATGGCTCTAAATCCCTCTTCTCCTTCTGCCTGCTCCAGCCCCGTTGTTCCAGGCTCCCATGTGTCAAAGCTTGGTAGCTGCTCCTGCATTTCCTGATCCATTGGTTTCCCTCCTACAAACACTCCCTGCCTGTTCCCAGCGGGGCAAGAAATCCAGGGAAGAGCTGTTCCAAAGTTTTGGAACCCTCTTGGAATGTACCAGGTGCTGTCCCAGGGGATGGGGAGATAAAACCAAACCAAGTTCAGCCCCTGGCCAGGTGTGCTGGGATGGGTCACTCAGGGCTGGGCTGAGCCAGTCCCTCCTGCCAGGCTGGAATTGACATTCTGGATTTGTTTCCACACCCTGAGGCCACTGCTGGGTCCTGGATGCCTGGAGGGGAGATTCCCACAGGAATGTTTAAAATGTGGGGATTTAATCCCCTGCTGGATACTTGCAGTGGATGGGATGGGAGGACACCCTGCAAGGATGTCCAGGTGGGAATGAGGTGTTGATTCCTGATTTTATTCCTGATTTGTGTCTAATGGAGGCGGGGGTTTGCTGTTCCCATCTCCAATCTCACTTTCATTGATAAACCCCTGCTCCTGACACCCCTCCTGACTGCTGTGCCAGGTGAGAAGATGCCAAAAGGAGGAAAATTCCCAGGAAAAGGTTCCTAAGGAACTAATCCAGACATTCTCTGGCTTTGTGTGTGGGTGCTCACACACCAAGTGCTCATCTCTGCTCTCTGGTTCTCAGGAGATTTTGGCACTCCCTGAGCTGTATTTTCCAACACTAGAAGGGAGTTTAAAGACTCTGATATTCCTTGTCATTCTTTTCCTTTTTGAAATAAGGAATAATTAAAGCAGTAATAATAATAATAAAACCCGTGAGGTTGAAAAATACTTCAGGATCTTCACATCCAACCATTCCCAGTACAGCCAAGGCCACCACTGACCGTGTCACCAAGTGCCACATCTTTTAAATCCCTGCAGGGACGGGGACTCCCCCAGTGCCCTGGGCAATTTTTTCCAATGCCTGACCATCTTTTCTATGAAAAATATCCAACCTCAACCTCCCCCAGTGTAACTTGAGGCTGTTTCCCCTTGTTCCATGGTGTCCTGGTTGGAAAAGCCAAGTGTCTGCTAAGGAAGGCAGGAGCCTTCTTTGAAATGGAAAATGTAAACCCCCTTCCTCTGAATTATTGTAATTTTGAAATTAAGGGGATCTCAGGTAAAGATATGGGAATAGGAATAAAAGCTTTTTAATAGGAAAATTAAAAATACAAATGCAATAGGACAAATAAAAGAAAAGAAACCACTGCCAGAGTCAGAGCAGGCCCTGTCCCCTGTGGGTCAGGGAGGTGGCAGCAGTCCCATCCCAGGGTGGCTCAGCCCTCCTGCAGTGCCAGCTGTGCTTCTGCTGGAGCAGGATCCTGCACAAGGGGGGAGTTTTCCTCTGGAGCTCCAGGGCTGGGGGAGATGGGCCTGGGCTCCTCTGGGAATGCAGTGGGGAGAAAGCTGCTCCTCTGGGAATGCAGTGGGAAGAAAGCTGCTCCTCTGGGAATGCAGTGGGCAAAGGCTGCTGTGCTGTTCCCAGGTCAGATTGGATCCAGGTAGGAATGTTTGGCTCCTCCCCTGGGCAGAGCCTCTCCCCATGGATGCTGGAATTTTCTCAGCCATGCAGGGACACTCAGTGGCCATGAACAGAAGATAATTAATAATTAATAGCCCATTAACAGCAGATATCGCCTGGAGGGAGGATTGGCTGTGGGAGATATAAAGAAAACTGCCCATGAACAGAGGAGAACTGCCCCAGCTCTGACAGATGGAATAGAACACACACCCAGCTACACGTGAGACACATAGTAAATAAATTCCTATTAATTTCTCCCCAAAGGCTCTTCCCCACTCATGTTCTACCTTGGCTGCTCTGATCCCCCACAGGTACTGGAATTCCCTGAGGAATCTGGTGGTCTCCTTGCTGAACTCCATGAAATCTATCATCAGTTTGCTTTTCCTGCTGTTCCTCTTCATCGTGGTCTTTGCTCTGCTGGGGATGCAGCTCTTCGGAGGGCAGTAAGTTCGTGATTTTTTTTTTTTTTTTCCTTAAAGTGAGGATTAAATTGTGAGATGGTATTTTTTGTTTGGACTTAGATGTTTATTAGTTTTTATTTATGTTACAGTTTTATAAGTTGCGAGTTCTATAGTACTTTTCTTTAACAAACTAAAAGATTGAGTTGTATCTCTTTTTTACAAGATCTTTTAAGGATAAACGGTCTAATTCAGAAATGACACTTAAATTATTTTTAACTCAATAACAAACTATTTGTGTTTTGTAATGTGGATTTTTTTATTTAATGACACAATACTACTTAAACTTATGAAAAAGGTGAAGAAGAAGGACTCATTTCTGTCTTAAAATTTTCATTTTATATATGAAAGTAATATAATATAATATAATAATATAATATATAATATAATATAATATAATATAATATAATATAATATAATATAATATAATATAATATAATATAATATAATATAATATAATATAATATAATATAATATAATATAATATAATATAATATAATATAATATAATATAATATAATATAATATAATATAATATAATATAATATAATATAATATAATATAATATAATATATAAAACTTTTATATTCTAAAACTTTAACTTTTTTACTTTGTGATATTACACATTTTTATTTAAACTACATACTCACAATCTTAGTTTTATTTTTTAATTTTGGAAGTTTTTTTACGGCTTTATATCAAATGTAGTGTTCTCTTGGGGGTTAGTGTCTATTAGTACAGAAAGTTGAAAATTTTCATAACTAGGGTTCTAACAGGAAGTCTGAGGAATCTTTGTTTTGCCTGGAAGGGTTCACATCCCTGATTTCAGGGCTGGGGACAGGGAAATAATTCCTGTTCTGGTGTTTTCCCTGGAGCTGGGTTCTTTCCTAAGGGAGAATTTCCCCAGTTCCAAGCTCCCCATCATGCCCAGGACACCCAGAGCTGGGCAGGACTGGGAGCAGAACCTTTTGTCCTCCTCTTTCCCTGGAAACCAGAGTGCCATTGTATTTATCCACTATAAAATAGAATATCCAAATATAAAATATAATGGCACTCTGGAATATTTTCCTGGAAAACACAGTTTTGTTGGATCTGATTATTCTCAATAGAAATGCCAGCAGTGGTGAATTTTGCAGTAAGAACCATCACAGTGTTACCATTTCAACTCCAGCCTCACTTCTGAACTGAAATAATGAAATGGTTTTGTTTGGTCTTTTATTTTCCCAGTCAATACCTATTTTATCTTTAAAATAGTAAAAAAGAAATTATCTGCTAAGAGAGTAATTTCAATTTGGGCTTTTACACTTGAGAATGAAAACTACTTGGAATGGCTCATTCTGCAAAATGATTGGAGATTTTTGATTGTTCATTTTAATTGGGGATGAAAATGAATTTCAAAGCATCAGCATTTTCTCTGGGAATGAAATTGAGTTTTTGCTGATGGTTCTGTTAAGCACCTTCTGAGATGTTCCCCAGCAAGCTTGCCTGGGGTGTTACAGCCAGGTGGAACAAATGTTGCTCCCTGATTTGGTTTATGGGGTGTTAAAGGGTGTTCCAGGGCTGCCTGGAGTTTCCTGTCCCTCCCCACTCTGATTTTTATTTCTCCCTTCTCTCCAGGTTCAATTTCCAAGATGAAACTCCAACCACGAATTTTGATACCTTCCCTGCTGCCATCCTCACAGTCTTCCAGGTAAAGCCATTCCTTGTCCTGGGGCAGGGTTAGAATTGGAATTCCTGGGTATTTCTTCCTGTTTAAAGAGGGCAAACAAGTCCCCAAAAACCTGTGGAATTTAGGAAAGGGGGACTCCTTCCCTTTCATATGATTTACTTTGCTGACCAATCCATGCATCACTAAAAATCAAATTAAAAATCAATGCTGTGGTATTAAGGAAAACTAGGACAAAAGATTTATTGCTAGGGGGGGAAATGCTGATAAAACAGATATTTCTGTGCTAAATTAAAATCATTAAATTAAAATGCCCAGGCTGTGCCACATCTGAGTATGCCCTTTGTGTTCTCCAGCCCCTGCCCATGGAGTTGCAGCTCTGGCACATGCAATGCTTGGATTTATAGCCAAATTATGCAGCTGTTTTCTACCTGTCTTTTTTAAAAACAACAATTTTAAACGGTTTAAAATAATTTAAAATAATTAGAAAAGAATGTTTTCAGGTGTTTCCCAGCTCAGGAGAACTGAGGCTGCTCCAGGTGCAGGTGACCCTCACAGATCCAGCATTTCCAGCCTTCTCCTGCACAATGTGGGCTCCCCGTGATCCAAAAATCCCCAGATCTCAGCAAGGTCTGGCTGATGTATTTCAGTGTCACGACCCCAAAAGGAGATAAAAAGGAAGGGAAGGGGGGTGATGATAATTTCTGGGTTAAGACAGAAAAAGGATCTCAAAGAAAACGTGTCCTGGGAGCTCTGCAGGAGCCACTGCCCAGATGTGAGGCAGGTTGGGTGCTCACCTCACAGGATATTGCCCATCACGGGGGATTAAGATTTGCATAAGATTTTCCTGCTGATCAAAGGAAGGGCTCAGAGACAGGTATTGCCAGGGAGCAGCTCCGGATATGAGCCATGGGAAGGTTGGTTTTGGTTTGCTTTGGGACTGGAGCTGCCTGTGGAATACTCAGCTGGAATATTCCCTGTTAGTCCTGAGATAAATATGCTGCAGTGAGGGGTGAAGGAAAGCACGTGGGTTTAAGGTATTTTTCTGGAATGTCAGAGGTTGTTTATCTCTCTGCAAAAGCCCCATAAAACATCTCTTTTTTTTTCCTTGAACTTTTTGTTCCACTCCTAAATAATCCAAAAGCTAAACCCAGCAAAAGCCATCAGCCCTGGATGAACTGTGGTCTCCCAGAGATGCCCTCTGCTCTCCTTCCATCCCACTCCTTCCCTGAACTGCAAACTCCAGCTCGGTGTTTCTTCACTCTGGGGTAGGGATCCCTTCCCAAGATTTTCTTCCATAACCTCAGCCAGGCTGAGCAGAGCAGCATCAGTCAGAGACAGCATTCAGTGTGCTGAATAAATGAAGTTAGATACACCCTGCCCACTCCTGTACCTCTGGAGATTCTCTGTGCAAGAAGCTTCTCAAACAAACCCTTCTGCTCTCTGCTTTAGCCCATTTTTATCCCAGCAGCCCTGGCTGAGTCACTGGACACCCAGGATGGGTTTTGTCCACCTGGCAGCTGGCTGGGCTCAGCCTAAATTCCCTCAGAGGAGCACCAACCTTCATCTCCAGCTCCTGGCTCCCGAGGAAGTCTGTGAGCTGAATGTCCAGCTGTGAATAATCCAAATACACACACAAGCAACATCCATGAGCACAGAGCCTCTGGAAAGCAGAGTTCTGTGTCAGGTACCTGTGCCCTGCTCCCTGATTTCCTCTGGAAATCCTCACAGGCGGCTGGGGGCAGAGCAGAGCAGCAGTGACAGCTGGAAATGAGGAGTGGCAGTGGCAGGATGGGAGCAGAGCTCTGCCTGCCCGTGTCACACAGAACCACTGGGTTGGAAGAGACCTTCCAGATCATCGAGTCCAACCCAGCCCCAACACCTCAGCTAAACCCTGGCGCCCAGTGCCACATCCAGGCTTTGTTAAACACACCCAGGGGTGGTGACTCCACCACCTCCCCGGGCAGCCATTCCACAACTTTATCACCTTTCTGTAAAATACTTTTTCCTGATACCCAACCTAAATTTCCCTTGGCACAGCTTGAGACTGTGTGCTCTGGTTCTGTCAGTGCTGCCTGGAGAAAGAGCCCAACCCCACCTGAGCACAGCCACCTTTCAGGAGCTGTACAGGGTGATAAGGTCACCTCTGAGTCTCCTTTTCTCCAGGCTGAGCACCCCCAGCTCCCTCAGTGGTTCCTCACAGGTTTGTGTTCCCAGCCCCTCTCCAGCCTCGTTGTCTCCTCTGGACAGGCTCCAGATCCTCAACGTCCTCCCCAAACTGAGGGACCAGAGCTGGGCTCAGCACTCGAGGTGAGCCCTCACCAGTGCCAGTGTCGGGCTGTGGGTGGATGTCAGGGCACCCTGGCTGTGGGATGGAGCTGCAGGAATTCAGCCTTCCCTCAGGCATCTCCCTTTCACTGCAGTCCCTGGAAGCAGCACAATCCTGTTCCTGTTCCTCTCCCACCCTTAACCTGCTCATTATTCCATTAACATTTCACAGCAGCTCTTGATAGCTGTTTTATTCCATCCTCTGCTGGCTCCTCAGTGTTAAACAGTGTGATGCACTTCAAATGGTCATTTGGGGCAGCTGAAGGCAGTTTGGAGCCCAGGGAATAACAAAAATAATCAAAATACACGCAGAAACAACACCCATGAGCACAGAGCTTCTGGAGAGCAGAGTTCTGTGTTAGGTACCTGTGCCCTTGCTCAGTCCTCATTGCCTGTGCCTCTCCCTCTGCAGTGCTCTCCTTCCCTCTCCTCAGCAAAAATTCCTTACAGCATCCCTAAAGAGACCTGAGAGAGCAGAAGGAATTTCATTAACTGCTTGAGGACAGAGCCAGCAGATCCTGGATCCTTCAGGCTGCTCCCTAATTACTTAAGTAATTCCTGCAGCTGATGGGTGACAGTGGGAAGGACACCAGCTCCTCTTTCCAGGGCCTCAGGGAGCATCCTCAGCTTCTCCAGGCAGGCTGCTCAGTTTAGATTATTTATCTCTCTGCAAAAGCCCCATAAAATATATCTTTTTTTTCTTTTTTTTTTTTTCTTGAACTTTTTTTTCCACTTCTAAATAATCCAAAAGTTGGATTTTGAATCCAGACCCTGCTGGACTTTGTCATACCTGCAAATCCTGGTCTTCTGCTTGGGAATAGAAAAGTTCCCAATGGTTGCCCTTTTCATGAATATTTGTGTGATCAGAAGTCACTTTATGGCTATTCCCAGAAAGCAGGAACAGCTGTGAATTAATGGAAATTCTATAAATGCACATTTGTGAACAATACTTTGCATAATTGAGTGGAAGGTTTGAAAGCTCAAAGCCCTGTCCATATTCTGTGGTGCAAATCCAGAGTAGCTCCAGCAGTGTTGCGTGTGAATCCTGATTTTGGAATTATTTGAGGTTGAATTGTGCATTTGGGAGAGGAGTTGGTGTCTGCACTGGGTGTCCTTGTGTCTGGACTTGCTCTTGCCCAGTGCTGTCATCAGCATCATCCCTGCAGCCAGAAATTTCCTCTCTCTCAGCAGCTGACAGCCAGGCTGGAGTTTGCAGGCAGGAATTTGCAGGCAGGAATTTACAGACAGGAAGGCAGGAGTTTGCAGGCAGGAATTTGCAGGCAGGAATTTGCAAGCAGGAATTTGCAGGCTGGAATTTTCAGTCATTCCATGCATCCTGTGTGCACATGGAAGTCCATTACTACAGCACACAGGCTTGGGGCTTTTTTTCTTCTTTTTTTTTTTTTTTTTTTTTTTTGTCCTTGTTTTTTGGTTTGGTTTTTTTTTTCACCTCCTGAACCCAAAGACAACTTTCTGTTTAGGAGCTGGATCTTCACATCCCAGTGTTTTAAAGCACTAAAAGTGGTCATTGTTTGACTCTGCCAGGGCAGGCAGAGGATGTGCTGATGTGCCCAGATTTTGGGAAGAAAGGAATGCCAGACAATTCAGACGGGTGCAAAATAAGCATTTAGCATGGCAGGGCTTGTCTTGCAGACTAATTAGTTTTCCTATTATTCCTGCATTTGGTAATTAGCCCTGGGTCGATAATCAGAGGTGCAGCTCTGTGCTTGTCCCTGCCCAAGGACAAGGAGGACCAGAGTCCCCTTCAAGCTGTCCCCTGCTCTGTCCTCACTCACACACAGAGGTCGTTGTTTCTGTTTAGGGATTTTTTGGGGGCTTTGTGGCCCTCTGGGTCAAACCTGGGCAAACTGCAGAGGAGCCCGTGGTGTGCAGCCCCTGCAGTGGTGGTGGTGCCCGGCAGTGATGCCCAGTGATGCACATTCCAGCTGCAGGAAGGCTCTGCCAGCCCCGAGGGGCAGAGGAGGGGTGGCAGGAGGTGACAGAGCTCCTGGGGACAGGGAGTGAGGGCTGGGGGAGCTGAGCAAACCCAGCCCTGCCTGCAGGAAGGGCATGAGAGGGGCTGGTGCTGGCAGAGCTCCCACTCAGGGCACTGCTCTGGCAGCTCAGGGCTTTCTTGGGGCTGTGGGAAGTGCCCTGCACGGGTCTGGTGGGACCTGGGATCTCTGCATGGCTTAGAAAGGGAGAGGGGCAGAAAGAAGGGTCAGGATGTGGATTTTGTTTCCTCTGCCTGTGTGAGAGCCCCTGGTCAAGGTGGGCAGCGGGCAGGTGACCCAGAGGGGCAGGGCAGGGTCACCCAGTCCAACCCCAGCCCCAAAATCCCACCCTGGGCATCCCTGACAGCGCTGGCCAAAGGCTCCTGGAGCTCTGGCAGCCTCGGGGCCGTGCCCATTCCCTGGGCAGCCTGGGCAGTGCCAGCACCTCTGGGGGAAGAACCTTTCCTGCTCTCCAGCCCGAGCTGCCCTGGCCCAGCTCCAGCCGTTCCTGGCTCCTGTCCCTGTCCCAGAGCAGAGCTGGAGCTGCCCCTGGGGAGGAGCTGCAGCCCCCGGGGAGCTCTGCCCTCAGCCTGCCCCAGCTGAACCATCCCAGTGCCCTCAGCTGCTCCTCACGGGCCCCTACAGACCCTGACCCATCCCTGCCCCTCCTTGGACGCTCTCTTACACCTATCGATCTTTTTCTGATATTGAGACACCCAAAACTCTCCAGCACCGGGGGTGAGGCTGCCCCAGCCTAGAGCAGAGCAGGACAATCTCTCCCTCCCCCATGTGGTGATGCTGTGCCTGGTGTCCCCCACGTGCGGCTCATTTCCCCAGGGATGTTCCTTGGTAGCTTTGCTCTGCCTGGCTCCCCCAGAGCTGCCTTTCACCGAATTCACAAAATTCACTGAATCACTGGTTGGAAGAGACCTTCAAGATCATCGGGTCCAACCCAGCCCCAACCCCTCACCTAAACCCTGGCACCCAGTGCCACATCCAGGCTTTGTTAAACACACCCAGGGATGGTGACTCCAGCACCTCCCCGGGCAGCCATTCCACAACTTTATCACTCTTTCCATAAAAAAACTTTTCTTAATATCCAGCTGAAATTTCCCTTGGTGCAGCTTGAGACTGTGTGCTCTGGTTCTTTCAGTTCCTGGAGAAAGAGCCCAACCCACCTGAGCACAGGCACCTTTCAGGAGCTGTACAGGGTGACAATGTCACCCTTCCCTGTGAGTGAAATTGAGTTTCTCTCTGTGCCTCCCTGCTCTGTGCAGATCCTGACGGGGGAGGACTGGAATGCTGTGATGTACCACGGGATAGAGTCGCAGGGCGGCGTCCACTCGGGAATGTTCTCCTCCATCTACTTCATCGTCCTCACCCTCTTCGGTAACTGTATCCTTCCACGGGCACCCTTGGTGGCACAGTCCTACCCATGCTGCCAGAAATGCCCAGTTTTCCCTAAATTCTCACAGCCTCATCCTGTAAAAGCCAAATTGTTGCTGTGGCTTTACTCCTGACAGCACTGAAGGTGAGTTGTCCAACTTGGTGTCGCTTTTCTTACGGCAACGTAAGAATTTTTCATTTAATTTAAAGAAATTTTGTTTTCATTATTGTGTTTTGCCTTGAAAATGTTCTATTAAGAGTTAATTTAGATTGTGGGAGAAATAATTGAGGGCAGGTCAGAGCAGGACCTTGAATATCTTCACAAACAGTTTGTTTTTAGTCAGGGGAGGATTGAGATGGGTTTGGTGGAGGTGAGTAGATGATGGTGGAGATGAGGCTCCATTCTCTTGGTGCCTTTCTCTAGGGCTCCTTAACCATCTGTGCTGTCCCAAATGCTCAGAATTATCTCATCCCCACATAATGCTTAAAATTTAATTCTGGGTCTTGGGTTTCAGATTCTGGGAGCGTTCAGTGCTCCAAGCCCTGGCACATGAAGTGTCTGCTTTGTTCTTCTGAGAGATGGAAATCTCTTGAGGGTAACAAAGAACTGGGAGCTTCCATCCCCCCAGTGTCCCAGGGGAAGGGGTGGTGTGTCCCAGAGGAGGCAGGGACAGTGTGGCACCGGGATGGGATTTGGGAAGGGAGGCTGTATTTTATATTTTATACACAAGCAAGCAGAGCAGCTCCCTGATGGAGCAGCTGGGTGTGAGGAGGAGAGCCAGGAGGGCAGAGGGGCTGTGGTGGCCCTGTCCCTGTGCCAGTGGTGGCTGATGCTCTGTGACAGTGCCAGGGGAGGTTTAGGCTGGACCTTAGGGAGAAGTTCTTCCCACAAAGAGTGGCTGGGCATTGGAAGGGGCTGCCCAGGGAGGTTTGGAGTCCCCATCCCTGGAGTGTTTAAGGGGAAATTGAGTGTGACTCTGGGTGATAAGGCGGTGCCAGGTCTAGGTTGGACTTAGTCTCAAAGGGCTTTTCCAGCCTAGTTAATTCTGAAGTTGTGTGATTCTGTGATTTTGTGATTGATTCTGTGATTTTGTGATTGACTCTGTGATTGTGTGATTGATTCTGTGATTGATTCTGTAATCCTGTGATTCTCTGATTCTGTAACTGATTCTGTGATTGATTCTGTGATTCCATGACTGATTCTGTGATTCTGTGACTTGTTCTGTGATTGATACTGTAATAATGTGATTCTGTGACTGATTCTGTGATTGGTTCTGTGATTGATTTTGTAATTGGTTCTGTGATTGATCCTGTGATTCTGTGACTGATTCTGTGGCTGCAGCCACGAGCTGTGTGGAGCAAGAGGGAGCATCCCTAAAATAGGAAACCTAGGAACTGTGGTAGAGCCAAGGCAGCCCTGACTGCTTTGTTTGTTCTGCAGAGTGGGATGGGAACGTCCCAAAGTGGGATGAGAACTCCCAGTGCTGCTGCTCCACCTGGAGCTCCCGTGAGGATTTCTTGACCTTCTCACTGGTTACAGTCCCATCATTCCCCTTTTCCTGGGGCTCTTGTTTGGGCTGGAGATGTAGGAGAAAGGGAGAGGAGAACTGGGGGAAATACTGGGGCTAAAGACAGAGTTCCTGCAGAAATGGGCGGCTCCAGCTGCAGTGGAGGTGACAGAACGTGCCATCCATGACATCGGTGCCCGTGGGTGGCACAGCAGCGCTCCAGCCCTTTGGCTTGGCTGGAATTCTGTCCTTCAGGATGAGGAGCAGGGACAGGGAAGAGCAGGGCAGGCAGTGGGATCTGTGCCTGTCACACGAGTGTCCCCATGGATTTATCCCGTTCTCAGAGCCGTGGCAGTGATGCTCAGACATCTCCCAGAGCCAGCACGGCCCCTCCAGAAACACCAGGCTCTGCAAAACTGGGTCAGAGGAGAGCAGGGAGGGAGGGAGAGGTCTAAATCCTCTGGGATTGGCGTTTGGAAATGAGATTAAGCTGTAATCAGGCTCGACAGCACAGCTGAGGGAGGGACTTTTCACCTCCGAGCTGCCAAGATGCAGCATTTTTCAGGAATTCATTCCCTTCCTCACCTTTAATCCAGAGGGGACTTCTCCCTGCTCCTTCGGCTTTCATTGCCAGGGAAAGAGCAGGGGATGTTCAAGCGGAGGGGATCTGCTGCCCCTGCCATGGATTTGGGATTTGGAGAGTGGAAACCTTACCCACCTTCTCCCTAAATCCCATGCTGGCAGGTGCAGCTGTCTTGTTCTCCCTTCTGCTGCTGAGGTGATCCAGGGGGGGGTTTCCTGATCCAGGGGGGTTTTCCTGAGTTCCTCCAAACATCTCCAGTGCCTCTTCCTTGCCCTTTGCCCACAGCCCCGTGCTGGTGGCTCCTTGAGCTCCTTGGGACATCCCTGGGGCATTTAGGAAGGAAGGAGGATGTGCCAGGTGGGATTCTTTGATCCTCCCTGAGTTCTGCAGGTTGGGATGAGTTTACAGCAGGTGAGGTTCTGTGAGCACAGAGAGGGAGGGAAGGATTTGCTTTTTCAATGGATCATGGCAAGGAAAAGTTTGTTTTTCTAAGTGGGGAGTGTCTCGTGTTACATTTCCATTTCCAGAGCGTCTGTGTGGAACCAGAAATGGATTAATGAAAGTTTTATGATTAAAGTAACAACAGGATTTGGCCCATATTCCAGGAAATTACACCATGCCTGCGTTCACTGCTATCCACATAATTGATAAATTGAGGCATCTGTTGAGACAATTAAAAAAAAAGGAAAAAAAAACTCGAAGAAAAACTTCATAGGAGCCTGAAAAGAAAAGCAGGAACTGCCTGGAGGATGCTGCCCTTCCCTGGCCCTCAAGTGCCAGGCAGGAGATGGCTCCAGGCACTGCCTCATCCAGGTTACACAGCCTGAGCCAGAGCCTGCAGTTTGGGAGAAATTTGGGGATCCCCCAGCCCTGCAGAGAGGTCTGAGGGACCTTTTTTGGGGCAGAAACACCCAAGTCTGGGAGACTGTGTCTGCTTGGAAATGGATCAGGCCAGGCTGATCTGATAAAAAGAAATGAATTCTGTTTCCAGGGGTTGCCTGTGTTACACGAGCCATTTCCAGCGGGTAGGGAGGCAGTTGTACTGCTGAGACATTTATTCCCTGAGAGGAGGCTTGGAAGTGTTTCCAGCCTGTTGGAAACACCCCAAACACTCAGCACAGCCCAGGGGTGCCCTCAGCCTCCCACCCTCAGAGAAAATGGGGGAATTAATGTCTTTGTAAAGGACAAATCTGGCTCTTTGTGGGAGGGGGATGATTCCAGCACCGTTTTTTCCTGTTCTGTATCCACTGGCTTCACTGGGATCGAGGTGTTCTCAGGCACTCCTTGCTGTCCTGCTGGGATGGAGGAAGGAGCAGGTGATGGGCATCACATTCCAAACCTCCCTCTGGCCTGAGGAATCATCTCCCAAGGGTAAAAAAACAGGAAAAGTGCTGGTTCCTGGCTGGAGAAACCCCAGGGCTCTGTGTCCATGTCCTGCAGGGCTTGGCAGTCAGGGAGGATGGAGAAACATCCCAAAGGATGAATCCAACTCCTGCTGGGGCCAGATCTGATGGGCACCAGGCTCTGGGTGATGCCTTGTGAGGGCTGCCCTGGAACAGAGGCTGCACAGAGCTAAAGAATAAAGCAGGGATTTATTAAAGGATCTCCTCCATGGATCCACCTTGGGCAGCACCAGAGCCCGGCCAGGGCTGCACCCAAATGAACCAAAATGGTCCCAAAATGCACGAGCGCTCCCGGGGGCTCTCCCTGGGATCAGTTCTGCTCCATTGGCACCTTGGAGTTCATTGTCCCATTCCAGCTTTAGCCCAGGCAGTCCCATCCTGCTTGTTTTTCTCTCTCCAGCCCACGGTGTTTGTGCTCCTGGGCTGAGATTTGGATCATTTGTCCTTGGTGCCCAGCTGGAGCAGGAATTGTTTTGTCTCCTGCTCTGTGCAGAGCTCACCATCCCCTCAGATGAAGCTCAGACCCACAGACTAAAGCAGCACAGAATGTGAAAAATAGAAAAGCTAAACCTGAGGCATTATTTCCCCCTTTATATGATCAACAAGACCTTGTTGGGTCTCTATTCTAAATATTTACTAATAATACTTATTTAAAACCAGATAAATATCTAACAACAACAAACAACTATCAATATAAACATCTAATAACAGATAAATATCCAATAGTAAATAAACACCTAATACTGGATAAATATCTAATAACAGTAAATATCTAACAGTAAATGTCTGACTCTCCCTCAGTGGGAATTGGAGATGGGAATGCCTGGTTCTGAAGTCTGGGCTGAATTGTTTGGTAAAACCCTGGAGGAGGGAAGCAGAGGGGCTTTAAGCTGCTGGTTTGGGCCAGCTTTGGTCCCTGCCTGCCTTGGGAAGTTTCCTGATGTGGGACCCGAGGCAGGCTGGAGCTGCAGGGACACTGGGATGGTTCTCTGGGACAGGGAGATCAGCCCTGCAGCCCTCCTGGCTCCTCTGCTCTCAGCAGCTCCCAGGTTCTCCTCCAGAGAGCCACAGGAAGAACTCTGGGTTCCCAAAATCCCACTGCAGGCTGGCAGCATGCTTGGAGCTCATCCCTCACTTGTCCTGCCCTGCCAGCAGGGGTTTCTGCCTTCCCCTCTCACCATCCTCACCCCAGTCCTGCCCTTGCCCTTCCACCCCACAGCTCAAGGCAGGGAACATGGACCTGGCAGGTTTGGGTTGGAGGGGACCTCAGAGATCACCCGTGCCATGGCAGGGACACCTTCCACTGTCCAGGCTGCTCCCAGCCCTGTCCAGCCTGGCCTTGGGCACTGCCAGGGATCCAGGGGCAGCCACAGCTGCTCTGGGCACCTGTGCCAGGGCCTGCCCACCCTCCCAGGGAACAATTCCTAATTCCCAATCTCCCATCCATCCCTGCCCTCTGGCAGTGGGAGCCATTCCCTCTGTCTGTCCCTCCATGCCCTGTCCCCAGTCCCTCTCCAGCTCCCCTGGAGCCTCCTGCAAATACCTGGATTCCCATCTGGAGGAGCAAACACAGCTCTGCAATGAGTGACTCTCCTGTCCCCAGGTGATGTGCAAGAGCCAAATGCATTTTCTGCCTGGGAGAGATGTTGCTGTGGTTTTGCTCTGCTTGCCCTCCTTCCCTGTGCAAAGGTAGCTGATTTATGGCTGCTCTGGGGCTGCTTTGCAGCCACAAGGCTGAAATAACAACAATAACCTCAGCCAAAGCTGAAATCATTAAGTGGAAAAATGGAAGTACAATGAGAATAAATAATTCCAGGCCGGTGTTATGTCTCGGGTGGGATGCAGAGCTCTGCTGAGAGGCCTGGGCTGCCGTGGGCACTGCCCTGGCTTAGCTGGGCTCTGGGCTGGCCTTAGGGGCTGCTTTACGACCAGGGACCTCATAAATTGGGAAAGCTGGACAGGACAGAACACACATCCAATATGATTAATGCAACGTTCTCTGTTTATTCCAGAGAAGATGGCAGTTTATATACACTTCTATATAGTTTACAGTTTACAAAGGCACTCTCATTGGCAAGCAAACATTGTCTTTGTCTTAAGGTGGCCTAAACCTCACACTATAAACCTGTACTACTTCACACCCAGACAGCCCAGTGCTTCCCATCACACCTTAATACAATTTCTAACTGCGCCACAAACTCTGAATTTCCAACTGCATCAGAGTCTGGAAGGCCTCACAAGGCCCAAATCTGAGGCCTAGACTGGAGTAGCTCAAATCTCATTCCAAACATAAATCATTCCCTCTCTCTCTCAGAAATGCTGCAATGCTGTTTTATCAGCAGAGCTCATTATTGGGGCTGGGTGTGCTGCTCTGGGGGAGCTGAGCTTGGCGTGGGCTCAGCATGTCTGGGGTGGCCCCATGGCCACCCTGACTCCAGTGAGATAAGCCAGGATCCTTTCCTCCCAGCAGCAATACCTGACATTCATTTTGCCAGACTCTCCATGACTTTATACAGCTCCGTGTATATAAAAATGTAAATGTTGGCTTGAAATGACCCATTTCCTGCAGCTCTGCTGGTCATCCTTTTAAACAAGAGGGGAAAACGAGGCTGAAATCTGCATTTCTGGGTTGCAGGGTGGAAAAGCAGGGGCTGGGGTGCCTCTGGGAGCAGCAGGAGGTCCCAGCCTGCCCCTCCGATGGGGTGACACCCCTCTGGTCCTGTCCCCTCTCTGGACAGCTGCTGGGGACACAAATGTGTGCCCAGCCCTGCTGGGCTGCAGGGCCAGGTCCGGGCAGGGTGGGTGAGCTGGGAATGGTGGCAAAGCTTCCAGGGATCAATCCATGAAACACCGAGGGGGAAAGAGGGGCAGCAGGAGGGGAATGCTTGCTGCCTGTGCCATGTGAAGCGTTTTTCCTTAGCTGCTCCCAAAGATACTCTCCTGAACGTCTTCTTGGCCATCGCTGTGGACAACCTGGCCAACGCCCAGGAGCTGACCAAGGTAGGTGGGACCTTCCTGTGCCTTCCAAAGCACCCTGAGGTGTCTCCTGGAGCCCTGGGGTGCCTTAAGCAGCTGGAGCAGAGGCTAGGTGGTGTTAAGGGGAATAAAAATGAGATTTATTGAAGGGCCTTCAAAGGCCACACCCTGGCAGTGCCGGAGCCGCCGCTGTGGCTCTGCCCTGATGGCTCCAAGATGGAACCAAAGCGGGCTTGGCACAAGATCTCTCATTTTTATAAATTCTGGTTCATTTGCTCATTGGAGTTCATTGTCCCATTGCAGCTTTAGCCCAGGCAGTCCCATCCTGCTTGTTTTTCTCTCTTCAGCCCACGCTGTTTGTGCTCCTGGGGCTGAGATTTGGATCATTTGTCCTTGGTGCCCAGCTGGAGCAGGAATTGTTTTGTCTCCCTGCTCTATGCAGAGCTCACCATCCACTCAGATGAATCCTAGACTTACACACCAAAGCAGCACAGAATGTGAAAAATAGAAAAGCTGAAACCTGAGGCATCTCCTGCTGCACCTCTGCTGACCAGCTTGCACTGCAGAGAGTTTCATTCCCCTGCAGGTTTCTTTATTTCAGGTTGCAGGGAATATTTTGTATTTGCTTTATCCCAAAGTGGGCATTGCTCATCTCACATTTTCTGTTTCCAAGAGCAGAGGAGAAGCAATTAACAGGTTTTTGGCTGATTGGAAGCTCAGACAGGAGCAAATTCAGGTGTTGTGGTGCTGCTTCTGCCCCTCTGATGAGCAGCTTGCACTGCAGAGAGGTTTATTCCCCTGCAGGTTTCTTTATTTCAGGTTGCAGGGAATATTTTGTATTTCATTTGGTCTCACACTTTGTGTCCCTTACCTTGCTGAGGCTGGTGATGGATTCAAGAATTAAAATTTTCCAATCAGCTCCAGGCAAAACAATTTGCAGAGGCTGTTGTGAGCACTCAGGGGAGATGTTGGGATGTTCCTGCCTCTCCCCAGGTGTAAGAGAGATCAGAGGCAGAAAGCCAGGTCCTGGCAGGAGATGGGAGTGACACTGATGTGACTTTCCTGGATGCAGAGAGCTGAACACAGATTTCTGTTGGAAAATGTTTACATTGGAGCATTCCCAGGGAGAACAGCTCAGCCCCAGGGTTGGGCAGAGAGGATCGTGATTGTTGCCATTGGTATTTGGGTTATTGCACAGTTTTGATTTCTTGGTACACTCTGGTGGATTTATGAGGAGAACTAACTGGGTTTTTGCATGTTTTTAGCTTTTCTCACCCATTCCTCTGCTGCTGCCATCAGCAGCAGTCACAGTGACCTGCTGGGGTGGCTGTGTTTTAGAACTTTCATTTCTTTCCTCCTGCCAGTGGCAGAGTTCTCTGCCCGCGTGCTGAGGCAGCAGCAGGCAAAGATGGTTTTTCATTTTAGGGAAAGGTGCAGCATTCATGGCCCTGGATCCCTGCAAGGCCAGGCTGGATGGAGCTGGAGCAGCCTGGGGTGGTGGAAGGTGTCCTGGGTGGACTTTGAGGTCCTTCCACCCCAAAGCATCCCACGGAATTGTTCAAAAGCCACGGAGATGTGGTGCTCAGGGTTAGTGCTGAGCTCTGGGGTGGGTCTGGCACTGCTGGACTCGATCTTTTCCAACATTTATGGCTTTTGGATCCCCTCTGCAGCTCCACACGTCAGGGACACAGAGATTTCCCCGAGTTTCCCACCCTCCTCCAGCTGCTGAAGATCAAACCAGCCAAAGGTTCCCAGTCCAAAACCACGTCCCTGCTGGAGCTGAGCTGCTCTTTGCCCTCTCCCCTTTCCCTGCAGGACTGGCTCCAGCTCCCAGCTTTTCTCGAGCTGTTTCCCAACATACCCTCCAAATAGCCTGGTGGCTCCTAGGTGAAAAATATTTTTTTATTATTATAAATAATTTTTATTATAAATAATTCCTCATTATTATAAATATATTTTTATTATAAATAATTTTATTATTATTCTAAATTAAATTCTGTAAATTTTTATTATTTTAATTTTGTTCCAATTCTGTGTTCTGCATCCCTCCTCCCTTAAAATGCTGCTCATGGCTGTATTTAATGGCTCTCTGTTGTTTTGGAGCTTTTCATTTTTAAAATATTTTTTTGTAATGGGAGGGTTTTTTTCCCCTTTCAGCAGCACAGCTGTTTCTGTGCTCACAGAAATCTCCAGCCTGGAGGCAAAGATCCTCCCAGAGTTATGGGCATCCCTTGCATGTGCTAAGAGAGGAGATGAGCCCCAGCACAATTCTTGGATAATGAAGCTCATCCTCCTTCTTTCTTAATCCTTTAAGTGCTTTCTTGTGAATATTTCAGCAGCTGACAGGGATGGTTAGAAACCTGACTTTGGGGATGTTTATAAAGTCTAATTAAATATTGATGGATTCAACAGCATTGCCAAATCATAAAGCTTCTCCAAAAACTCTCTTGGGGATTTTTTTTTTAGTTTAATTTTATTTATGATCCACCCCCCTCCAATCCACCCCCCAAAGTCACTGGGGCTTTCTAAAGAAGAGGAAAAAGCTAAAATTCAATTAGACACATACCTGGAGAATGAGGATTTCCTGCTGAGTAAATATGCTCATGCAAGCCCCAAAAATGGCCCAGAGATACAAGGAAGTTCCTCAGGAGTCAGTTGGTCCCAGGAGACTTTCCTGACATTTATTCTGTGGAATTAATTGAGATCAGTGCTGAATTTAATGTGGGAGAACCAGGAGCAATTGAAATTGCCTCTGTTTAGGGAAGACACAAAACTTTCCTGCATCAGGACTGGAACATCTCAACTTTCCCCATTTCTGGGTGCTAATTTGGATTTCTTTATGTGGCATTTTGACCATTTCTGTGCTTTGTGACCTGTAAGAGAAGCTCTTTGAGCTGGGACTAAATTTAACTGCAGCTTGATCATCCTGTGGCTGTTACAGAACTCACCAGTGCTTAGGAATGACTCACTTTTGGGGGAAAAAACCAAAGAACCACCACCTTTGCTTTCAATCTATAAAAAAATCAGCTCCCAGCTCCCTCTCCTGCTCTTCGTCTTCTGGCCTGACTCAAACTCTGCCAACCCAATTTTTAGTCATTCCTGAGAACTGTCCTGAATCCCTTTGGGTTCTCTCACCTTTAGGTTTTTTTTTTTTTTTCAAGATATGGACGGGTTTTTCTTCCTGTTCACTTCCTCAGAGAGGAATCTACAACTTCCCCCAAAATTTGCTTTTCAAGTCTCTCTGCTGATCATCCAGAATGTCTCTGCTGACATCAAGCAGCTCCTGCTTCATCCTCATTAAACTGGAGTGTAAACCCACTGCAGCTGAGCCTTTATTTTCCTAAATATCTTCAAGCAGGAAGTGTTTTCTCATCTCTGTCCACTGCCAGTGATCCCTGAAAAAGCAGGATAAAAGCATGTACAAGGGATGTGGGAATTTGATATCAATTTGTATAAAATTCTTGAGGAATGCCCAGAAATTCTGGACTGAAGGGAGTGGCCAAACCAAGAGCTGAACATCCATAAATCCCCCTCCTTTTGCTCCCTATGGAAAAGGCTTTAACTGGATTAATGTATTGAAGAAAATTCAGTGTTAATGATGCACACAGTGATGGGTAGCACCAAAAATGGGTTTTACCCCGTGAGAAATTGATTTAAATTAAGATTTAGAGCTCCAGAAAACAGAAAGGGACATAAACCAGGGATGTCCTTATGGGCAAGAGCTTTATCTCTGAAATGAAAGTGACAGTTTGAGCTGTTCAGAGCTTCAGTGTGAGCTGGAATTTTAAGTATCAGGTAAAAAATTAACGAATTTTTGGAGTCATCTGCAATATCTGCATGGAAGGAGCTACAGAGATATTACAAAGCAAACATCTGCTGAGGGCTGAGCTCGCTGTGAGTGAGGAACAGCTGTGTTTGCTGCTCCTTCAGGATGTAAATCCAGCAGAATTACAGAGGCACCCGGGAGAATGGAGCAGAAGCCACAAATTTAAAAGAGGTTTTAATACCTGCACCTGGTGCTTTAGGGGCAGAGAAAGAACAATCAGCAGCATTTGCTTTTTAAGGCTGCTGGAGATCCCTCAAAGGAAGAAATAATTTGAATTTACCTGGAGGATGAAAGGAAAACCCAAAAGATTTTTTTTTAATAGGGGTTTTATTCCTTTTAAAACCTGTGTCCTGAGGATAACATTTCTGCTGCATTGGGATGGGCACAGTTAATTTTCCTCCCAGGAGCTGCTGTGGGATTTGTGTGGGAACCACTCTGGGATGTTTTGTTCTTGCTGAGCAGCGACCCCACAGAGGCCAGAGGGCAAAGCTGGGGGGCACAGGGACTTGGGGACACACAGCTGGGACAGCTGAGCCCAGAGACATTCCAGCAGGGTGACAACATCTGTCTGTCCCAGTCCATGCAGGGAGCTCTGCTGTGCTGGGGATGGCAGAACCCAGGGTGGGAAATGTGGAATTCATTCCTTTCTCTGCCTATCTCCATGGCTTTTTCTTTCCCAAATACACTGAATTTATCCCAGTCCGTGGGTATTTGCTGTTTTCCCACCCCAGCAGGGTGAAAGGACAGGTGCCTGGGGCTGAGCTGCGGGCCAGGATTAAACCAAACACCCTTGATTTGCAACAAGCTCCCGAGGCTTTGATAAATTTACTGGAATTTGGCAGCTGAGAAATATTGACTTTGTATAATTGCTCAGCTGGTCTTTTATTTAGCCTTGGTTATAGACATACAAATATTTGCAAAGGGAAAAAAAAAAGAAAAAGAAAAAAATGAAGAAATTTATATGGTAACAATTTTTAAAATCAATTTTTCCATCCTTTTTTTTTTCCCTTCTGAAGGAGAAAAGGAAAGCAATTTCCAAATGAGTTCAGTTGAAGCAAATAGCACCAAAGGCAGAGCGAGGAGCTGTTTATGCAGATGGAATTCAGGGTGGATAAATCTCTATAATTTCCTATTCCAAAGCTGGAGATCTGTCTGCTCTCATTATTTTAATCATGACTCCTTCCAGCACCACCCTGGGAGAGCAGAGGCACACCCCTACCATTCCATAAAGTTTGACAGAAGAGCCTGTGACTGCTCTCAGTGTGGTTTTCCCTGGATTTGTGAGATGCTGGTGTTGCTAGCAGAGCTCTGTGTTTACCCTGCCATGATTTGACTTTATTTTGGTTAGAAAATTCCAGCAAAGTTGCCCTTGGTGACCGCTGAAGGGGAACCAGGATGTTTCCTTGGGTTTTGCTCTCACCTCAATGTTTAAGATCGTTAAATTTTGAATTTTTGAAATCAATTATTTTTAAAAATCAGGATCCTTAATTTTGAGTTTTAGGGCTGCTTTTCATGTTGGGTAGGAAGAGAGAAATCCTGGGTACAGTCTTCAGAGGTTAAAAATCCTCGTGATGCAGAACCCTGCTTTGCTCCACAAACTTCATTAAATATGGTTCTTTTTTTGTTTTCTGAGTCCTCAGGGATCTGAGGTGGGTGTGAACAACTAATGGGAGGAGGGCCAGTCCCAAATCCATGTTTTTTATTATTGTGTCAGAAAAGTCCCCTTGGCAGGAGGTCAGGGAGGATTTAGGAGCCTGTCCGGGCGTTTCAGCAGGACATTGGCCTTAGAGGGTTGTTACACACACAGCTCTGGGATAAATGGGGAATTCCACCTGGAACTGTCCCATTCCTGCTCCCCCAGAGTCTCCTTCCCCAGTGCAGAGTGCTGAGAGGAGACCCAGCAGAATCAAGAAAGTTTCTGAGGGTAAAAAACCCTCTTGACCAAACCTTGCCATTCTCACCTCAACCAAACCTGGTCTCAGGGTCTGGGTGTTGCGATGACCCCAAGAGTGTAAAAGTCTTGTTTCCAGCCCGTCCAGCCAAAGAAGAAATGGAAAATGCATGGGATCAAGTTCTCAAGGTTGTTTATTTTTCCTTTTCTAGAACATTCTTTCTCTGACCTGCCGAGCTCCATCTAGCAATGAGGCCATGGCATTCTGTCTGCCCTCAGGGTGCTGTTTATATTTTAGATCAAAAGTTACATACAGTCTGTTTACAATAATGTCCCAATATCTATCATTTATGTGGGACAGTGTGTCTCTACCTTAAACAAATAGAAAAGTGTCACCATCACACCAAGACATGGAGGGCAAGGAGAAGGAGAAAAGGGTCAGGACACGCCCAAATCTCTCCATCTTGTACCCCTGAACCCCATTCTAAAAACACCAAAATTCTACTTTTTCACCCTGTGTTAATTCAGCTACCACACTACTCAAACCCTTGTGGCTTGTAATTCCTCACACAAAGTTGGCAGCTTTTTCCACAGGCTAAAATGGAAGCCACAGGTGTTTTTGACTTCTTGCCAACGTCTCTGAGCTCTCTGCCAGGGTCTGGAGCCAGCCAGGGCAGCCAGAGGGACGTGCTGGATTCCAACACCTGGGGCTCCCTTGCAAGAAAACCTGCCCGAAATTAAAATTCCTGTGTCCTTTCAATTCACCAGTGGCAGCCACCACACCCCGGGGCAGCTCTGCTTGTTGTTATTCCATTATTTATTCCCTGATTTTTTTCTCCCGTTTTTGTGCCCCAGGACGAGGAGGAGATGGAGGAAGCCACCAACCAGAAGCTGGCCCTGCAGAAGGCCAAGGAGGTGGCCGAAGTGAGCCCCATGTCGGCGGCCAACATCTCCATAGCAGCGTAAGCACCTCGGGTTCCTTGGGAGAACGTTCCCCCTTCGCAGTGTCTGTCTGTCTGTCCAGCTGGGGCATCCCGTGGTGCCCTCTGGGAGCCCTCCTGCACCACCTCTGGCCAAATACTTCAGTGCTGAGCACTTAATTAGGAGTCTAATGAAGGATTTATTTCAGTTTGGTGCTCTGTGTAAGGCCTCATCTTTGAATAAATGTGTTTTAGGAGGATTTTTTTATCTGCTGTCCCAGGGTAGATTTCACCAGGTGAAGTGTTAATGTCCCACTTTGGATTTTTAATGAGGAGATGATTTTATTGATTTTAATGAGTTATTTCTGTGTGTGTGCAGAAAGAACTATTTTTTAGTAATCTTGAAAATTCAAGTGCAAAGGCATCCGCTTAAATAGATGAAAAATGCACTTAAATTCCCTTTCCTTGCTGTTTGAAAGAGGTGGATGTAATAAAATGATCTGGTTTGGAGGAAGGAACATCCATTTGGGATTCTCAGATGCCTGGATGAGGACAAGCACAAGCTCTGTGATACCAAAACCCTTAGAAAGCTTTGCCTTGGGCTCAACATTTCCTGGATCCTAGAGGTGCAAAAATGAGGTGTAGATGGAAATATTTGTCCAGGTTCCTGTGTTTGAGACATCCCTGTAAATATCCAAGTGTTGGATGGACTTGGAGCAGCCTGGGATGGTGGAGGGTGTCCCTGCAGAGGTTGGAATGGGATTTAAGGTCCATCCCATGGTTCTGTTCTGGATCCTCGCAGGGATTTGCTGAAAAGGTTCCTTGAACTCTTCTGGAATTTCAGCATCAACACCAAAACGTTTGGTTCTGCATTTTACTGGGAGCTGCTGATGTTTTCCAGACCCCTTTTACAGGGAGACCTCCAAGGGTTGGAGAAGCTCGAGTATTAAAAAAAAAAAAAAAAAGAAATTTCCTGCTCAATTTATTGGAAAAAAACCTGAACTGCAGCCGGATTCCTTTGGTGGAAATCTCTTTTTACTGGGAGTTTAATCCACTTTAGCAAAGACAAAAGGCCAAGTGGAGCCCATTTGTTCTATGTGAAGGAAAAGAATATTATTAATTTGCCTATTTTATTCTTCTTACCATTTTATTTTGTCATTACTGCTGTAATCAGCTCCTATTTATGCTCTGGCTGTTTGATAGTTTTAAATACCATTTTTTCCTTACAATTATTTTCTGGCCAGCCTTGAAAAGAAGTCAAATGAGGATAATTGCTCCTGCTCTTTGATGAATTTCTTGGTTCTGGTATTTGAAAATGCAAGATGATGATGGTGCTTATTTGCTTCTGTTTGAATCAAAGCATTTTGCATGGGAAGATTTCTTAGAAATCAGCAGGAAAAAAACAACTTACTTCCATGGGCCTAAGGTTGAAATTGCTTAAAATCACCTTTTCCCATCATTTTTCACCAGGTTTCCAAAAGCACAGGGAGACTTTTGTGACAACAATTCGAAGTGAGGACAAATTTGTGTATTTTTGCCAATTTTGCCTCCAACCGAGTCTGCCCTGTCCCACGTGTGTGAAAATTCACATGAGCACAGTGGAAAGGGTGGTTTCCACATCTCCTGACCTGTGACACCCTGTGACATCTCCTTGCCCCTGCGGCAGGGCCACGCTGAGCCTGCCACAGCACCTCACAAAGCTTTGCTTTGGGGGAAAAAAACAGCATTTAGGTCCAGAGGTTGATGCCCAAAGGGATGACGTGAAGCCCTGGAGGAACAAGCAAGGGAGGAGTCAGATTCTGGGAGATGGGAAGAGAGGCCTGGATGGATTGGTGGCTCATAACCTGTGAGATTTAATGAATCCATCTCAAAGCAATTTGTTTTATACATAAATTCCAGAATATTCTGAGTTGGGAGAGACCCACAAGGATCAAATCCAGCTCTCAAGTGAAGAACCCATACAGGGATGGAATGTCCATCCTTGGGGAGCTCCAGCTCTAAATCTTGGACAGGGGGTGTTTTTCAGCCCCTAAATCATGGACAGAGGGTGGTTTGCAGCCACCAACCCTTGGATGCCCCTCTCCAGTACACTAGGGCTGATTTGGGGACCTTTTGGTGCCCAAATCCACTCCCCCACTTCATTTCTCCTGCTCTTATTCCCCACTGTGCTCTGAGGGTGAAGCATGGCCAGTCCTGGCAGATCAGATCCAGAGGTGGACATGCCAAAAGTGCTAGGTATTCTTAAAAATGGGATTTTTGGTAAATGAAAATATCAGCATAACCCAAAACTTGGGTACAAAGAACTGAGAATCCAATATCTGTAGGATTCAGTGAGCAAGGCCTGGGAAAACTGGGATTGTGCTCCTGCAAAGGTGGTTCTACCCAATCAATTTCTATTTGTACTTTCCCCTAAGGGATATTTTTTTAGTTTAATATTATTTTCCCAACATGTGAAAATGGATTTCTACAACAGCAGCCATCGATGGCATGGATGGATGTTCTGAAAACATTGATATTTTCCCTGCCTGCGTCAGTCCAAACAGGTGGTGGCACAGAACACCGTGACTTGGATTTTCTCGATCACGATATTCATGTTCCCAGTGTTCCCACAGAGGTGACAAAGCTGTCCCTGGGCTGAGCCTGGTGAAAAGTCACGTTGGTTGTGCTGTCTCAGGGCTGAGGTGCTGGCTTCTTCCCTGCCCTTGCTGGTCCTGCTCCTAGCACTGACTGCAGCTCCCACTAAAGCTCCCTTCAGCCCTTCCCATGCTGTTGGATCCTCCACCTCTGGCCTTTTCCAGTGGTGAAAATTTTTCACAGGGTGAGCTGTGCCTGAAGAGGAATTTTTTGCACTCTGTGACCTGCGAGGTTTGTGGTTTTTTGTAATTCCATGAGGTAATGGATTACAGTTGCAGCCAGATCCAAGGAAATCCTTTTATCACCCACCCCAGCCTCCCCTCCTAACCAAGCTCCATCAAATTTGCACATTCAGTGCTTTGGAATTGTCCCCTTGCCCCCCCTCCTCAGCTCTGAGCTCCATTTATTGTGCTGATTACTGAACATCATTCCCTAAGCATAAGGAACTGGTTATTATCCAGTGTCATGCAGAGGCACCTTCACCTTCCTGCCTGGAATTGGATGCTGTGGGAGCTGGGAATTGGTTTGTGATTGATGGGGATCTCCTTTAATAACAGGCTCATCATTGCAGTGCTGGGAGGGATCGTTTATCATCGGCCTCACGACATCCTGCACTGCTTTGGAGCTCCCAGACATTTCCTCCCTCACCAAAGGCATTCACCTGAACAGATTTGTCTGACCACGGTTGGTTTTTCACCTGGTGAGCTCTGTCCTGCAGGATTTGTTTTGTGGATTTTTATTTCTCTGGATGAAAAGCGAGGCTGGTTTGGAGCTCCTGCTTCATCCAGCTCCCAGCATTTCTCTGCTCCACCAAAGGGACCTGAGCAGATTTGTCTGACCACAGTTGGTTTTTCACCTGGTGAGCTCTGTCCTGCAGGATTTGTTTTGTGGATTTTTATTTCATTTCTCTGCTCCACCAGACCTGAGCAGATTTGTCTGACTGACCACAGTTCCTTTTCCACCTGGTGAACTCTAGCCTGAAGGATTTATTTAGGATGAAAAGTGAGGGTGGTGCATTCATTCTGTGACTGTTTGCAATGTTTGGCTGAAAACAGGAGATGTGTTTAATTCGAGCCCAATGTTTCACTCTTATTTTTTTTGTGATTTTTTGTTTGTTTGTTTGTTTTCCGTTTAGCATTTTCCTTGCTTTGTTGTTTCTGGAGGTGAGTTCTGGGTTTGTTCAGCCCCTCTGTGTCGTTTACCCTGCTCAGCCTCTGCACCTGAGGGACTTCACAGAGCCAGGGGACATTAGGGAAAACCATTGGTGCATCTTCCCTGGCAGCCAGACCGGAGGACGGGGGACAAGGGGACAATTCCAAGGCACTGGATGTCCAAAGCACTTTTTGGTGCCACTGCCAGTGGAAGGAAGAGCCCTCAGGCTCATCCCTGTGGGTAACACAAAGTCCCCAAAGCAAACTTGGGTTTTTTTCCTGGTTTTTCCTGGTTTTGCCTGAATTCCCCATGTTTGGGTTCCTCCTCTGCCTTCCCCATCCCAGCCAGAGCTGCACCAATGGCCCGTACAAAAGGGGCTGCCACAAGCACACCCTGCCCCAGGCAGGGCATGACCTGGGGCTCACAGCATTCCCCAGTGCCCTATCCTCGCCTTTTCTTGGGGAAAGCCTTGAAATAGCAATTTTTCAGCACCTCTAAATTTGTAGGAGCCTGCCAGGTATTCAGCCACACTTGGAGGAACTTTTTGCACTCTGTGATTTACAAGGTTTGGGGTTTTATTAATGCCACGAGGTAATGGATTAGAGTTGTAGCCAGGTCCAAGGGAATCATTTAATCACAGGTGTGAGGTGTGAGTTTTGGGTGGGAGCAGAATTTGGGTGATGGATGAAACATGGTGGGCAGTGCAGAGACAGCTCCTGGATGTGAGCACCAGACCTAAGCACAGTTTGTCACATTGCCCACTGCTGTTCCAGAGTTATCTGTGCTTCCCAGGACAACTTTCCAGCCTCCAAGGACCTCCCTTGTCTCCAGGACTGGTTTCTGCTGGTCCCACTGGGGTTGTTCCCAGAATTGGCGCTGTAATTGCAGTCCCACAGGGGACAGTGCCTGTCAGTTTGAGTGAGGCAGAAAATCCACCAGAGGTGGCACTTCAGTCACTTCATCCCTCTCACCCTTTTGTACAGGTCTGGGGATGCAGGGAGGGGGGAACTGCTCTGTTTCTCCAGGTTTTCCATCTCAGAGGTTCCATGTTTTCCTCTGTTGGGCTGTGGGGACCCAACAGGACCCAGCAAGGAGCTGCCTGAACATCCAGCCCGTGCCCTGTGCTGTGCTGGGGGGTGTAGATTAGAAGAGGTGTTCTTTTTCTCTTGCTGGTTGTGATTTCTTCCCTCTCCTCCTCCCCTGGAGTGTGTCAGTGTGTGTGAGGTTCTGTTCCTTCCATGGGTTTTCCTCTCTGTCCTCACCGTTGGTGTCACCCAAAGCCACTCTGGGCTCTGTCCCTCCTTCCTGGTAAGTAGCATCTGGTGAAAATCAACTCCTGCTGTGGTTTTGCCCTGGAAAAGGAGGCTGGGCTGGCTCTGTGGTTTCACACACAGCGGTTCCAGGCAAATTTATGGTTTCAAAAAGGCAGATCCGGCCACGGGAGCAGAGCAGTGAGCCTGGAGCGCTGCAGGACTTGTGCCACATTCCCTGCACAGGTGACAAGGACAGAGCATGGCTTTCATCCTGCCCAGCACCAAACGAGACACACAGAGGTTCATCCCAGCCTCCCACTGAGGGATGTTCATCTGCTTTCAACAATTTTCAACAACCAAACCCAAAATCTCCACACGTATTGCACGGTGCTGACTCCCAGGTGAATCAGGGCAGCCCTGTGCATTCTCCTCCATCCCAAGTTTTCCCAAAGGAATTTCTTGGTTATGCCCTGCAGTCAGGGGCTTGTTCTTTGCAAGATTTTGTTGCCAAGGAGTAAAAAGGTCCCCAGCTTGAACAACCTGGAAATAATTTCCTTGGCCAACACTCAGGACATGCCACCCCCACTCTGCCTCTGTTCTGTTTCATTTGGCACCAGACAAATACAGAAATCCTGGGGTTTAGGTAAAATACTTCACCTGGCTGCTCAGCAGATTATTTGCTTCAAGCACAACTTTTATGATGCCTTCCATAATTTTTCTTATATTCACTCCAGGTTTCTGAACCTCTGGATTTTGTGTTATATGCAGTATCTGAGCCAACATTTCTGTTTAGAACAATCCATTAATTTTAATAAATGTATATTTAAAACTCTATTTCTATGATACCCAAAGAACATTAGATTTTAACTGGACCTTCTGGTTGGCTAGAATTGATTATTAACAGATTTAAATGCTTGTGAAAGGAGGAGGAAAAATGCTGTAACTGAAAAGGCAAAATCAGGAGGTGAAGGGATTTTATTTTCAGTCTTGAGGGAGGGTTTTTGGAACTCAGTAGGTTGATAAAAATGATCATTTAGAGCTAGGAAAAAATTAAGTCTTCCAGCCAGGATCAATCAGGATATTTAGAATCCTGGTTTTCTGTGGATTCCCTGCCTTTTCACATAAACGGTGTGGAGGAGATGGAGGAGAATTTACTAAGTTCCTTGAGCTGCAGGAAGCTCCTGTCAGCCCTGGGCCCTGCTCCACTGCAGCTGCAGCAGAGCTGATGTTTTTAGGCCCAGTGACCCAATTTTGGGCAGTCTGAGCCATGCCCATCCCAAGGAGAGAGGTAGGTGCCTCCAAAGAGCCAGTCTGAGGCAGGGACTGAGGAGAAGTTGCCTGGCACCAACTGCTGGAGCTCGGGTGGATTTTGGAGCCCTCTCTCCAGCCCTTGCTCCGTGCTAAAGCTTCCTCCTGGTGCCAAGAGCAGGAATTAGCATCCTGCTCCACTTGGAAAGGAGGATTTGCAGCACAATCCTCCTCAGGGTCGCAGAGGTGGCTCCTGCAATGCTTTTGGCGGTGTGAGTACCAGGGAGCCGCGGGGCGCCGCGGTCATCGTCTGCCTCTTGGTCACCTTTTCCTTTTGGCTCCCTTTTGGTTCTGTTTTGGACTCTCTGGTTGTGTCCCCGTTCTCCAGAGGGTGATGTGTCCGTGGCTTCCACAATCCTGGAGCTTGCCCGGTCTCCTCCCTGTCTGCATCCGACAGGACACGGCCTGTACGAGTCTCCTCCCAATGTCTTTTATGGTTTCTCTGCTCCTTTGGTTTGGTTTGATTTATTTTTGTTTGGTTTTGGTTTTGGTTTGGTTTTTTTGGCTTTTTCTTTTCTCACTTTTTGTTTTCTTTGTTTGTTTTGTTTTTTTGCATGTGCAGTTTTGTAAAGCAAACTCGAGGTACTGTATCTCGCAGCTCGTCAGTCTCCAGCGTAAATTCACCGTGAGTTGCTCTCTGTTACGATATTCACTAAGTGGATTTCTCATTTAGAGCTCTTATCAACCTTCCCCTTCTCCTGGTGCCTTCGCTCACCCTGTGTTCTTTTTCCCCAAAAAATCATACCCATCATTGTGGAAAGCCTCCAGACCAACATCCAGGGAAAGGACTGGAAGGTGTCATTGTCATTTGATGCTTGTGATTTGTGAGCAACTCTTGTGTTCCATACATTGACTGTGACATTTCCTCCTCTTCCTTCCTCCATTTTTCTCCCATTATTCCTTTCCATCATTTCTCCTGAACTCTTCTCCTCTCTTCTCCTGTCTCCCCTCATTTGATGGTTTGTCTTGTTCTCACTGGTATTTCTTTCTGTTCTCTGTGTTTATTCTGTGCTGGGCTGTTGCTTTGATGTTCCACCAGTGTTTGCACTCTGGGTTCCGTGGGAGAACCAGGAGAGCTATCTTGGAGGGAAAACTGGAGGAGGACTTCAAAAGAATTCTGGAAACGGGGTCCAAGTGAGACTAAATTGGAAAACTCTTGAAAAGCTGGTTATGTCTTTGCTCTCTGACCTTCTCGAGCTGGAGCTTAAAGTGACAGATTTTGTCCTAATGAGGCTCTTGGCAACTCCTCTGGAGCTGGAGTTGGGCAAACACAGTGGAAAACTCACTCATGTGCTTCCTCCCAATCCAATCCTGCTGGCTGTGCTGTGGGTCAGGGTGTGCTTTGACACCAACAGGTTGGTAAAAACATCATTACTGCTGCTGACTAACCTCAAAACTCCTCATCAGCTCCTGCCTCACTCCTACAAGTGTCCTTTGGGTTATCCTTTAACTGTGTGACCTTGTCTTTCTCCTTTAATGCTTTTGGAGACTCAAGTAAGTGCAATTCCAGCCTGGGGGTTTGTCCTGGCCCCACAGCAGGCACCAAGGTACTGTGAAGCCAAGGAAGTTTTCCAGCAGCTTTTCCAGCAGCTTTTCCTCCCCGATACTTCCCTGGCTGTTTGGGGGCTCCTTGGGCACTGGTGGATCTTGGACAAGTTGGGATTTAAAATATGTTGATGCTTTATGTGAGTTTAATTTCTGTGATCAAGCCTGAGCTGTTGTGACTGCCCAAAGTAGGTGTGACCTGTCTGTGCCCAGGTCTGATGTCTCATGGGGAAAATTAGAGGAATAAATTAGATTTAGTAATCTTTTGGATAATTTAGTCCAGTGTATTTCCTGGCTGTCGGGAGTTTTGACAGGCAGAAAGGTACAGAGATGGATAAGCTGAATGTGCTTTTTTTTCTCAGTGAGTATTAAGGAGCATTTCCCCAAAAACCCTCAGAGAGATAAAACATTGGGCTTTGTGCACACCAACCCCCATGTAAAATATCCCATTGTATTTTCCAAGTGGAAAATGGAAATGTGGAGTTTATGAACCCTGAGTTCATGAACAGAAAATAGGATTTGAATAGAAAGGTTTTGTTGTATTTTAACAACAAATTCCCTTTTATGTGAACCACAGAATTTCACTGCCAGTGTGTAATGTGTGGTTATTTTTAACACTGAATTATTATCTTTCCATGGGCTGATTTCATTCATTAATTACTCCAGCAAAATTTTAAGGATTTCCATGAAGTGCAGCAGTGATTTCAAAGGTTATGGGAACAAAATGTTGAATCATTAAGGAGCACCCTAAGATTAGAATCTGACTAAAAATACACTTCCTTTTCTTGAACAAACCACACAGTGCTTGCAGTTTTTATTTATACCAATATTAGTCATTGATTCATTAATATTAATTTTATTTGATTCTCCAGGAATTGAGGTTTTTTTTCCCAGCCACAGGCAGGAGTTTTTGGTGTCTTAACCCAAGGAAAACCAGTGGAGCTGGTACCAGCAGTGGTATCTACAGCATTTCCAGCCTGGAGGATCTGGGATGGAGCAGAGCCTTCAAAGAGTTCCAAATATTCCTGAAAATAGGGATGGGGAGTAAAGCAATGAATTACCAGCAGTGTTGGTAGGATGTTGGCAAGTCAGGAGTGATTTACAGGGCAATTTCCTTAATGGCTTCAGGAACGTTTTAAGCAGCCAGCAATGAGCAGGGTTTAGATAAGCAGTCAGCTTTATGTTTTTTTGTGGAATTTTATGGATTTTTGTGGATTTTTTTTTTTTTTTGGTAAGTAAATATTTGTTCTCACAAATCCTCTTTTTGATCAGTTTAGACAACTCCTGTCCTGCTCATGCTGTAGCTGGGCTGTGCCTGCCCCGATTTGAGCAGATCTCACTGCCCCAAATGACGGGGGGGAAGGAGAGGAATTAATTTTTGCCCTGTTGATGTTTTTCCATCTCCTCTAAACCCCTTCTGTTGCTGCATCTCCTCCCGGGCAGGCAGCTGGGCTGAAACCCTGCTTTGTTTAAGGGGTGCCATAAATCAGCTCCCAGGCTGTCCCCATGCCCAGAGAGCACCAGGAGAGGAGGAGCTGCAACAAATCCCAACCTGTGGGGACTTGGAGAGAGTCAGGGCTGGAGAAATCCAGCTGGACAAGCAGCTGCCACTTCCTGCTGCTGCTCTGGCTCTGGAATTCCCAGCGCTGTCCCCACAGGGCCCATGTGCTCAGGTGCTTTGCTCCCATTCCCACAGCAGCCCCTGTGCCCTGGCACTGGATCCTGAGTGGTGTTTTTGGGATGACAGGATTTGAGATGACACGATTTGGGATGATGGGATTTGGGATGCTCTTCACTGCTCTGGAGATGGAATTGAGCTCATATGCGCTGTGTTTTCCTGCTTGGGTTTTTACTGCACTTTGTAAATATCCCAATTTTCCATTTTAAACTTTTTTTTTTTTTTTGGAGTGTTTTCCCTGTGGAAAGAGGAATAGCTGTGCAGGCATTGCCTCTGCAGCTCCTGCTCTGGAGGTGTTGGTGCCCAGAGCCAGCGGGTGGCTTTGTGCTGAAGTTTTTGGCACTCGCCTCCGTAACTTGTGTCAACGTTAAGGATGCAGCTCATTTCCAGGTGCTGGGAAACTCCAGCTCGGAATGTCACTGCCTGTTTTACCCAGGGATCTGAGCTGGGTTGATGTGTGCACTGCCTGGCTCCTGCAGGTTCTCAGGGGTGCAGTTCCCTGGCAGCACCTCTCACTCAGCCCTGAGTGATGGGCAGTGGGAACAGCTCAGAGATCATTTAAAAGCTGATTTATGTTCTTGGTGGAACTGAAACACAAGTGCCAAACCCCTCCTGCAGTGGCACAGCTCGTGTCAGAGCTGGGCTGAGGATCAGCCCTCAATCCCAACCTTTCTCCTCCCCACATCCAGCCTGATTGAGGGGATTTTCTTTCCTTCTTGGCTGGTGTCTTGGTTTGAACAGACAGGTGTCTGCTAAGGAAGGCAGGAGCCTCCCCTGAAATGGAAAATGTAAACTCCCTCCCTCTGAATTATTATTATTTTGAAATTAAGGGGCTCTCAGGCAAAGATATGGGAATAGGAATAACAGTTCTTTACTAGGAAAATTACAATACAAAGGAAATAGTACAAAAAAAAAAAAACAAACAACAACCAAACCCACAAAAAACTCCACTTCCAGAGTCAGAGCAGGCCCTAGCCCCTGTGTGTCAGGGAGGTGTCAGCAGCCCCATCCCAGGGTGGCTCAGCCCTCCTGCAGTGCCAGCTGTGCTTCTGCTGGAGCAGGATCCTGCACAAGGGGGGAGTTTTCCTCTGGAGCTGCAGGGCTGGGGGAGATGGGCCTGGGCTCCTCTGGGAATGCAGTGGGGAAGAAAGCTGCTCCTCTGGGAATGCAGTGGGGAAGAAAGCTGCTCCTCTGGGAATGCAGGGGACAAAGGCTGCTGTGCTGTTCCCAGGTCAGATTGTATCCAGGTAGGAATGTTTGGCTCCTCCCCTGGGCAGAGCCTCTCCCCATGGATGATGGAATTTTCTCAGCCATGCAGGGACACTCAGTGGCCATGAACAGCAGAGATCTCCTGGAGGGAGGATTGGCTGTGGGAGAGATAAAGAATAGTGCCCAGTGAACAGAGGAGAACTGCCCCAGCTCTGACAGATGGCAGTGGAATAACACCTCAGCCACATCTTGCATTTCCAGCCTAAGGCAGCTGGGATGGGCTCAGCACAGCAGTGAGCACAGGCTGTGTCCATGGGAGCTGCCTGATGATTTCCTCTGTGTTTTGCTCTGGGGAGTCACTGCAGGGACACTGAGGCTTCGTGTCCCTGCCCTGCTGGGTCCTGTCCCATGGCAGTGGAGCACAGGATGGAGCAGGTTGTGCTCCTTCCTCTGCTCTTGGGTTTTAGGTAAACTGGAAGTTTCAGCACAAAGTCACTTTTCTAATGAATCATTAAGGCTGATTATCAGCTCAGTGCTGCCCAAAGCACCAGGACGTAGTCTGGTCCCCACCCCAGCACTTTAAATACGGAGTGAGGAATATTCCCTAAGAACAGAGGTGTTTGTGGCAGCATTCAGGGAGCTCAGACAGGCACAGAAAATCCCTGAGCGTTCCCTGAGCCTGGCTTTGAAGAGATTTGTAGCCCAGTTTGGTTTAGCAGAGCTAAAACCTGGAGTGTGGCAGAGCAAGGCACCCAGCCATCCCAGAGGATGTGCAGGACACCCCAGGATGCCCATTCCAGGCAGCTCCAGCGCTGCTGCCTGTGAGAGCAGTGCAGAGCTTTCCTGTGGCTTCCCAAGGGAAATCCTTGGACAGTGAATCAGGGCTGGGCAGGCAGAGGCTCTGCATGTTCCTCATTCATCCTCAGACCAAGGACAGCCGCTGATGAGTGAGAATATTTTAATTTTTCATCATTTTGAACTAAGGAAAATGCAGAGTGCCCACTGTGATGGGGCTGTTCATCCTTGTGCCAGCTTGGAGGGTGCTCTGCCTCAGGAGGAGCTTGTTCTCCCTTGAACGTGGGGTTTGGGGTGAGCAGGGCTCTTGGCCACGTCTCCAGGACCTTCTGGTGTTATTTACATTTAGAATTGTGATTTTTACCACTTGTTCTCCTTCCATGGTGCAAATGGGGAACTTGGCTGCTGGAGAATGAGTCCAGAATTTGGCAACAGAGCGTAGATATTTAATTTTGGTGATCAGCACTGATTTTGAGACTAAATGAGGTTTCTTCACATCTGCCTGGGTGCTCTCATGAGGGCTTTTAGTGAATTTTTTCCTCTTCAGCAGCACCAGGCAGCAACAACCTCGGTAAAGAAACGATTCCCCAGCAGAGCCCAGTGACACAAAACCCTTCTGACAGCTCCCACTGTGCCACATGTGCGTGGCTGGACGTCACCTCCCCGGGGTGTGTGCATGGTGACACATCCAGACAGTCCCAACCAGCAGCAGAACACACAAAAGCTGCTTTTTTTTCCACTGCCAGGGGAGCCCAGAAAATGCGTAGGGAAGTTGTGTTTCCTCCATGTGGGCTCTGCTCCCTCCAGCTGCACAGCTCAGGCTGAGGTGTGGGGAATGGAGATGTCAGAGCAGGCTGGAGGAGGAAAATGCCTTTCCTGGTTTTGCTAGAAAAAGTTTCAGTGAGGAAAAATGGGTGCTGAGCTTGCATGAGGTTAAATCCAGAACTTGCCCTGGCAGCCAGTGAAAAGCAGAGTTTGGCTTGAGGTTTTTAGGAGAAAAATAAAAAGTTGTCCCTTCACAACCTTCAAACCCTGGTTGGGTTTGTGGTCACTTTGAATGTGGCGGTGAGAACCCAAATGCTGTGCTGAAAAATCAAAGCATTCAGGCCATGCCAGAGGAGGTGTCCTGGGCACAAGAGGTGACAGAGATGAGCAGGGGTCTCCAGGTGTTCCCATCTCATCTTCACCTTGGGATGCTGAGATGGGGCAGGGTCTGGAGGGGCCGTGAGGAGCAGCTGAGGGCACTGGGATGGTTCAGCTGGGGCAGGCTGAGGGCAGAGCTCCCCGGGGGCTGCAGCTCCTCCCCAGGGGCAGCTCCAGCTCTGCTCTGGGACAGGGACAGGAGCCAGGAACGGCTGGAGCTGGGCCAGGGCAGCTCAGGCTGGAGAGCAGGAAAGGTTCTTCCCCCAGAGGTGCTGGCACTGCCCAGGCTGCCCAGGGAATGGGCACGGCCCCGAGGCTGCCAGAGCTCCAGGAGCCTTTGGCCAGTGCTGCCAGGGATGGACAGGGTGGGATTTTGGGGGGTCTGGGCAGGGACAGGGCTGAGCTGGGTCATCCTTGGGGTCCCTTCCAGCTCAGGGTAATCTATGGATGTGTGTGTGACTCTCCCACTCTCTGGGCTCATTTCCTAGTGCACAGGACAGTTTTCCTTTCCTATTTGTACTTTTCTGTTCTCCAGTGATGTGTCCATGCTCAGCTGGAGGGATGTTGTGGATTTAGAGCAGTTTTAGACCTGTTCCATGAGCCAGCAGGGCAGCACAGCTGGAAAACAAACCCTGGGGCTGGCTGGAAGGGGAAGGGGCTGGTGGCAGGCTCGGATCCTCAGGGACAGGTTTCATTTTCCCTGCTCCTCCTGCTGATCTAACTTCTCTTGCTCACTGCTAATTTCCTCATCCAGATATTTCCAGGTGGTGAGAAAAGTGCTGCTAATTTGGGGAAGCTTTGTGGGCTGTTCCAAAGCTCTGGCTGAGGTGTGTGATTTTTGTGTGCTGACTTTTTAATCCTTCAGACTATTCCCGAGGCTTCCACATTTCCGAAATGCAGAATAACTCCTTTCCAGCGGGCTGATCTCATAGTGTGTGGGCAAACTAACACGGATGATCCTGCTGGCTTTCTCTGCTTATGTTCTCTCTCCATCCCTGTTACTCCTTTGGTTCGACCCTCTAATTCCCCACCTCAGCTGAAAATTCCCTCTTTTTTTTTAATTTTTGATTGGCATTTAGGGAATTGGCGCGAAGTCGGGTGCTGACTTCTCACGTTTCTCCCGCCCTTAGCAAGCAGCAGAATTCCTCCAAATCCAAGTCGGTTTGGGAGCAGAGGACGAGCCAGATCCGGATGCACAATTTCCGAGCCAGCTGCGAGGCGCTGTACAACGAGCTGGACCCCGAGGAGCGGGTCCGGTACGCCACCACCCTGCACATCCGACCCGACATGAAAACCCACCTGGACCGGCCGCTGGTCGTGGAGCCCCGCGGCGAAGGCAGGAATAACATCACCAAGCTGAGCCCCGTGGATGTCCAGGAGGTGGTGGAGCACCCCAAACCCACCTCAGCTGATGGGGCAGAAGCGCCACGGAAGCACCACAGGCATCGGGAGAAGGAGAAACTGGGAGAGCAGGAGAAGGGAGACGTGACCAAGGATGAGAGCGGCGAAGCCGGGGCCGGCAACAAGGAGGAGCGGCACCGGCAGCACCGGAGCCGCAGCAAGGAGGTGGAAGGGGGCAGCAAGGAAGGGAAAAGCGACCGTAACAGGGGGCAGGAAGGGGGGAAGAGGCACCACCGGCGGGGCTCGGTGGAGGAAGGGGCCGAGAAGGAGCACCGCAGGCACCGCAGCCACCGGCACTCGTCCGACCGGCCGGCCAAGGAGGGCAATGGCACTGCCAACGGTGCCCGCGGCGAGCGGCGCTCCCGACACCGCGGAGGGTCCCGCTCTGGGAACAGGGATGGAGAGCCCGGGGCCAAGGGGGACAACGGAGAGGAGCCCCACCGGCGGCACCGGCTCAGGAACAGGGCCCTGTCCACCTACGAGTCCGTGGAGAAGGACAGCGGGGAGAAGGACGGGGAGGCTGGCGGCGAGAAGGAGCACCGGAATCACCAGCCCAAGTGAGTGAGTGCTGCCACGCCATGCCCGGGTGGGTTCAGGGGTCACAAAGCAACAGATGTGTTCCAGAAAATCCCTTCTCGCCCTCCTCGTGGCGTTCTCTGCTGTCCCTGCCCCCACACCAGCTCCCACCACAACCTCAGTTCTGTCTTGCCTCAATCAGCGGTGACAGAGGCTCCCAAAGACAATATTGGTTCATAAAACAGCTTAGATTTAAGGCAGGAAATATCCTTGCTGTAAACACTAACAGACCCCATAGGACACCAAGTGGAGCAGAGAATTTCCCAGCTTCTGAAGGAAGCTCCTGAGGGACATCTATTTAAATTTCAGCCAGCCTTGCTTACAGCCCTTTGATTTTCATTTTTAATGGGGAGCCTTCAGCTGCACCGTCAGTTGTTCCAGCACATGGCCTCTTCCATTAAGAGCAACGATGGCCCCCATTTGCTTTAATTCTTACGTAAGTCAAGTGAGGAAAGCAGCCCTGGTGAAGCATTTGCAGTAGTTAATAAAGAAGGATAGATTGCCTTTTCAGCTTTATTAGTCTGATGGAAAAGAAATTGCACAGGGATTCTTTAGAATAGAGTTCATGTCACCGTGGAGAGCCATGAGTGGCACTGAGATAATAATTTTCCTGTCTAAATTATCTTCCTTTCAGCTGAATTTCCAAACACTCTGCCTGCTGCTCAGCGTGCTCATGTGCATGGGCTCACTTTCCTCCTCACTGGAGCAGAGCTGCTGCTGCTGCAGAGGAGAGCAGGAGCCATTTAGCTGCTGATTGCCACGGTCCAGAAAGGTTCCAAAACTGTTCCAAACTGTTCCAAAATCTGGAAAAGAGAATCAGCACATTTAAATAAGGCCTGGGGAGAGCGTTAGGGAGCAGTGTTTGCGGATTCATCCAGCAGCTGCTCTGGGGAGTGGCTGTCCTGACTTAGGAGCATCATTAAAGTGACCTCAGGGATGTCCAGTGCCACCGTCCCTCCTAATGTTGGGATTGGGGTTTGGCTTGTGGGGTTTCAGAGAAAAAGATCCCAAATTTTGCTGTCAGAGGTTGTCCCGCAAAGGATTTCCATGGAGGAAACAAGCCCAGCACGAAGTGCAGCATCAGGGATGTGTTCTCTGAATCCTTCCTGGGCTATATTGAACAAATCCTGCTTTTTCCTAGGGAGAACCAGTGTGAGCTGGAGGCCAGTGGCAGTGGCAGTGGCCCTGGGGGTGTCCCTGTGCACACCCTGCCCAGCACTTACCTGCAGAAGGTGCCCGAGCAGCCCGAGGATGCTGACAACCAGAAGAACGTGACCAGGATGATCCAGCCCCCCCTGGACAAAACCACCACTGTGAACATCCCTGTCACCATCACTGCGCCTCCAGGGGAGACCACTGTCATTCCAAGTGAGTGCCTTTGTCCCCTCTTTTCCTGCTGTGGAATTGCCAGGAAATGTGGATTTCCAAGGAGTGAGGGGGGAGAGGCAGCCAGGGAACTTGGTGACAGAGGGTCTGTAATTGCCACACAAACTGCAGGGACTCAGCAAGGGTTCCTGGCTGCCTGCTGGCTCTGGAAAACACCTGAGATTCCCTGGAGATTCCCCAGGACACACCCTTTGTGTAAGGGAGAGGTGAAGGAGCAGGGGGAGCAACATCCATGTGTGACCCTGCTGCTTTGGGATCCTGTGACATTCCAGAGCTTTTTACAACCTTCTGCATCACACTTGGAGGAGATCCACCCTCCCTGTCCTTCTCCAGAGCTCTCTGCCTTGGGTCTGTCAGCACAGATTTACAGATGGTCCCAAGATCCTTGTGCCCAGCCACCACCAGCCTGTTCCCACCACCTGGGTGCTGATCCCTGCCAGGCTGGGAACAGCCTGGAGGAGTCTGGAGAGCTGAGGAGAATCCCACTGGGAAATCCAAGAGGTCCACATTAAGCTTCAGGCTGCCAGGACTCTGCTTTCCAAGAGGCACAGCCGAGATCTGTCAGGGTCTCTGTGCTTTTTCACCCTGTTGTCAGCCACAAGATTTATCTTTTTATTTATTTATTTATTTTCCCTTCTTCTTTCTCCTTTTCTTTGTCCCCCTCTTCAATGGTAATTTTCCTATACTGCAGTGCTGAGTTCCTGTCAATCACAATTTATCAGCCTCTCCCTTTCTTGGCCATTTCCTCTGGATCTGACTGGAGATCCAATAAGGAGTTTATTGAACATGTCACTCAAACACAAAGAAATGTCATTTTCTTGCAAAATAAAATAAAAAGTAATAACACCCCTGCACTTGAATGCATTCCAAAGGGTGGGATTGTTGGACTTCAGGTTCTGGGACTTGATGTAAGAGCCATTATATTTGTCTACGAAGAGAATTTGCAGCATAAAATGTTACCCATCTCATAGATGGGAAATTATCTTCAGTAAATTATCCCATAAACCCCCTGCAAGTAAAGTCAGGGTGAGAACTGGAGAATTTCCAACCTTTGGGAGGGAGGTTGGGAACAATCTCAGAGAAGGAGATCCCAAAACTTGCTGCAGGATGGAGCTGCTCGCCTTGGCACGTGGGGAACGCTGACCAAACCGAGGTGCACGATGCAGGCACGGTTCCGGAGGTCCAAGAAGTCCTTTCCACGTCTCTTTTCCTATTTCTGGAAAGTTCAGCAGTCTCAGCCCCAGATTATTAAACCTCATCCACGAATCTGCTCTTTTATGTGTTCCAAAGCCAGTTGTGTTCCTGCTCCATGGGAGCAAACACCGAATTACGAGGCTGCTCAGACTTCCTTTTGATTTTCTTTCAAAGATCCTGAGCTGATCCCTCTCCCAAAGAATTTGTGCTCTTTGGGATGGGTTTTCCAGCCCCAGTTTGGCAGCTCTGGGATAAATCAGCTCATGTTTAATTTCCTGGCTGTCCCTGCTCCGTGCAGTGGAGGGGCAGAGCAATAACGACCCAGTGATTGTTCATCCCATTTCATCAGCACTTCCCGAGGCTCTTTGCTCTCCTGGCTGCACTTTTTCCATCGAGGATTCATTTTTAACCCTCTCCTTTGTGTTCTCCCTGAATTCCCATTTCCAGTGAACAACGTGGAGTTTGAGAGCAAACCAGAGGAGAAGAAAGACGTCGATGACTTGACAAAAAATGGGCCTAAACCAATCCTGCCTTACAGTTCCATGTTCATCCTCAGCCCCACAAATCCGTAAGTTCCTATAACACCAATTATAAGTTCCAGGTGCTTCAAAGCAGTAACATGAGTGGGATTTTCATCTCTGAAAACACACTGGGACATGAAACAAATGCTTATTTCTGTGGGCTGGATGCTGTTGATTGGTTAGTTTTCCTGGGGTGATAAATTATCAGCACAGGGAAAAGAAAATGCTTTGGGTAGACCTTGCTGATTTAGATCCCAAAAAGTGGGAGCACAGGTACTGTTCGGAAAAGATCTTATCAGGAGTAAAAGGTTGAGGACTGTTTGGATAGCTGCAAATTCCTGCAGGATCCTCAGCTGGAATTCCTGTTCTTTCCACAAAATGGCTTTGCATCACTGCAAACTTTGAACTTCTGGGAAAACCTGGATATTTTTTATTTGCCAAGGCTGGGATTGGGGCATTTCTTTTCCTTCAGGCAGCGCTGCCTCATGGGGAGCTTTGGACTCAAACCTGAGAATTCTGAATCTGTTCCTGTGCAGGGCTGCAGGGGAGAGGGGTTGGAATTATTGTGGCATGAAGGGCTTTGAGTCAGTTTGAGCATTTTAAGGGAGGGTGTTTGGAACTTCTGGAGATCCCCTCGGAGCAGAGGTTTCTCTCTAGCTCAGGTGAACTTGTACTTCTCGGAATTTCTCTCTGCCCAGATACCAAAGGGGAGCTCAGGCCCTTCTTTGGCAGCTGGATTTAAGAGAAGGATGAGCTCTCCTCCTGCTGCTGGGGGCTGTGACATCCTGTGCAGTCCTGGAACAAAACAAACTCCGGGTTCTCAGATTTTACATCCAAAAAGCCCCTGTGATACCCCTGGACCCTGGGCAGGCTGAACAGCATCCCAGAATCCCAGAATCTCCTGGTTGAGCTGGGAGGGACCCACCAGGATCACTGATCTGGCTCCTGGCCCTGCACAGACACCCCAACAATCCCATCCTGGCCATCCCAGATTGTCCAAACGCTCCTGGAACTCTGCCAGCCTTGGGACCATGACCTGGGATGCCGAATTAGGATTTATGGAGTTTGGCCTCTGTCTGGATGGATAAGGAAATGATATTTCCCTAATATTTGGTCTTTTTGCTGTGAAGTGACCACCAAAAATGCGCTGGGAAAGATCAGCCAAGGCAGCATTGCTGGGTGGGGGGTGAGAGGTGCTGAGCCCAGGGCTCTGAGCTGAGGGCTGGGCTGGGCAGGCAGAGAAGCAGCAAAATTTCCTTGTTTCCCATGGCTCCTTCTTTTCTCTCCCCTCATCCCAGTTAGGACCTTCTGAGCCTCAGAGCCCAGCATCTGGGGGTTCTTTCAGTCGCTTTGTTGTTTCAGCTTCCTCCAGCTTTCACTTCCTCCCAGAAAAAAAAATCTCTGCTGAAGGACCATTGGAAAAACAAAGTTCACTGGCAGAAAAAACGTGTTACAAGCAAGCCAAGGGGGAATAACAAGACAAAGCCCAAAGTGCAGGGATGTCAGCAGCTTGTTTGTCCTCCTCTGGGCAAGGTGCAGAGCCAGCTGCATCCCCCCAGGTGTTCTGGCTGCTGGGAGCAGAGCTGAGAGCCCTTTGTGGGGTCAGAAGCTTTTCCCACTCCAGTGCTGCCATCTCCCTTCCAAGCCCTGCTGGGGATCCATGACCCGGGTGCTGCCAGAGGGGGAAACAGTTCAGGGAAGCAGAAATAAATTCCTTTTGTCCCCAAGTGCCACCACCCTCTTGGAGCACGCAGGGCTGTGAAGTGATTTCTCAAGCCCCACTGGCGGTTCACAAATGCTCCCACATCTCACTGCTGGTTATGAATGATGAGGGGCTAAAAATAGGGGCTTGTTATTGCTTTGATGAATTGAGTTTGATGCAGGAATTATGGCTACAAATGTTATTGGAAATGTTGCCTTTCACTTCTGTGGCTTCTCGGGGCACAGAGATGATCATCTTCTCCTGGCAGACTGAAAACCACAGTTAAGGGGTCCACAAAAGCACTTTTCTCCGGGTTATTTTCTATCACATTTGATTCCCTGGTGTTTGTAACTCTTTTCCACTCTGAATCCATTAGCAAGCCAAAGAAAAGGAGTATGTAAGTCAATGTGAAAAATAGACTTTAATTCCAGCTGTTCAGATATTTGCTTAGAGAAAATGGGATAGAGGAGCAGAAATGCATTCTCAGATAACAAAGTTGTTGGCAAGTTAAATCTATAATTTGATTCTCAGGCTAAGTCCTTTATTCAGCTGACAAATATGGTGCAAATGCAGAGCTCAGTGTGCAATTAAGGATTTGGGAATTGTGGTCAGAAGGAATTATTAGCTGCAATTTGTGAAGAGTTTTGGATTGCTTAGAAATGGGAGCATTTACCGTTTTCCTCGGACACAATTTGTGAATAAAAAGATTAGGTGAAAGTAATCAAATCTATTCCTATAAAGTATTTGTGCTGTAAAGTGTGAGTTGGAGTAAAGTGCAGGCAGAGGGAGATTGGTGGGAGGATCACTCAGAGCCACAAAGGCAGATTGAGCTGAGAGTCTCAGCATTTTAAAGGGATTAGTTGACACTAAAAGGATTTCAAACCTTGTTTTGAGCTCACAGGGCGTTAACCTGGCAGTTCAGAGGGAGAAGGACGGGGGAGTGCCATAAACATAATTTGTAGAATTGAGTGTGGATGCTTGAAAGCTCAGTGCTCTTTTTGACAGATGGGTAGAGAGATAAATAGATAGGGAGATAAATAGATAGGGAAATAAATAGATAGGGAGATAAATAGCTAAAGAGATAAATGGATGTTGTTTCTTTGCAGAGGGAGCAGAGATCAGCGCAATGTTGAACTCCCTTATTTAACTGTCACCACAGATCCGCTGCAAACTGGAATTTAAAGCCTGGTTTTTAATTTCCTTCCCATGATTACGGCAGGAATCCCAGAGGTGCTGCTCCTGCTGGGTTTGTGCCAGTCTGTGTCAGTTGTCCCCCTCTCCAGCCCCGTGACCCCTCCTGTGCTCCTGTCCCTGCAGGATCCGGCGCCTCTTCCACTACATCGTCAACTTGCGCTACTTCGAGATGGTGATCCTGATCGTCATCGCCCTCAGCAGCATCGCCCTGGCTGCAGAGGACCCTGTCCAAGCTGAGTCTCCCAGGAACGACGTGAGTGCCACCCAAAATTCCCAGAATTCAGGTGCTTTGCTCCTCCCAGCTCCTGCGTGGCCATTCCCATCTCCACAGGGTAACGCACGGTGCTGGCGATGCAGAATTAGAGGTGCCTTTGAGAACACACTCCAGTTAGCTTTGTTTTCTGCCAAAATGCTCCAATTCTTGTCCCTTTCTGCTGCTTCAACCACATCTGAGCTTGCGAGCTTGGAAATCAGGGGCTGTGTGGCTGATGGTGGAGGAGCTGTAAAGCTGGCACCTCATTCCACACTGGGAGAGGCTGAATCCTAAGGATCTTGAACATCCTTAGGAAAGGATGTTCAAACATTTCATTTTGAAATACCCCTTTTTGCCTTGGTAAACCTGCCAGAAATGCAGGTGCACTGGAGCCAGCCTTGGGTGCAGTGTGGCAAGGACTGGGAAAATGCTGCTTTAAATCAGATAATTCAGGTTTGTGCCTAAATAATCTGAAACCCTCCCAGCAGCTGATTTTTGTCCATCCCAGCAGACAGACCATTGCTGGATGAGGTATTTTACTCCTTGCTCATGTGCTGGTTATTTCAGTATGTGGCCTTCCCTAACACACATTTCCCCTTCCCACTTAGGCTCTGAAATACCTGGATTATATATTTACAGGAGTCTTCACCTTTGAGATGGTGATCAAGGTAAGAACTTTTCCAAGCAAAAAGATTCACCTCCTCTTTCAGATTTATTTGTGAGAAGCTGGAGCAAGACAGAGGTGGGGAGGATGGAGAGCTTGAAGTTGGGAAAGCTCTCCTAGCTTCAAACTCATATTTTATGGAGGAAAATCAGGATATCTTTAGGAGCTGTGGCTGTGTAAGAGGATAAGAACTGGGAAGAAACAGGAGCTGACAGACCTTGCTGAGACACTTCTGATTCTTCCCTTTTCCTTTGGCGCTGAGCAGGAATTTTAATAACCACTGATTCTTGGTTTGTCATGTTTCAAAAAACTGAGAATTTCTCTTTTTACTCAATAGGGTGACAGGTTTTGCCAGGACTGTGGGGCAGTTACTTCCCAGAGAGCACAATTCAATAAAATCAGGATTCAGTGTTGGGGTAAGGCAGGAGTTGGGTTTTCCTGTCAGAGCAAGATACAAAAGAGATGCAGAATAAAATCAGGATCAATGCATGTGTGTGGAAAAAAATCCTAGGGAGCAGTGAGAGCTCTCATTTCTACAGCTTTTGGTTGTGGTTTGTTGATTTGAGCTTCATTTTTGGGGGAGTTTTCCTGCCTGTTAGAGAGGAGCCTCTTGGGCGAGTATCTCAGCAATTTGCGAAGGGTGCTTTGATTCAGGACCTTCTCCTGCCCCTTGGCAGGGTGGATTTGGGCCATGTTTTATTAAAACTCTTCCTTTTTCTGGGTTTTCTCTACAGATGATTGATTTGGGGCTGCTGCTCCACCCTGGCTCCTACTTCCGTGACCTGTGGAACATCCTGGACTTCATTGTGGTCAGTGGGGCCTTGGTGGCTTTTGCCTTCTCGTAAGTTCATGTTCCTCCTCCTCCCAAATCCCAGGGAACAGGTGACAGAGGGGGCAGGAGGCTGGCACAGGAACAGTGGCTGTGTGATGTTCGTGGCTCCATTTCTCAGTGAAATGTTCTGTTCCTGCCCTTTTCCCTCTCGTAGCTAGCGGGCAGGGGATGGGGAAAAAAAGAATAAACCCAAGTAAATTTGTGTTGTGAAATCTCCTGAAAATCCTCCCAGCTTTAGGCTGAGTCCATTCACTGCTTATTCACACACAAGCCAAGATTTTTGTGGCTCTGGCCAATTCTTTTCAGGAACTCACCGTAACACTTTGTGGCAGTCCAGAGTCTCACAGTCTGACTGTGAGAATCACTCTCATTTTGAGAAAACAGTTCAAGAAATCAGCTGAAACTCTGTGAATTCTTGGCAAACCCTTATTTCCAGAGTTGTTGGTATTTATTCTGGTTCACAAACCTTTGCTATTTCTCTCCTTTTCTCTCCTCTCTCTGTACGTCCACTGAGTTTCACTCTTAGTGCTCCCTCCCCCAAACCCAGCTCTGTATTTATGTCTTTAAATAATACCCCACCTTCTTCTTTTATGTCATGGAGGATTTTGAGCAACAAACAGAGAAATAACTCCTTAAAAATTAAGATTAGCTTCTTATCCGAGCCTTTTTCCTTGGAAACAACCAGAGAAAGAGCAATGCAGCTTCTTCCAACCTTCAGGAGCCGAGCTGGAGAATGGAAAGAAATTTTCCACTCGGATTGTTGTTTGCAAATCCTTTCCTGAGAAACACTGGGAGACACCTGGAAACAGGCAGCGGGATTTGACCGGTTTAATCTTCTGCTAAATTAGCCCCGAGTAATTACGAGAATATTCAGCAGCCCTGAGCTCCCCAGTTTGTGACACCACGATTAGAGGAGAGGAAATTGTTTCACTTGCTAAAGAGAATTAGCAGCTAATGAGAAAAGCATCCACCTTTGTCAGGGAGCCTCAGAGCGTGGCTGGGCTGCTTTAGAGTGGCAGAAATTTTTTTTAACAGAGCCAAATCCCTGCTCCTCCCTTAGCTCTGCACAAAAAAATGCACAAAATGTTGCTTTTCTGGTAAAATGTTCCTCATCAATTTTTTGTTTCCTGAGCTGTCAAAACTCCTGTTGAGGCTGTGAGATTTGTGGTTTAGATCTGCTTTTCTTCAGTGCCAATGCAAATAAATACAAATACAAATATGAATGTAAATACAAATACAAATGCAAATATAAATACATACAAATAAATACAAATAAACCCTCCAAGTTAATTTGACCAAAAAGTGGATGGAGAGAATCGATATTTTAAGTTGATTTTTGGCGATATTGAAAGCTGGGTTGTGCCTGATCCTTCACCAAATTAGTCTGGTCTTGGAGAAAATCATACCCAACATAATGTTTTCAAAGGAATGCTCTTTAAACATTTTGTCCCTCATTAAAAATCAGATTTTTTGAGGCGCTGACTCTTCTGTCGTAAGCAAAATTATCTTGGTGAATGTCCTGCTCACTTAAAATTTAATATCCAAAACCAAGGTGCTTTTTAAGCTTGACTAGACATGTGTGGGGTTTTATTTCCCTGCACATGAAATGTATCTGTGGAACATCTTTCAGAATTCAATTTACTTAAGCCAGACTGAGTTAATAAAAAATGTAACTAAAGAAAGCCATGTAACAACATTAGAATTCAACAAAGCTTCTCTGAATTGAAGAGAGGTAGAGAAGTAAAATAATCACATGAACCAACACAACCCAAAGTCTGGATTTCCATGAGCATTTCCCTCTTCCATCAGTAATTCAAACTTCCAAGACTGGCGGGAGAAGGGGCATTTTGGGAGCCCTTCCAGCTCCCTGTGCTGTGAGAACAAACCTCAGGCTCTGCCTTTAAAACATCTTCACTTTGAACACCATTTTCTTTTGAGGGAGATTTTCCTTGCTCGAGTTATGGATTAAAATGAATAATTTTTAATCTTTCCGAGGCTTTTCATGCTCAGGTTTTCTTCTATTGCTCATGTTGGGCCATGAATATCTAACAGCACCTCATCAGCCTTTAAATAAATTACTTTCACATCCCCTGCCTGTGCTTTATAATAGGTGCCCCAAGCTGCTTTTATTTTTCACTGTGAGTGAGTCTTGAGCAGGGTTTTACAGCCAGGGACTGCATAAACCCTGCCTAGTTACTGTCTCCCAGATTAAAGTCAGACAAGCTTATTTGTGCGACTCGGGAAAATCGGAATTTCTTCTGTGATTTTTCTGCTTTCTGTAAGCCCTGCTCCCCATCCCCCTCCCAGTAGGCAGCATCCAATCCAGGGAATGCCTGCAGCCTCCCTGCTGGAGCCCAAAAGCAGGAAAATCAGTCATTCCTAGGAAATTACTTTTTCCTGTTCCAGTTCTGAGTCCTGACAGGGTAGAGAGGCATGACTTAGGCCCAGCTCCTGGTTTGGTTAAACCAGATGGACACACAGGGCCAGCTGAATATTGATAATCCCAAAAAGCAGCTCCTGGAGTCCCTTTGTTTTTCAGTCAGTTGGATTTTTCCAGTGAATCCTACAGCCCTGTCACCCTCCTCAGTGGCACTAAAAATGGGATTTGATGTGGCTGTCACCACTTTATTTGCAAGAACTCACAACTGCCACGTGCAAGGTGGGATTTAATTTATGTTTTTGGCCTCCTTGCTGTCCACTGAAGGTGATGTGAACCAACTTCTTGCTGAATTAACCCATCCCTAAAAACCTGGGAATAACAGAGCTCCCTGAAATGCTCCCATCTGGAATATTGCAGCAGCCTGTGTTAATTTAAGCATTTGAGATGGTATCAGTCACTGGTACAAGATTGATAAAATCCAGCTCTCAAAGCAGCTATGGGTTTTCTTTCTGCCTGCAGCTCTTTAGAAGCAGCTCTGTGGTTAGAAAAATAAAAAATAAATTTCTAACAACACCCCTGGAGATATGCTGGGAACAATAATATGATGCTGATAATAATAAACTAATGTCTTCCATTTAGGAAAGCATTTCAAAGAGAAATCCCTTTCTTTTTCTGGAGATAAACATGCCACAAACACTCAGACACATTTGAGTCCTTAGGGAAACAGAAGCAAACATAAAAAACATGGAAACTTATCAACTTACCAAAATCTCTCAGCCCCAGGTGCAAAATGTACTTGGGAGGAACAGCTGAGGGAGGGCAGCAAAGATTTGGCCTGGAAAAATTTGGAACAGAGATGCCCAGAATTTTGAGATGCTCTTGGAAAAAAAAAAAAATAGTTGAGGTTATCCCATGTGAAGTGGGAGAGATGTGGAGGTGTTTTTCCCGTGGAAGGGCTGATCCAGCCGGGAATGTGGGATTTCTGTGCAGAGCCCTCCCTTCCCCGCTGGTTTATCCTGTGGGGCTGGTGGGAGTGGGCCAGGGGCTGGGGGATCTCTCTGATGTTTCTGTTTGTCATTGACTCTGCTCTTTCTTTGTCTTCTCCTCGCTGGAATCTCTCTCTAGGAGTTTCATGGGGTAATATGTTCTTCCTGTCTCTTGCTGCTCTGTTTTGCCTGTCCAACCTGTGTCCACACACTTTGCCACTGTGGAGACAACCCAGCCATGTTCCACCCATCCCATTGACCCCTCTGTCCCTTTACTGCTCATTTTTCAGTGAAATGTATTATTTTTCCTCATCCATCCTGATTTTCCTTCAGCACAGATAGCAGCAGACTAGAAATCCAAGCCAGAGAGTCAAAAAAACCACATGGAGATATATCTGTACCAGAAAGATTTGACAGGCTGCCTCAGTGGGCACTGAGGGCTGAGGTACAATTCATGGAAATCTTAATAACCAGGTTTAAAGAAGCAGTTTGAGTCTCTTTTGGAGGATTTCACCTCCAAACAGCCAAGCTGGAAGCTCCAGGACTGATTTAGTGCAGTGTGGGCAATGTGAGCCAGCCAGGATCCCAGCTCTGATCCTGGGGAAAGTCTCTGCCATGAGAGCAGAGCTCAGGGAGCTTTTTGCTGGGGTGATTTGTGAAGAAGGAGGTTCCAAAAATTGTATTTAACCCTGTGCAAGGGGTGGTTTTGCTGTCAGTGCAGCGGCAGGGTGGGAGGCAGAGCTGTGTCCTCTGTCCCCACATTCCAGGAGCTCCAGGGGGATCCTCCACAGAAAGAAGGATGCCAAGTAAAGCCTTTGATGGGATCCAGGAAATTTGGCACTTGGTTCTTTCTTCTCTCTAGGAAAGCAGAGGATTTAGAGCAGGAAAAGGATGGCTTTGTGCGTGGGCAGAGTGGGGTGACCTCATTTACTCTTCCAGGGAAGAATTCACTCTGCCAGGAGGATTCCAGGCAGTCACAGAAGGCAGAGACTCCACCTCACCCTGAATTTTTGATGCCCTGACTCTGAGAGGTGCATGTCACCTGAAATCAGAGCTGCTGGCAGCAGCAACAGGAACAAGCAGCTTCCATTTGAAAGAACCACTAAATTTTTAAAGGTTCCTTTATTTATTAAAGGGAGAAAAGGTTCTGCAAAGCTGTTTTAAAATATTTTTAATGTTTTAAATAAATAGGCAGCAAACTGACACAGAAAACAACAACAAAACAGCACTGGCCTAATGCACCCAAAATTGATTTAATGCAATTTTTTTTGTGGTATTATCTTTTTTTCTTTATTATTTTTTTTCCTGCCTTTATCCTATACTTTTCTTTAGCTCTTATTCAAGATTCAGCTCTCCTGAATGTTGCAGTTGTTATTCTGCAGTCAATTAAAACCTTGTTCTTCCATGGCAATTTATTTTTGTTGTGAGGAATATTCAGGTCAGATGTGTGCTTGGATACACCTTTTGACTAAATCCCAGCTCCATCTGGACCTTTTATTTTCTGAGACATCTGGCTTTGTATGGAAGCAGGGAAAAAACCCCAATATTGGCAGAGAGGGTTTTTAAAAACACCCAAACCCAGCCCTGAGGGTTTTATTTGACAGAAGAGTTGCAGAGGATCCTTTTAATTAAAATTCAATTTGCATCACCTTGGGTCAGAGCACCAGGAAAAGCTTTTCCTATAGTAGGGACCTTACTGTGACAAGAAATGGGAATTTTTTTTTTCCTCAGGATTCTCTATATGGCTCAGAGCATAAATCCCATTAAGATTTAATTGGCTCACGCTCTTTATTTGCTTAAGTGCCTGAATGGAAAAAAATCAGTCAGCCCTTCTTAGTGTCCTCTGCTGAGGCAGAAGGAATTCCGTGTGACTGGAGCTGTCTGCCCTCCACCTCTGAGCTCACTCATCCGCACCTCTCCCGTTCCAGGGAAAAGCAGGAGCCAGGATTTGCTCTGCCCCACGTCTCTTTAACCTTCCTGGAAATATTAAACCCACAGAAACTCTTGCTTCAGGCATGGAGCCCGCCCTGGGAGAGCAGAGCAGGGAAAACTTCTCTGTGTTTGCACGAGGCCTCGTTAGTGCAGTTGTTAATTGGCACAAGAGCAGCGTGGTCCATTTGGGTCTCCAGCAGTCAGGAGAAAGCACCAAAAGAAAGGAACCAAACCATTCTGGGGTTCTGAGTGAGCCCAGGAGAGCAGAGCTGAGCTTTGCTGGGCTGGGGGTGTGATGTGCACAGCAGAAGCGTGGCTGTGGCGGGGATGGAGCAGAGCTCTGGGCTCGGTGTCCGCCTGTCCCACCCCTTCCCTGTCCTGCTGCCCCAAATGCCACCCTGAAGGGTCTGCCCTTCGCTCCTGCCTCAGCCCTGCCCTCCCCAGCTCCCACCTTCCCTGGCTTTCCCCAGGAGCAGTGCAGGATTGGCCTGGGAGAGGGGAGAGGTGCAGAGCCCAGGGGATGGGCATGGGGTGGCCCCAGCCCTGGGGACAGGTGGCATCTGCTGTGGCATCTCCTTGGCCATGACCCATTTCCTCTTTTGCATCCCTGCTGCCATTCCCATCCTCCTGGAGAGGCTGAACAAATTGTTCTGCAGCCAGGGTACTGCTGAGAGTCACAGTGGGGAGCTGCAGGTCAGCTGGTGGCTCTGGTGACACCAAGGTGACCATGGCAGGGACAGTGAGCTGAAAGCAAATCTGCAAAGCCAAGCCTAGGCCAGACCTTCAACCCTGCTAAAACCTGACAAGAAAGGCAGAAAAAGCTCTGCTGGCAGTGCCTGTTTCATCTAGAGCAGATCAAAGATCTCTAATGAGAATCAAATATTATTTTAAAAATATTTAATAGTTGTTTTGTGGCTTTAAATTGGTGCTATTGATCTGGGAGTAAATCCAATGCCTGGGTTTAGAGCCATGTCAATGATCAGGGTCCAGCTGGGATGGATTAAAATGGTCCTGAAACAGCCCTGAAGGATGAGAGAGGGAGAAGATAGGGACCTGTCCATCCTGTTCCCCCTCTCCCCGACTTCGACTAAATCTTGTGGAAAGGAAATTTCTCCTCAACCCACAGCCCTCCAAAAATTCCTGTGTCTCCCTCTTACTGCATTTCCAAACAACTGCAATGCCTGGTAATGGGACAAAGGGACTGGAGCTGAGGCAGGGGGGTGGGTTTGGGTTGGAGGTTCTGGTCCAGATTACTGTTGAGTAGTAGGGGGTTAGGAGTGAATTCTTCACCCCTTGGAAATGGATGGATTTCCAAAAAGACCCTTTCCAGGCTCAGCCAGCCACAAACTGGGTGGCTTCCTCCACTCCTGGTGCTCCTTCCTCAGCACAGGATGTAGGGCAGTGGGGGAAGCTTTGCAGTCCTTCCCAAACCTCCGTGGGCCTCTCGTACTTCCATTATTTCCCTCTTGGGAGAAGAGGAATGTTCAGCAGCCTGGAGAGCACAGAATAGGTGTGTCAGCATCTGTCCCACACGTTCTTCATTCCCACCTGTGTTCCCTCAGCGCAGTCCCAGACCCAAATCTCCAGCCATGAATAAAACTCTGTTCCAGATTTCCATCCCATTTTCCACTCCATATGAAACGAAGGGAATGTCGTTGTTTTGCCGTGGGGTTGGAAGAAGATGTACCTGTTGTCTTCTTGTGTTTCTTTATTTTGGAAGTGCACGAGGAAAGGAACTCTATCCTTCCCCTCAAATCCCTCTTGATGTTAACAAGAGGAATGTTCTCGACCTTGCACTCGGTTTTAACAAAACCTAAACCCCAAATGTGACTGACAGCACCTGCATGCCTGAGTGGGGAGCTGCCCCAGCACTGTTCCAGGCATGTAATATATTGCCATATTACATGTTCCTGCATGGGATTGGTGGCATGTCCTCCATGGGAGACTCAGGGATGAGGGAACAGGCTCTGACCCCCAGGAGAGCTCTGTCCCTCGCCAGGAAAGCTCCCAAACCCTCTTGGCACAATGTTCCTGCCAGAGAAGTGCACGGAGAAATACCCCCTGCCTCATCCAGAAACAATCCCTGCCTCATCCAGCTGGGAGGGAAGAGCCTCGTGTGGCTTTGTCCCTTCTCCTGCTGGGAATGGGATGGAGGAGCTGAGCCTCCTGTCCCAGTGCTGCTGCCCTGGCTGGGAGCGTTGTCCAGGTGTGGAGTGAGGGCAGGAAGGGCCCCACGTCCTGGTAAGTGGCTGAGAGGTGACAAAGCCTGGCCAGCCCGTGTGGCTGAGCCCTGCCAGGACCCTGTTCTGCCCCAGCCTTCTCCTCTGTGCTGCTGGAGACATCCCAGGTGAGGTTGGGTCATCCTGCCTGCAGCCCTGGTGAGGATGGACACAAAACCTGTCAAAACATCCCCAAACCCAACCAGTTCCACCACCAAAGCCACCCTGGATACCCACAAATATCCCAGTGAGTGGCCTGGGGAGCAAACGATTCCCTCTGTTGTTCTTGTGCCTTTTTCTCCCTTGCAGAGGAACCAAAGGCAAGGACATCAACACCATCAAGTCCCTGCGAGTCCTGCGCGTGCTCAGGCCTCTGAAGACCATTAAACGTCTGCCAAAACTAAAGGTTAGAAAATAACCCAAATTTTTCCTTCTCTGGCTGATCTGAGTGGAAGCTGGTGGACTCCACTTAATCCAAGTTGTTTCTGTTGTTTTTATTTCATCGCAATGAATCTTTTTGTCAGAAGAGCACAAACAGCTGGGCAGGTGTTGAGCAAATGTCAAACACTTGGGTGCTTCTGCAAACATCGTGGATAATGTTGGGGATTCTTGTCCTGAAAGGAAATTTAAAAAATAAAAAGATTTTTTTTATTTATACCTGAAAATAAAACCTCTACAAATAGAAAAAAAACCCCACAATTAAATTAAATTATAGTTCATAAGTGGGATGGTCTTCGATGCGATAAAGGAGAAAATGGGGTTGGAAGGGTTTGGCTTTCCCGAGAGAATTTAACATGAATATTGCAAGGTTTTCCACAGGCTGTCCAAAGATATTTGTCATTGCTATGGAAAAAGCTTTAATTTATTCATCTTTCTATTAAAGAATCCATAGTTCGGGGATTTATCCCTAGAGCACGGATCTAAAAACTAAAATAAATTTAATTGCCTGTGATTACTCATCTAGCACCAACAGTCTGAGGTACAGCCAGGCCCTGCAGAGAGAGAATGGAAGGAGTTAACAAAACTCAGTAATTTCTGAGGTTTAGGGACTCTTCGATACCATTTGTGGGCTGTTTTCTGTGAGAGCTGGGGAAAAAAACCAATATTTTGGAAGGGTGAAAATGTGTTTGACAATTCCTGTTTTCACATCAAAATAAGGGTCAGCTGTTCTGTAGATTTGCTTTTGTCTGAGCCTACTATTCATGCTTAAATAATTTTAGTTTTATGCTCACTAAATTAGTCTAAAAAGGAACATTAACGTTGAATCATGTAGAAATTTTATGTAGGATTTCTGGGGGATCTCTGATCCCTGATCAGAGGGATTTCCATCAGGATTTCTGGGTCGATCAGAGGGATTTCCATCAGGATTTCTGGGCTGATCAGAAGGATTTCCATCAGGATGTCTGGGCTGATCAGAGGGATTTCCATCAGGATTCCTGGGTTGCTGTCTTGGTTTGAAAAGCCAAGTATCTGCTAAGGAAGGCAGGAGCCTCTCTTGAAATGAAAAATGTAAACCCCCTCCCTCGCAATTATTATCATTTTGAAATTAATAGGCTCTCAGGTAAAGATATAGGAATAAGAATAGCAGTTCTTTAATAGGAAAATTTAAAATGCAGTAATACAAAACAACACCACCAGAGCCAGAACAGGCCCTGACACCCTGTGGGTCAGCCCTCCTGCAGTGCCAGCTGTGCTTCTGCTGGAGCAGGATCCTGCACAAGGGGGGAGTTTTCCTCTGGAGCTCCAGGGCTGGGGGAGATGGGCCTGGGCTCCTCTGGGAATGCAGTGGGAAGAAAGCTGCTCCTCTGGGAATGCAGTGGGAAGAAAGCTGCTCCTCTGGGAATGCAGTGGGAAGAAAGCTGCTCCTCTGGGAATGCAGTGGGAAGAAAGCTGCTCCTCTGGGGATGCAGGGGGGAAGAAAGCTGCTCCTCTGGGAATGCAGTGGGAAGAAAGCTGCTCCTCTGGGAATGCAGGGGGCAAAGGCTGCTGTGCTGTTCCCAGGTCAGATTGTATCCAGGTAGGAATGCTCGGCTCCTCCCCTGGGCAGGGCCTCTCCCCATGGATGATGGAATTTTCTCAGCCATTCAGGGACACTCAATGGCCGTGAACAGCAGATTCCTCCCCTCCCCTCCCTCCTGGAGGGAGGATGGGTGCTGGAAGAGATAAAGAAAACTGCCCCGCCTGGTTTTAAAGGCTGACCCATTAACAGAAGATAACAGTACAATACACACCTCCAGCCACTCTCGCATTTACAACCTAAGGCAGTTGCATCAGGAGTAATTCTGTGAAGGATTCATTTACATTCAGAGGAACAGAAGCAGGATTGTACAAACCATGTGCTTGGGCAGGGACTGCTCAATTTCTGGTTTTATGACAAACTTCTGACTAAAATGAAACTGCAAATTACTTGTAATGAATCAGGGCCTCATTCCCAGTGGGAAATGGATTTGAGGAGTTCTTTGCAGGGAGTTTGGGAATGCACATGCTGACTACACTTAGTCACACCTCATTTTGACAGACAGCTCTTTAGAAAAATATTTATTCAAAGCATTTGGTTGTTTTGTTTCTGGTATTTTTTCCTTATTATTCCAACAGTTTTTGTGCAGCCACTGGAATTAAAATCAAAATAAGTGCAATTTTCATTTAATAATGAAATGTTTGCTCAGGACTAATATTGTCTTGACAAGCTGTGATTGTCTTTATAAATGTTATGAGCAACATCAGAAAATTCAGTGGCACAGCCGAAGTTGTGGATAAAGCAGGAGATGAAGGAAGCTGGAGTTATTTCTCACAGCTTTGGGAAGTGCTTGGGGAGCGAAAATCCACTGAAGCATCCATGGGTGGTGGGATGGGTAATGAGTCCCAGATGAGAGAGATTTAGGTGGGCTATTGGGAAGGAGGGATATTGGGAAGGAATTGTTCCCTGTGAGGGAGGTGAGGCCCTGGCACAGGGTGTCCAGAGAAGCTGTGGCTGCCCCTGGATCCCTGGAAGTGTCCAAGGCCAGGCTGGATGGGGCTTGGATCAGCCTGGGACAATGGAAGGTGGGAATGAGATGATCTTCAAGGTCCCTTCCAGCCCAAATGCTTCTGTGATTCCCCGAGTTAAATAGTGGTGCCAAGATTTTGCATTAACTTTTCCTTTCTTCCCACCCCTTGACCTTGTCCCCCTGCACCCCCAGGCTGTCTTTGACTGTGTGGTGAACTCCCTGAAGAACGTCCTCAACATCCTCATTGTTTACATGCTCTTCATGTTCATCTTTGCCGTCATCGCTGTGCAGCTCTTCAAGGGCCGCTTCTTCTACTGCACAGACGAGTCCAAGGAGCTGGAGAAGGACTGCAGGTACAGCTGGGAACAGGGGATGTGGCAGGGAGCAGCTTCCTCCAGCTCCCCAGGCTGGCCCAAAGGCAGGGATTTGCTGAATGGGAAGAGTCTCCTGTAAATAAGAGCAATAATTCAGCTCAGGTACCCTGGAGATGAATTTTTCCTTCTTTTTCTTTAACAGCTGTGTAATTCCTGGCTCTGATCTTCAGGATACAGGGGAGGCAGCTTCTTTCATGGGAAGCTGAGTGTGATGTTTGAGAAGGGATTGTGATAGTGTGACTCCTCTTTCCACCTGTTGCCTCCATTCTTAGAGCTCTTATCAATTAGAAAAACACACTGAATAAATAATCAGGAGCGTGGGACGTTAAAGAGATACTAATTAGCAAGGAGAGGGACAAGATGAGAATATCTTAAAAGCCCTGTCATGCTTTGTCCTTCCCAGCAGGCTGGCAAGGTGTGTTGTGCATCTCATTAGCTTTTTTCTTGGCACCCAAAGCACCTCCTCAGCACTGCCCTGTTCTGCCCGTCCCTCTCCTGCTGCCTGGCACCTGCAGGGCTCGTCCCTGTTGGGGTCCTAGGGGCTGTCACTGCAGTTCTTCCTTGGAAAAACGCAGCTAAATAATGGAAAGGAATGAAAAATTACAGAGTAGGGTGGGCTGGAGAGGGTTTTCTACATGCCAGGCCCCTCAAAGTGGGACACATTTAGGAATTAGTCCAACCCTGCAGAAGGAGGCAGAGATGTTTCCCCATTAGGCAGAACTTTTCTGTGGGGTCAGACAATTGAGGGGCAGGCATGGTGTTAATGGCTGGCTTTGCCTAATGAATGAATGAATCCCCTGATTAAAATCTTTCATTTTCAGACCTCAGGTCCAGTTCCCATGGCTAGAACTGGCTCAAAAATTGGCCTTTATTTCTGTCATGGACTTTGAGGGAGTCCCTTTGTCTTTAACCCACAGCACAGTCCGGACTGTGCTGCTGAGGCTTTCCAATACTCCTGAGTGCTAAAAAATGCCTAATCTGCTTTAATTCTCTCATTGGCTCCAAATCTCTTTTTCCTAGGGGTCAGTACCTCGATTATGAAAAAAATGAGGTGGAGGCACAGCCCAGGGAATGGAAAAAATACGAGTTCCACTACGACAACGTGCTCTGGGCTCTGCTTACGCTCTTCACCGTGTCCACAGGGGAAGGGTGGCCAACGTGAGTAAACGGCACTGGCAGGGGCTGATGGTGCAGGTAAAGCAGGTCCCCAAAGCTCTGAGGGACAGCAGGTGACCTGGGAAATGAGAAAAGTCTTTTATCAGCTAAGTTTTGTGTGATTATTGTGTGAACCAGCAGGCAGAGCTCTGCGTTTTCCTTGGTACTCTCCCGATCTTGCACAGGGATGCTGAGAAAGTTTTCAGTTCTTGCTTCAGGCTTTTGGACTCACACACCTTTCTCAGGGATAAAACTGATAATGGAAATGGTAGAAAACGCAGGAGGAAAAGTGTTGTGAGCTCTGCTGAAAGTCTGCTGGGCATGACAGGCCCCAAATGACATTTCCTGTTCAGCACATGACTTTATTTTGGCACGCGTGGAGTGCAGTGTGTGGCCAGGGCTTCTCTGCCTTCACGTTTGACTCTTTCATAAAATAAAGACTAAAACAGCATCAGCTCCCTTTTCCAGTCCCTCACTGTGTTCCCCTACTTGGATGTCATCAACACCTCTCTTTCCCCACTCTTACTCCATCCCTGTTGACCAGAGAAGAGAAGCCAGATCCAGCTGGATCCTCTCCCCTTTGGGAGATATGGGGGGATCAGTGGATCTGGGCACAGCAAATCTCCACCATTCTGCAGAATGGTGACAACAAAGGGTTTCCCTAAAAATATCCTCTAGGAAAACTTCTTCCTAGCCTCGTGGATGGGAGCAAGCTTTTCCTGAGCACATGTGGAAAACCCTGCACGTGAGGGAGTGATTCTCAGAGGGTCCTTGGTGCTTCCCAGGGATTGTGTTGACCTTTCCTCTCTCTTTGCATTTGCTTGCAGTGTGCTGAAGCACTCGGTGGATGCCACCTACGAGGAACAGGGGCCCAGCCCTGGCTACCGGATGGAAATGTCCATCTTTTACGTGGTCTATTTTGTTGTCTTCCCTTTTTTCTTTGTCAACATCTTTGTGGCGTTAATCATCATCACCTTCCAGGAGCAAGGAGATAAAGTGATGTCAGAGTGCAGCCTTGAGAAAAACGAGGTACCCACCTCTTCTGACTCCAGAGTTGGTGTTCCAGGGGCTCAGAGCACCTGGATACTGGTGGAAGGCCACTCCCGGTTCCCCCTGTGCTGGGGGGACTGGAAAGCAGTGGTTATTGGAGGGTGTGTGGTGTAGAGACCACAAAAATGAGTGGCTGTTTCAGCTTTCGCATAAAAATTCCGGGGAGAGCCCCCAAATACTTCCTGTTGGGAACCACTGTCACACATCCCCCTGGATCACACCAAAGTGAGGATGGTGAGGCCTTGGCACACCTGGTGAGGCCCTGGTACAGACTACCTACAGAAGCTTCCCATCCCTGGCAGTGCCCAAGGCCAGTTTGGACACTGGGGCTTGGAGCAGCCTGGAACAGTGGGAGGTGTCCCTGCCATGGCAGGGGTGGCACTGGATGGGCTTTAAGGTCCTCTCCAGCCCAAACCATTCCATGATCTTATGTTTGCTCAAGTGTGGAGGAGTAGAAGGAGGCAAACCTTGAGGCCAGACCTCAGAAGCCAAACTGAGGTTGAACTGCTGTGGCTGCCCAGAGGAAAACTCCTCTCACCAGGCTGGTTTTGTGCCTGGCTGGGATTTTTCCTCCTGGCAGCAGCCAAAAGGAGATGCCTTGACAAGTGTGTAAGACCAGGGCAGAAGAAGCCGTGAGGCTTTTCTTTAAAGCCCCCAAAAATACCATTGTTTTCCACTCAGGGACCTCCTGAGCTGTTTTTTCTTTAGTTACTGGCATCTGTGTATCTTCCTGCCATGGGTGTATCCAGTTTCCTTCTCAATCCATGCAGATTTTTAGCATCTGCAGCATCCTTCCTCCAGGGTCCCACAACCTCAATGACCTCTTTTGGGAAGAACCATCTCTTTTCATATATTTTGAAACTGGAACCTGATTTTTGATGAAAAGAGATGAAATTTTAAGTGATTTTTAAATAGTTCCTTGTTTGTCTAAATGAACAAAAAGTCCAAAATAAAGCAGAATATTTAGAGAGCTTTACCCATGTTATTTTCCAACTGAGCAGAAAGTGATTTCAGACTTGCAATTGTTAGTCAAATCAAGATGAGAAAACGCTCCAGTATCAAAACCTCTTGTAGAAAGCAATTTTTATCATAGTTTTATATTCATAATAAAGTGAACAGAAATAGCCAGTGAAGGGGATTTCTGAGAGTTGCCTCAAATGCTTTTGGTGGATTGTTTATTGGTAAATTCATTTCTCATTTTATGAAAAATTCTGAGCTGTTCAGGTATTGCTGTGTATGAGGACACATCTAAGTTCCACAATATTTTTTATAAACCACAAACAACATCTTTACCAATCCCCTGGTTCCTGCAATCACCCATCAGGAGGAATTGGAAGTGTTTTAAAAGTGAGAAGGGATCAAGACCTAGCAGGAGCTGGGCTCTAATAGAATGTGGTAGGACTGCAAGGGGCATAGGAATGTTATAGGGGAAATATTCCAGGAAAATTGATCAGGATTTGGGGATCCTGTGCTGCATATTACTGGAGCAGTCAGTACTCACTTGGTGTAAATGCTCTGCTCGCTCTCCCAACCACATCCTGATGGATAAAGACTTCCAGCCCTTTTTGTGGCATCTTTTCATCCCCTTTTTGTTTTGTAGAGGGCCTGCATAGACTTTGCCATAAGTGCCAAGCCCCTGACCCGCTACATGCCTCAGAACAAGCAATCCTTCCAGTACAAGATGTGGAAATTCGTGGTGTCCCCTCCCTTTGAGTATTTTATCATGGTCATGATTGCTCTCAACACCATCGTCCTCATGATGAAGGTGAGTGGGATCTCCCTGAATCTTGGAATTTTGGGCTGTTGGCTGGAGAGACTCTCACCCTGAGAGCTGGGGGGGCTCGGAAGAGCAGCCAGCACTCCCCATGTGCCTGGTGGGATTCCTTTGGCCCCCGAGGGAGGTGGATTAGCTGGGATGAGACCCCACCAGTGGGATTCCCTGCAGAGTGGTGGTTGGGCTCAGCCCCTTTGGTGTGTGAACATGGGATGGGAGCTGGGATCTGCAGGTCCTGATCTCCAGCCCAGCCTGAGCTTTCTCCTGCAGAGCAGGGTCTTGGGGCTGCTCAAAGTCCAGTGAGACCATGGAAATTCAAACTGAAACACAGCAGGTCTAAATGGGATATTGGGAATTGTTCCCTGGGAGGGTGGGCAGGCCCTGGCACAGGGTGCCCAGAGCAGCTGTGGCTGCCCCTGGATCCCTGGCAGTGCCCAAGGCCAGGCTGGACAGGGCTGGGAACAGCCTGGGACAGTGGGAGGTGTCCCTGCCATGTCAGAGGTGGCACTGGATGATGTTTAAGATCCCTTCCAACCCAAACTACTCCATGATTCTGTGAAATTACTCAACTTTGGAACAGCATCGGGCTCCTGGGATGTGATCCAGAGTGGGGGAAGAGACACAGGTGGATATGTCCCCTCCTATCTCTTGCCTGTCTTTGCAGTCAAGGGGTCCCCATATTCTTGGTGGAAGAAACAGTTCTGCACTTGTCCTCTAGGTTAGAAAATGCCCTTCCTCCCTCCTGGTCCACGCTGTACTTACAGGGAGGTGTCCCTCAGCAACTATCCACTGCTGGGGATATTCCAGGTGGCCCCCTCAGTATGGGATGGAGCAAGAGAGACAGGAATAATTGTGTTGTAACCCCAAATCCCACTTAAAGTGAACCAGAATCCTGACAAAAATGAGCAGGAATCAATGATCTTCCAGTAACAGCCTTTCTTTCATCCCATTTTAGTTCTATGATGCTCCAGAAGCATATGAAGAAATGCTGAAATGCCTGAATATTGTGTTTACATCCATGTTTTCCATGGAATGTGTGCTGAAGATCATTGCCTTTGGTGTGCTGGTAGGTGCCTTCCCCGTTCCCTTCCACCTCTTTCCTCTCTCGACGAAATGCTCGCGTTTCGTGACGTGAGTTTAAAACCAAGCAAACAAAAACCCCTGACCTGTGCTGCCAACAAGAAAATAACCCCTGGATTCTTCTATTCCCCTTGTGTTCTCATTTGGCAGAATTATTTCCGAGATGCCTGGAATGTCTTTGATTTTGTAACAGTGTTGGGAAGTATTACTGATATTTTAGTAACAGAGATTGCGGTAAGTACAGTTTGCTCAATTTATTTCATTTATAAACAAAGCTGTGCCCTGTCAAGACACTGAACCTTCTCCCTACCAGTCTTATTCCCTGGAGCTGCCTCTGGGAGTCATGATGGCCTTGGCTGACCTGTTCCATGAGCTCTGCTTTTCCATGGAGCTGAGCACAGCTGTCTGCCCCAAAGAGGGAAGGCTCTGATGAGAAGCACAGTGCTCGTGACTCTGCCAGGAAGCAGCTCCCTCTCTCCTGCAGCAAACAACTCTATCCCCAGGCCTTTTCTGCCCATTCATGGAAAAATCCTGCTGAATTTAGAGAGGGAAAAGACCAAAGGGATTCTGCTGTGTTCATGTTTTAACATAACGGGAGGTTTTTTGCAGGGCATGTGTCTGGCCCTCGGGGTTCCTGCCCAGTCTGGGTCACGGGGCTGGGTGAGGGTGAAGGCAAGTGACAGGGACACAGGGAAGGGAAGAGGTGAAGAGTCTGGACTGGGGGAGTGTTCCTGTCACAAAAGCTCTGTGGGGCAATGAATAAACAAGCAGCTTTCCCATAGGATTTCTGGCCAGCCCTACAAGGGCTGCTGTCTCCCTGCTAACAAGCCCTTTTATATCTCACAAGTGGCTGGACTCGTCATTAAATTCTGAAGGATTTTTCCATAAGGGCAGCCAATGTCTGTCTCAATCCCTGACAGTCTGATATTACCCAATGTATAAATTGCTCCTCTCCTCTCCCAGTGCATGTTGTAGCTGATGATATATCAGAATGTGATAAATTTGAACTTGACCATAACTTTTTTCCTCAGTCCCAGGAATTTGCCTCTAGATCTGTTTTGTGTATGCTCAGAACTCCCCACATTCCTTTACAGGTGGTGGTGAAGACCATGTGACAGTTTCTAACAAAATGCATTTTAATTTAACTTCCTTGGTGCAAAATAATGCACAACCCCCCAGGTTTTCCTCCCCATACAAATGGTGTTCATTTATCTGCTGGTGGATCCTATGTTGTAGGGTTTGGATTTTGTTTTCGGTGCAGCCAGGCTGAAGGTACTCAGCTCACCCTCTCTGAGTGCTGTGGGAAGGCACAGGGGGCTTGTCCCCACTCCCTCTGCCGTGAGATGTGTTTTCTTGCCAAGGGCAACCAAACTTTTGCCATGGTTTGAAAATTTGTGAAAACATTTGCAAGTCAGCCATAAGCAGACTGAAGCTTTCCCAGGTCCACTTTGGCCACGTTTCCTGGGAGAAAGCACAGACAGCTCAAACAGGGTAAGGGAGCTTCTGGTTGCTCCCAGATTGGTGTCTTCTCCTTCAGGAAGGTTTCTACTTCTCAACACCAAGCCCACATGCTGCTAAAATCCTCAATTTTGGAGCTATTTCACAGTCATGGAGCATCCACAGTGTTGCCCTTCCCTGCTCAGTTAATGGACGTGTCCTCTCCTTCCAGCTCCCACAAGATGGCCCAGCCAGGGAATTGGATCAGGCTGGGCTCTGACACATTTCCAGCATCAAAACCTTTGCAGAGTTGTGGGAATTACCCCGGAAACTCCAACAGGGCTAAGCCCCCAGGGACTCATGTGCCTTTCCCTTCTCCTCCCAGGTGGGAAAGAAGAGGTTTTTTCTGGTTTATGAGCAACTGGATCCATTCAGTCTTTAGAGAGGATTTTCTAAATGAGGTTACCAGATTCCCCTGGCAGTGTCCAACATGGAGCTGATCACAAACATCTCTCATATAAAAGCCAGATGTCCCCAGGACCACTCCAGGCCTGAGCTCTCAGTCCTTTGTGTCTCTGCTCTAAGTTCTCTCCCTTCTGCAACACCCAGGAGGGGTTGATCTCTTCTCCCAAGTAAGAAGCAGCAAGGCAAGGGGAAGCAGCCTCAGGTTGCTCCAGAGGAAGTTGAGGGTAGATATTAGGAATAATTGCTTCATGGAAGGGGTGGTCAGGCACTGGAATCCCCATCTCTGCAGGGATTTGAAAGCTGTGTGGATGTGGCACTTGGGGACAGTGTTTCATGGTGGCCTTGGCAGTGCTGGGGGAATGGTGGCACTCTATGATCTCTGAGATCTTTTCCAACTTGAACAATTCCTTGATTTCTGTGTGTAGCCACCAGATCTCCTTCTCTGCTTTTCCCTTCAGACAGAGATTGCCCAGGGGTCACCGCCTACCACTTTTTAAACTTGATTTTCAACACTTCTTTGATGCAGCTCCAGCAGCCCTCCATCCCCACGGGACAGCCACCAGCACACGCTTCCTTAAGCCACACATATCCCTGCCAGCCTCCCACAGGGACAATGGGCAGGGATCTCACAGTGCCCTGAAAATCACACTGATAACAGAATTAATAAAAGGATTGATAATAGGATTGATAATGGGATTGATAACAGGACTGATAACAGGATTGGTAATGGCAGCTGGCCATGAGGGATCCCCCTCATGGAATTCATTCCACTTCAGCCAGTGGAATGTGGTGGATGTGGTCTTGTACCAGGCTCTCCACTGCCACTCAAACCTTCCTGCCCTCACAGCCAGGTTGGACATGGCTTGGAGCAACCTGGCACAGTGGAAGGTCCCTGCCCATGGAAGTGGGGGAAGGAGATGAGCTTTAAGGTCCCACCCAACCCAAACCATTCCATGATTTTATCATTCTTCCCCTCCAGTCCTGAGAATGGAAAAGCAGCAGAAGGATGCAGCCCTCTGTTCCTGCCCCATGTGGTCACCTTTGGGATAATTTGTTAAACTGCAACTTTACCTGATTTAAATACTCCTGGTATTGAGAACCAATGTGGAAAAATGAACCAACAGAACCAGTTTGATCCAATTTTGAACCAATAGTTCCAAAATAGCACCAAATTTAGAAAACTGTCAGAAAAAATGGCTGCAAGAGCTGATGCAGAGAGTGAACATGCAGGGATGGAGGTGAGGAGCAGGAGGTGCCTCATTCACAGAGCACAGCCCGGCTGTGGCCTCTGCCCAATCTCTTTCCCTTTGCAGTTCCAGGTAGGGCAGAGCAGGAAATAAAGGAAATCAAATCCACTCAGCTGCTGCTGAAACAACCCCAGCTCAGCTTCCTTAGGGCACTCTCCTGGAGCAGGGAATAAGCAGAGAGGGGAACAGCTCTTGGATCACCAGTCCCACAGCTGTGTCCCCGCAGGGAATGGCCCTTTCTCCATGGGCCTTCCTCAGCTCCAGCCTCCCCTCCTCAGCTGGGCAGAGTTTGGCACAGCCCCTTCAGTCCCTCCAACCCTCCTGGCAGCCATTCCCACGGAGTTTCCTCAGCTGGGAAGTCCAGGTGACAGCCACAAGGTGACATTGACTGCCAGCCTGCAGGTGTCCCTGTCCCACCACCCTCCAGGTCCCCGTGGAGATGTTTTCTAGGTGTGACACTGAGCTCAGGCTCAAAAATAATTGCCACAGCACCATTTTCCTCCATGTTTTCCAGCTAGAAGTGTTCTCCAAAGGTAAATAATCCTGGATGGCCTCACCTTGAGAAACTTGGCTTCCATCAGCCTTGTTTGGTACCTTTAACCCTCTGAGAAGTAAAGACAAAAGGAAAAGAAATTAACAGTGTGGATTAATTGCTTTGTTTTAATTTTCCTGGTCATGTCACATGTAATTTACTTTGTGATTATAGTGGAATATCTATTTTTTTATTTCCTCAGGCAAAAGCATGAATGTCAGTTTTTTACCCTCAGTAACGGAGGGAAAAGAGGTGGGATTAAGGGGAAGGTGTCCTTGTGGACACAGTCGGCCTTGGGAGGCTGAGTGGGTGTTTAGCAAACTGACATCTATTTCTATGCCTGGAAATATAAAAAGCCATCCTGAGAAGTGTTTGTGAATTGTCTCCAAATTTGCATTACAAACTGAAATGCAAATAACAACTGCACTGTCTGTGTTACCTCAAGGATCTCCAAATCTGTTTTGGTTCGAAGCAGTTTTTATTTCTAGAGTTCCCATAAAATAACACCTCCCCCAATAGCCCAACAGTTTTTTTCCAGTGAAATTTTTCAGAGTTTCCTTTTTGCTTGTCCTGATTACTCATTTTCTCTTTTGTTTCCTGTTTTTGTTCCTTATTTTCCTTATCTACCTGCTGAATCACGCCATCCAATCAACATACAATGCGAAAACCATGTCTCCGTCTGTATGTTGTGCACCTGCTGCTCAAAAAAAATATAAAACTTTGTAAATAACCTTGCAAATATCCATCCATGACAACATCACATATAGGACACGGTTGGTTTCATTGAATTTAAACAATTCTTTAAATTCTCTGCTTTGATTTTCTCTCGTTTTTCTTTGATTTGATACGTTTTTGGTTTCTTTTTTTTTATATGAGAGTTCCGATTGCACTGGTGGAAAAGCCTCACTGCAGCGTGCCCCAAAGTGGCTTCTGCCCTGCACCTCCCTCCCTGGGCTCATTGGTGACCTGAGCAGTTGCCAATAGCCCATCCCTGCTCCCTGTGCCACCCCCTGTGCCAAAGGGGACACTGCCACTTGCTTTATTTCCATGGGAAATGGAGGAGAAGGCCAGGGAAGGATGTTCTGCACCTGGAAACGCTGGGGTTTGGAGGAGCTGGTACCAAATTCGGCTCTCTCTAAGTAGGTTTGGCTTCTTTTTGGAGCTTTCTGCTGTAGGAGGCACCTGTCAGCCTTACAGGTGCTTTAACCTGTGTATCGTAATGCAGAATTATTACTGGGGTGGTGGCAGACTTGCGTCCCTCAAATCAAAAATGATGGGAAAGAAGGATCTTAAATTTGAAAATTCTCTGTGACACCAACCCAAAGAAGAACCCATTTTGCCACCACAGTGGGCACAGAGTCACTGGATACAAACCCAAAACCTGAAGTAAAATGAATAAATCATGTTATGACCAGAGCTGAAAAGTACCAGGAAACCAGATCCCACTGGGAATTCAGTGCCAAAGTGCAAATTTATTCCAAAAATGCCTTCAGAAATATTGACCTTTCTCTTTAAAAAGCACTGATTAAACAAAAGAGAATACATAAAGGAAAATGCAATCAGAAATATATATCTATATATATTTCCATTCTTAATTATCTTAGATATGGTTGATAACACAAACAAGACCAAAAGTTTCTCAAAAATCCTTGCTCAGCCACCTGACACCAGCTCTTGGATCTGTGAACATCCGCATTTCCTGTTGCACAGTTGCTGTTCAGAAAGAAATCAGGGTGAATTTTTATTTCCAGGCAGCACAGTAGCTCCATGAATGTTCATGAAGGGTCCTGGGGGGAATTTTCTGCTATCATGCAGCAGAGAAAAAGACAATGTGTAAGTTCAAAGCTTGCCCAGTGCAAGCCAAGAAGGGAATCCTCCATGGTGCTGGATCCCTTCCAGATGCGTGGGAGATAAATTTGGAGACTTTGTCTGCTGCACACCTGGCCCAGACAGCACAGAAAAGGGCTCTGGCATTAGCTGTGAACATAAAAATATATTGGGGGAAAATCAGTTTGCTAAATTTTGGCTGCTGTCCCTGTTACAGGTTAAAGATTGAAAACCACATCCTGCACTTCGTTAGGATTGGGGTTGTTAGAGACAGGTCCAGGCTCCTTCAACCTCTCGGAATCCAGGTGAGGTCTTTGGAGCAGCAGGGAAAGGTCTCTGGAGCTGCTGCAGTGACACAGCAGGAGCAGCAAAGCTGAGAGGGATCCTGGAGAGGAGCAGCTGAGGGCACTGGGATGGTTCAGCTGGGGCAGGCTGAGGGCAGAGCTCCCCGGGGGCTGCAGCTCCTCCCCAGGGGCAGCTCCAGCTCTGCTCTGGGACAGGGACAGGAGCCAGGAACGGCTGGAGCTGGGCCAGGGCAGCTCAGGCTGGAGAGCAGGAAAGGTTCTTCCCCCAGAGGTGCTGGCACTGCCCAGGCTGCCCAGGGAATGGGCACGGCCCCGAGGCTGCCAGAGCTCCAGGAGCCTTTGGCCAGCGCTGCCAGGGGTGCCCAGGGTGGGATTTTGGGGGTCTGGGCAGGGACAGGGCTGAGCTGGGTGATCCTTGGGGTCCATTCCAGCTCAGGGTATTCTGTGATTCTGTCAAGTAGGGAATGAGGAGAGTTCTGGGCATCACACACAAAATTTTTCCAGCATTCCTGACTCAGAATGGAAGGACTGATAGGAAGTCCCTCCAAAGGCAGAGCCCTCCAGACACAGACGAGGGTGGGAAAAATCTTCAGCCTCTTAAAAATCAGCAGTGGATTCCCCAAACTGCAGGTGAAGCCAAGACCCTGTGCAGGATTCAGGAAAACTTCAGTGCTGGCAATACCATGGACATTTAAATGGGAACTCAGCCATTTTCTTATCAGTAATTCCTTAATTAATTCATTAATAAGGTGATTCTTGTTGATGCTAGATGAAGATAAAATTTCCTGAGTGATGCCATTATTGGCTTGATGAGATTCCTGCAGCTCCTTCTGTGTCCCTGTGGATAGAGGGAGCAGCTCCTGTGCTGGGCAGGAACCCTCTCTGCTGCTGAAGGCACTGGGGAACAGATCCAGGCAGTGCCTGTGCCCTGCTCTTCGTGCCTTTCCTGCTTTTCAGTGTGGAAAACTCTGGAGCCCCCAGAAGAAGCAGGTCATGGAGATCCTGGAGTTCAGAGGAGGCCGTGGAGCTGCTCCAAGGAGCCAGGCTGGGAGAGCTGGGGGTGCTCACCTGGACAGGAGAAGCTCCAGGGAGAGCTCAGAGCACTTCCAGGGCCTGAAGGGGCTCCAGGAGAGCTGGAGAGGGACTGGGGACAGGGGATGGAGGGACAGGACACAGGGAATGGCTCCCACTGCCAGAGGGCAGGGATGGATGGGAGATTGGGAATTAGGAATTGTTCCCTGGGAGGGTGGGCAGCCCTGGCACAGGTGGCCAGAGCAGCTGTGGCTGCCCCTGGATCCCTGGCAGTGCCCAAGGCCAGGCTGGACAGGGCTGGGAGCAGCCTGGGACAGTGGGAGGTGTCCCTGCCATGGCACGGGTGGCACTGGATGATCTTTAAGATTTCTTCCAACTCAAAAGATTCTGGGATTCTATCAAAACAACCTTAAAAAGGGCATCAGAGCAGTCTCCCATGGTGGGACAGCCTTCAAAGGCAGCTCTTTATCAATGCTGTTTATTCTCCCTGTTTACCCACTCTTCCCAGTTTTCTTCAGGAATGCATCTCCCATCTCGTTGTGGGAGGTGGTGGCAGTGCTTGGCCATGCCCAGATCCTCAGGCTCCCTTCAGTACCAGACCTTCCTTTTTCAGGAAAATAGTGACAGGCCACAGGAAAATGATTTTCCAAACATAATTTGTTATTCCTCAGATGGATTATAAAATCCTAAAGCTCTGGTGCCTGTTGTGAACACCATGAGCATCTGTGCAACAGGAAATCAAAAAACAGAAAAACCTGGAAAGGATGACTTTGATAACCCAGATATCAGATCTGTGCATGGCACAGAGGTGGCTCAGTGGGAGGAGAATTGATGCCAAAAACTGTTTTACCCAAGAAATACAGCAATGTGGAGTTTCCCCTTTGGCTGCATGCCATCCCAATTCCTGCCTGGAGAGTTGAGGTGTGGGAGGATGGGTTTTGTCTGGGGTGCTGAGGGTGCCACACACGTGGAGCCCTTGCAGCCACCACCAGCGTGGGGAATTGCCTCTCTCCGGGCAGTGCTGAGATTGGTCCTTCCAACAGTGCCAGGGTGTCGCTGCTGGGGGATTTTCCTGGGTTGGGAGTGATTCCACATGGAGCTGAGGCTTTCACTGCTCTTTAGGAAGTGGCAATGTCAGAGTTATGTGGGGAAAAAAAAAATCTATGGACTATTTGTTAATCTAAATCCCAGGGAATTGGGGGTCACAGATGTAACTGCACACTCTTGAACTCTTTTCCCATTTAATCCCTTTTCCATGGGTAGCACTGGGGTAAGCTCAGCTTGCAGGGAGCCCAGCTCAAAGCAGGTGTTAAACATCCTGTCAGCTGTGGTGATGAGGTTTTAGCAAAGCCTGAGCAGGACAACATCACTGCTGCTGGGCTGCAGTTATGTGGGAAGAGGGAGATCCCACAGGATCCCGCAGAGATGGATCCTGTGCCCCTGCTCCTCCTTGGAGCCTAGGGATTGTGCACAGGAAAGATCTGCCTTGAGCATTGCTCTGAAGTTCAAATCAGACTTTCAGGCCTAAGTGCTGCCAGCATTACACTCAGGGCTGATCCAGCTCCCACGGGTGGGGAGAGTTTCCTGATTAAAAGGGCTCATGGTTAAACTGTGCCCTGCCCTGGGACCGGCTCACAGTGGGAAGAAGAACCCCATTAGTGATGGTCCCCATTACCCAGCTGGGTTCCAGCTCTGCCCCAGGCCCCTCCCTGGCCCTGCCCTGCTCAGGTGAGTGCAGCTGGACTGTTGTGAAGGGAAGGTAAGCACTGTGAAAGCAAACCTGGAGCTGATGCTGAGACAAACGGGACATTTTCAGTGCCTGTTCTACTGCCCAACCCAGGGGAATCCTCGCTCGTGCTTTGCCTGCCAGAGCTGGCTTCTGTTGCTGGCTTGAATGAGCTCAGTGTTGTCTGCTCCTTCATTGAACATTCCTGTGCTTTTCTCTTTTCTCTTTATTTGAAGATCGAGTTTGATTTTCGGTCTGTGCCTAACTCTGAGCTGCTTGTGTTTTTAACCTGAGAGAAACCGAGTGCATGCCTGAGACTGAGTTCTGGAACTCATTGATGGGATTGGTGGAATGCAATGCTAATGGCCCCAAAACTGAGCTGGCATTGAAAGAATCCATAGATCCAACAAGCCCCCCAATTTCAGCATGAGCTCTCTAGCCAAATGAGCAAGAAATGTGGGTCAGTTCAAAGTGACTTCTGGTAAAATAATAATCCAAGGGAAATAAAATTTTTGCTCATCTTTACCAAGCAGAGCTCCTTATGATTATATTTGCCGCTTCACTGCTCAATAGTTTAAAGTGGGATGTTTTCTCTCTTTAGCTCACTCAGTCAAATAAGTGGCTGTGATCAGAGATCCACAAAAAAGTGAATTATGGAAAGGGGGAATATTTTTTCATCTCCTTAAAATAGGAGGGCAAGAGGGATCTGGCTTTTGCATGTTTTGTTTTGGAAAGAACCCTCTCTAGATTAGCTCATTGGGGCAAGAATCCTCTTTTCCCCAAAGGAAAGAACAAAAAAAAAAAAAAAAAAAAAAAAAAAAAAGGGTGAGGGGTGGGGAAAATCCTAGAAAACAAACGGAAATCAGAACCTGCCTCCAGCAGTTCTTTGATCCACTTGTGCAGACAGACTTAATGAGAATTTGGAAAACCAGCAGGTTCCTAAGGCATCTTCCTGCTGGTGAAAGCTCAACCTCCCCAATTGACTCGCTGCCCTTGATCCATCTTCCAAACCATCTTCTGGTGCCGTTTCTCCTTGGCAGACCTGTCCAGTTACACGCTGCACAACCATTGAAAACCTCCAGGTTGGAAAACATCCTCATTCTTCCAAGGATGTTTGAATCTTCACCAGACAATGCCTTTCTTTGTCCCTTGCCTGTGTCTTGGCTTAAGTTCAATTCCCTGTCGAAACTGAGTTGACCAAGACTTTCAACCAACCTCATTCCTTTTCAAAATGAAAATCTGGCACCATCCCCCTCTCCCTGAGTCTTGAGGGGGAGAAAATCTGTCTTGCTCTAAGCAAATCAGCCCTCCAAGGACAGCGTGACAGGGCCTTTTCCTTTTCTCTCATTGACCCAGTAGCAGAGGGGAGGGCTCTTGTGGAGAGGGGTTTTCTCATTCTTGCTGCATGTGGAGTGATCTGCACTGACGAATGTTTCTTTTGGAAGGTTTTCTGGTGGCCGATTTGCTGCTTAGATCGTGAAGCTGGTAATTTTAATTTCTTTTTTGCGGGCTGTGGTTTCGGATCGCGGTCGTTTCTGAAGGACACAAAACCTTTACTTTCCACAGGACAACTTCATCAACCTCAGCTTCCTGCGGCTCTTCAGGGCAGCCAGGCTCATCAAGCTCCTCCGCCAGGGCTACACCATCCGCATCCTGCTCTGGACATTCGTGCAGTCCTTCAAGGTGAGCCTTGGCGATGTGGGGAGGGATTTGGGGAGAGGGTCGTGCTTGGCATCCATGGAACATCTTCCAGTGAGGATCCAACAGCTTCCATTGTCTTGGAACGGCCTCTCTGCACCTCTACAGAGCGATTACAGGAAATCAAAATTCAGGAATTCTTCTGAAAAGAGGATTGGTGAGCACTGCCCAGTCAAATCTTAAAGGTGTAGAACTTATTATTCAGCATAAATAGAAGAGATGATTGGGGATAAAAGTATCATGCAGTTAACTTAGGACATTCTACTCTTTATCTCCATTTTGTCAGCTTATTACTAAAACTAATATGTATATTCTAACTCTACAAACACATACATTATACATCTAGTACACAGCTATACACAGACAATGGTAGTAACATTCAGCAAATAGTGATATTTACACATAGTTTTCACTTAACAACTAGATTTTCTGGAAGTGTACATTGTGTTCTTCTATTTTTCTGCATTATTTACTATGTGCAACTTGGTTTCTGAGCAAAGACAATCCCATGAATGGGTTTGTCTGTACTGGAGGCAGAATTGATTTACACTTTTTTAAACAAATTTTTAACATGTACTACTGTGACTTTGTCTTTATTTACTATATGTAAAGGTTTAGATTGGGCAGGGCTCACTTGATTGGTAGAGTTTTGGGTGTTAACTAGGTGGTTTTTGCTAGATGTTGTTCTTAACTTTTGAAAGATCGTTTACTCAATGCATCATTCGCACAGGAATATTAATTCTGCAGAAAATCCAACTGGGCAGCACCAAAAATATTAATTCAACTGGTTAGCATAACAAGGGATATTAATTCTGCTGAAAGTGAACTGGTTCACACTGACCATTCATAGGAATATTAATTCTGTTAAAAATGAGCTGGTGAGCACTGCCCAGCCCCAGGAATATTAATTTTCTGCAGAAAAGAGAACAGGTTAGCACTGACCATCCCCGGAACACTACATTTTGGAGGAGGAGGCTGAAGGGCTGCTTGCTCATGCAGATTCCAGCAAGTGCTCAACACTCAGGTTGCCCTTGAAACAACCCCAAATTCCCTCTGCAAAGTCTGGACACTCAGGAATTTGCATAAAGCAGCAATGGCCTGACTGATGAGTGCCTTGTTCTTCACCTGCAGTGAGTGTAAGGTTAAATTATCTGCCCCAGGATTTGAGTGTGGCGCGATCTGGCAGAGGTGAAACCAGCCACTTGAGCTTTGGTAACACAAACTGTGAAACTGTAGAGCCACAGGCCACAACCTGTGAAGGTGTAAAGCCACAGGCCTGGGTTTGATGATGTGAAGGATTAAAATAATGAGGTTTTGTTGGGGTTTTGTCGTGAAGCTGAGGCAGTTGCTTTGCTTGGTTCCCTTTACCTCTGCTCTTCCTCCTGCCAATCCTCAGCACATTGAATTAGCTGTTTTCTCAAGCTAAACAAAAGCCCACGTGCCCCAAAGCTGATTATTTTTACAGCTCTCAGCTGGTTTGCAGCCATTTTTCATTGTTTGATGATTTAATTCTGGTCCTGGGGCTTGCTCAGGTTCGGCAGGGAGGGCAGGAGAACACAAATGTGCAGGCAGGATTTGTGGCAGCGATCCTGGGCTCTGACACCAGCAGCATTGGTGGGCTGGGAGCTGTGGGAGAGAGCCCCAGCCCCTCGGTGGGGACTGCAGGTGTGGGCTGTCCCCAGCCAGGAGAACAATTCTTTTATAGATGGATCTCAGGAGAAGGGGCTCAGCCTTTCCCAGCACCATCCCGACACTTCAGGGCCCAGAGTGCGGCCTGAAGTGGAGCCAGGACATTCCTGGGCTTCGTGAGGAGCTTTCTGTCTGTCTGTCCCCCAGCTCGGAGCTCTCAGGCCATGTCCCTCATACACAGGTGTCCATCAGTCCTTTTCTCCAGGTTTCCTCCAGGTTTTGTCCCAGGGGTGCCTCAGGCCCAGCAATGGCAGCCGGGTCAAGGATGGGATTGTCTCTCTCTGCCCTGGGCTGGGGCGGCCTCACCTCCAGTCCTGGGGGAGTTTTGGGCAACTCTGTACGAAAAAGCTGTGAGAGAGTGTCCGAAGGAGGGGCAGGGATGGGGCAGGGTCTGGAGGGGCCCGTGAGGAGCAGCTGAGGGCACTGGGATGGTTCAGCTGGGGCAGGCTGAGGGCAGAGCTCCCCGGGGGCTGCAGCTCCTCCCCAGGGGCAGCTCCAGCTCTGCTCTGGGACAGGGACAGGAGCCAGGAATGGCTGGAGCTGGGCCAGGGCAGCTCAGGCTGGAGAGCAGGAAAGGTTCTTCCCCCAGAGGTGCTGGCACTGCCCAGGCTGCCCAGGGAATGGGCACGGCCCCGAGGCTGCCAGAGCTCCAGGAGCCTTTGGCCAGCGCTGCCAGGGATGCCCAGGGTGGGATTTTGGGGGATCTGGGCTGGATGATCCTTGGGTGTCTTTTCCAACTCAGGATATTTCATTATTCTATAATTCCTGCTGGGCTCCCTTGGCCTGCAGGACTCCTGCCCCAGGCACCACAGGGGCCAGCCCGAGGGCAAGTCTTCTCCGTTTTTGAGCTATTACTAATTAAGAGGCATTAATTACCCATTAATTTAACCCAAGTTGAAAATAGCTGTCACTTTCAGCCTGAGTGACATAATTACATTGCAGCCTTCACTGATTTCTTGTTAAAACTCTGAATCTTTTTGTCCTCCTGGGATCCCAAACTGGGCCTGTTTCAGAGCAGGAACTCATTTCTGGGATGGAGATTTATTTTTTTTTGCTCAGACTGAATTTACAGCAAGGTTATTAACAATTAATGTTCATATAATTATGCACACAAAGTGCCAGTGCCTGCTGGTAGCTCCAGTATTTTGTGTGTTTTCCCTGCTTGCTGCTTCCAAGGATACAGAGAGAGCCCTTGGAAAGCCCTGCCTGTTGATGAATACCTGGCTCCAGGGAGTTGTCTCCTGAGGCCTGCCAGAATTCTTCATATCCTCTTCCCAGTCCATACACCTGAAGGACAAATGCCACAAAACTCAGTCCTACCAGGCAATTCAATGTTTGCATTTGCTGTCATTAAACCCACTTTTTCCTTTCCCACAGGCCTTGCCTTATGTGTGTCTCCTCATTGCAATGCTCTTCTTCATCTATGCCATTATTGGCATGCAGGTAAAATATTTAATTCTTACATTCTGGCCATAAGCAGCCTGGGTTTGTTCAGGGTGCACATGGTTGTTGCATCCACAGCAGGAGCAGCACTGATTTGGGATGAGGCAAAAGCTCTTCTTGTCTGGTGTCAGGTAAATTAGAAATGAAAAATAGGCCTCTTTTCCTACTTTACTTGTCAGCTTTTATGTTGAAGTGTCCCCAGTGGGCTGGACAAGCTGGCTGTGGGCATGAGCCTGGATCACATTTCAGCACTGTGGACATTTCAGCACTGGATATCCGTGAATCCCACGGGAAAAGACATCCCTTCCCCTGGCTATGGACACATCAGGAGGCTGAGAGGAGGGAGCAGCCCAGGCACTGCACCTTCCTGAGAAGAAATAATAAACTTGGCCTGGGATGGAGCTGAACTGCTGGAGAGGACCTCTGTGAATGCAAAGCACATTAGTGTTGTGTTTGATCTCCACAACATGTTTTTATCTCCTTTTTCAGCATGGAAATTATTTCAGCTTTTGAGATCCTTTAACAAACGAGGACAAATTCTTTCCCTGCCTTATTTTCCAACTCCATTTGATGTGCCTGGCTGAATCCCTTCTGTTTTCCCTGGCAGGTATTTGGGAACATTGCCTTAGATGATGAAACATCCATTAATCGGCACAACAACTTCCGCACTTTCCTCCAAGCCCTGATGCTCCTGTTCAGGTAAGGAGAGAATAAAACATCCTCTGTTTTGTGTGTGAACAGCAAAAACATCTTTGTACAGGTGCCAGTTGAGCTGCTCAGACTTGGACATCCATTAAAATAGGTATTTGTGTAAATTATCCATTCCTGCTTCCTCCTCCTCAGCAGATTGGATTCAACCCCTCCAGAAAGTGTCACCTAGAGCTGTGACCCCCCAGGGCAACTCAGGCTGAATATAGAGCAGAATCCCACTGGTTTAACTGACTGATGAGTTTCCTGTCCTGAAACTTCGTTAATTTATTTTTTTTTTTAAAGTGAGAATTGCTTTAATTGGCAATTTTTGCATAACCAGAAGTCAACAGCTCCTACACCAACCCCACCTCTGCTTCAGAATTCAAGTGTTTCCCTGTGGGTTCATCTTGCCTGGAAAGAAGCGCTTTCAAGTGAAAAACCAATCAATTAAATAACAGATTTTTATTTTAAGACCTGACAAAACAAGCCCTGCTCCAGCTTGGGGCAGTTTGGGGGAGATGTTCCTCATCCAGCTGTGGAGCCCCAGTGAATACCAGTCCCTTCCAGCCCTGCCAAGGATCAACTCCAAGGATTCTGTGGTGCTTGGTACTGGATGTCTTGCCTGGGAGTTTCTGTGAAGCCAGACAGAAATGGAATTATTCCTCTCTTATTCCGCTCAGAATAATCACTGGGCTCAGAACTCTGAATTTTAATAAAACTGGGTCATTATTTAGCCTCGTGGTCCATTACCAGCGCACAGCAAAGGGAGTGAGGAGCAGAGGCAGCAGGAGTGGGATGGGAATTGGTTTCTGCACAATTCCCCACAAAGGGAATGGGCCTCTAGCACCCAGGCACCAGTGGGGGAATCTGCTGTAATTCAGAGTAGCCTGGAAGTTATTGCAGGTTAGATGGAGCACTGAGTTCTCCCAAAGTTTGTGTGCTGGCTGTGGGAATACAAGGCAAAAGAACATTGAGGGAAGCAGGAATTCAGAGTAGGTGCATGTGGAGAATCCCTGACTTCCAAACCAAGGGTGCACTTTGACGGAGCTCACCCTCGGTCGGGGGTGGCTCTCTGTGGTGGGAAAGTCTCTCCTCCAACCCGTGCTTCCAAAGAAAGGCTCAGCAGTCTCTGTTGTTCAGTCTCAAGGCAGTTTATTGCAAGTTATCTAAAAGATTTTCTCCTCGGGCTGCTGTGGTTTGCTCACAGCTCAGGCAGAGGCACACACACACCCTGACATCCTCTCTGACTCCCGACTGCTTCTTCTCTCCCTGCCCAGGGCTGCTGCTGTCTTTTATATGGTACATTACGTGTTACATGGGTACAGTTTTTCCCCAATGCCTATTACCTATATTAAATGGTGCTTTTCTACTCTAAACCAATCTGTGAGTGCCAACATCACCAAGAACATGGAGGTGAGGAAGGAGAAAGAGGGAGGACAGGGCAGGCCCAAATCCCTCCATCTTAAAACCTCTGACCCCCATGTACAAAACTAAACCCCCCCCGTACAAGTATTAAAACCGCCCTGTACAGCACTTAAAAATTCTTCCCTCTACATTGTGATTACTTCTACTCTACTCTAAACTTTTTTGACTTCTTGTTGTTCCTGCAAGGTTGGTAAATCATTCCATGGCTCAAACCCAAAATCACAGCTGTTCCCAGCTGCCTGCCAGGGTCTCAAATGTTTCTGACCTGGACCCAGAACCTCCAAAACTGTATGAGGGGCATTTTGAGTTCCGACAGCACTTCACAGGGACTGTTTTATTTTGAGGACCAGCTCTCTGGAACTCTGAAGTTTTTCCTTTTAACTCTTTTCTCTCAACAGTAGAAGTTAGAGAGGGAGGAGGGAATTTCACCACAGGAGCCTGTGATGAAAAAGAAACCCAAATCCAGCCAGCCCATGCTGGAATTTATCTGCCAGATAAATGAAATAAGAATTCCAGTGGAGAAGCCTGGTTTCATTTCCCATCCCCTGCACTGGCTTTAGAGCCAGCACTAAGTTCAAAAGGCAACAATCTAAACTCTGTTTACTCAGATTTGTACTGTTTAAATCAATCAGGTTTTATTCTCCACAGAGACAATAAAACTTTTAGCCTACCTGAGCCTGTCTGGTTTCTTGTACCTCCTGTAATAGAGGGAAATGTTCTTTCTCCTTTCTTTTTCATGACTAGTTCCAACTCCCAGTATAAATACAGTCTCTGCTCCTGGGCACAACCTTCCACCTCATTAATTTGATTCATTTGGTGTAGCATTATTGCAGGGTGGCTGTCATGGGGAGGGGTGGATAAACTCAGCCTCTGCTCTGGTGTTGCAGGAGCGCTACAGGGGAAGCCTGGCATGAGATCATGTTGTCCTGCTTGAGCAACAGAGCCTGTGACCCCCTCTCTGGCCTCACCAAAAAGGAATGTGGCAGTGATTTTGCCTATTTCTACTTCGTGTCATTCATTTTCCTCTGTTCCTTCCTGGTAAGTCAGCCTGACCCCACAAAGGGGGGGGGGGGTGCTGGTGTGGATCCCCCAAACCCTTCCCTCCCCACCCCTGTGCCTCCCCCTCATCCCTAATTATAATTTAGACACCACCAAGCCAGCTTGTCTAACCCCATTTATCATCCTGCTGATAAAATCCCCAAAGAGATCATTTAGTCATTAAAGGGAAAGGGTTTATCTTCCTGCTCACAGGAAGCCCTAATATTAGGAATTAAGCATTAATCGGGTTTGTCTTGATTTATACCATCCCTTTGAAGAAGGGCAGTGGGGAGGGCATGGGGACAATGTCCAAGTTCAGCAGCATCACACTCATTTCACAGGATCTGCTGAGATGGAAGTGACCCACAGGGATCATCATTTGTTTGCCAAACAAATGCAAAAATCACTTTTTCTTTTTCTTTTTCTTTTTTTTTCTGCCAGAAAAGCTTTAGACATCAAAACACTCAGAGCTGCTGGGTTTGGTTTGTGCCTGTGGTCATTGTGGGGCTGAGCTTTTTGAGGTGTTGATGCCTTTTTGGGGCTGCCTAAAAACAGAGGCCAGACAAGATGAAGGGAATAAAAAGTAGGAATATTTATTGAAGAGCCTTCAGGTACATTTTGGGCAGACAAAGCCCCTCAGGGGCTGCACCCAAAATGGACAATGGGTTTTCACACTTTTATAAGTTTGGGCCATTTGCGTATTGGGGGTTCAGCTGCCAATTACAGCTTCAGGTAATGAAGTAATTTACCCAAAATTTGCTCCCCCCAACTCACTTTTGTTTCCATCTCTGGGGCCTGAGGCAGTGAGGGGTCCTTGATTGCCAGGCCTGGAGAGGAATTGTTGTGTCTGCCCAAACTGGGAAAGCAGCAGCTCACACTGTGTGTGGAGTTTGGAGTTCTACACTAAAGAGCTGCAGGGTTACAAATCTATGGAAAATAGAAAAGCTCAAATCCCAGGGCATCAGTGCCAGGGAAGAGCGGGGACAGGGACACAATTAAAGCTCAGGCAGGAGGAGCTGAGAGTTCGTGATGTTCCTTCGCTCAGTTCCAGGGCTTTGCTGTAAAAACCCACATTTGATACCCTGTGCAGCCAATCCCTGCTGTAAAATCCCACATTTGATGCTTTGTGCAGCCAATCCCCAGAACCCCTCCAGCAGGAAAAGGAGCTCCATGTGGCAGTTTGGAGCTGGATATGGACACACCAACTTCAGCCTCCCCCTTTGTGTGGCTGCTGTTGTTCCTTTGACCACCCATGGATTATTTCTCGTGCATGTATTGAAAAACCTGCAGCCCTCAAAGCTTATCCAAAGTTAATGCTCCATTTACTGATTCCTTCAGCATTCTGGGCTTTAAACCCAAATTTTCCCTCATATAAATCTCTAACCCAATATCAGCCATTCTCATTGTTATTTTCACAGGCATTATTGGTTTTGAAGCTTATGAAAAAAAAAAACAACCAGAAACAAACTCAAAACAACAAAAACAACAACAAAAACCCCAAAACAAAGCAAAACACAAAAACAAACAAAAAAACCTAAACAAAAAAAACTCACCAAAAACCCCAAAAAGAAACAAAACAAGTACAAGTATCACCTCCTCCCCAGAGTCCCCTCTCTGGGTTTCTCAGTTGTCCCACTCAAGATGTGGCAGCAGAATTGGAGGCTGGAGCAGCTCTGTGCAAATCCTTCTCTGTGTGAGCTTTGTCCCTGAGTCAGCACTCCCAGAAAATCCTGGGAAATAGGACCAGGAGACAGGAGAGCCCTTGAAGGAGCAAAAACCCCAAACCAAGCAGCCTAACTGCTACAGCACAGGGCTGTAACTGATATTTAAAAATATATTCAGCACTTCATTGCTTCCCCATGAGCAATTAAAGCTTTGCAGAGCCCCAGCCTTGCCAGGAAGGCTCATTTTTAGGATTTGTTCAACATCACCCCATATATTGAGGGGGTTTGGATCATATATTTGGGTTCAAATGGAAAAACGGGCAGGACAGGAGGAAGCAGCAGTGGCATTCCCAGGGATCCAAGGCTCTGTTGAAAGTTTCTGCTTGGGCTGAGGCTGTTCCTTGTAGAAACATCCAGTTACGGGAATCATGCGTGCTTCCCTTCCAGGTTTTAATTTTTAAAATTCCCTTCCCATTCCCCTTCCTCTTTACCTTCCCTTCTTCTTCCCTTCCCATTTTCTTTTCCTTCCCTTTTCCTTTCCCCTTTCCTTTTTTCTCCCTTCCCCCTTCTTTCCCTTCTTTCCCCGTTCTCTCTTCTCCTTTCTCCCTTCCCTTCTCTGTTCCTCTCTTTCTTCTCCTTCCCCTTCCTTTCTCCTTTCTCTTTTTCTCCCTTTCCCTTCTCCTTTCTCCCCTTCCTTCTCTCTTCTCCTCTCTCTTCTCCTTTCTGTTCTTTCTCCTTTCCCTTTTCCTGCTTTCCCCTTCTCCTTTCTCTCCTCCCTTCTTTGCTCCCCTCTTCCTTCTTTCCCTTTTCCACTCTTCCCCCTTTCTCCTTTCTCCCTTCCTTTCTCTGTTCTTCTCTCCTCCTTTTCCCTTCCTTTCTCCTTTCCCCCTTCCTTTTTCTGTTCTTCTCTCCTCCTTTTCCCTTCCTTTCTCCTTTCCCTTTTCCTCTCTTCCCCTTTTCCCCTTTCTCCTTTCCTTTCTCTGTTCTCCTTTCCCTTCCCTTCCCTTCCCTTCCCTTCCCTTCCCTTCCCTTCCCTTCCCTTCCCTTCCCTTCCCTTCCCTTCCCTTCCCTTCCCTTCCCTTCCCTTCCCTTCCCTTCCCTTCCCTTCCCTTCCCTTCCCTTCCCTTCCCTTCCCTTCCCTTCCCTTCCCTTCCCTTCCCTTCCCTTCCCTTCCCTTCCCTTCCCTTCCCTTCCCTTCCCCTTCCCCTCCCCTCCCTCCCCTCCTCCCTCCTTTCTCCTTTACTTTTTCTGTTCTCCTTTCTCTTCTCCTTTCCCTATCTTTCTAATTTCCCTTTTTCTCCCTTCTCCCTTCTCCCTCCCCTTCTTTATTCCCCTCTCCCTTCTCCTTTCCCTTTCTCCTTCCCCTCTCCCTGCCCTCCCCCATCCCCTCCCCTCCCCGCAGATGCTGAACCTGTTTGTGGCGGTGATCATGGACAATTTCGAGTACCTGACCCGGGACTCCTCCATCCTCGGGCCGCACCACCTGGACGAGTTTGTGCGGGTGTGGGCAGAGTACGACCCCGCAGCCTGGTACGTGCTGGGACACCGGGGGGGGATGGGGACACCAGAGTGGGGACAGAAGGGACAGAATTTGTAGGGGACATCCTTACAAATGTCAAAAACACTCCATACAACATTAAAAAACTTTCATTACCAACACCCAACTGAACGATTTTAAAAAACCAAAAACATAATATCAAAAAATATGATCCAAATTATAATAATATTGTTCACAGGTAAAACAAAACTGAAAAAATTACAACTACAATATTCTCACCACAAACAACATCAAAAATAACCTTAACTCAATTAAACCAAAGTGTTAGTTAAACAAACACACTCATACCATCTCTTACACTAAGTAACATATTAACAAACGTCAACAGTATAAAACAAGTAACTCTTCAAAACAAAACAACAATTAATTATTTGTTACTAACACATAAACACAAATATAAAGAATTTAAAAACATGTGCTGCATAAACTTAGCTAATAATTCAAAATCAATTCATAAAGACATAAAACGATTACAAATGACTTAATCTACAGAGGGGACACTGCAGCTGCAATGCTGCACCTGAGCCCGTTTTAACGGGAACAACTCCAGCATTTGAGGTAACACCTCTGCTAAATGCTGCAATTTTCTGAGCTCTGGAGAGGAACAAATCTGCTGTCACTGCAAAGGCGTTTCCTTCACGCACACCCAACCCCTGACAGCAAAGCAGGGCCAGAAATGAACAGATGAACAGCCCCAGTTCCACCGAGCCTGCCTAAATGGCCGTGCAGAAAAGCTATTTAGCACTTCCAAAAGGAGCTTTTGCTTCCTGCATCCCATCCGGAGATGCAAATCCGCAAATCTCCGGCTGTTGGCAGCACTTGAGGGAGTGGGAGAGGTTCACACCGCATTTGTGCAGCGTTTTTTTAATTGAGATCCACCTTGGTGGCTTCCCAAATGCTGCACAGACAGCATCTGAGTCAGGTCCTGCGGGCTCTGCTTCCATCCTCCCACCCGCTCCCAGAGGGAATGATGTGATGTTCCTCTCCCTAAGGGTGGTTTCCTGAAAATATGGGATTTTTTCAAACAGCCTTTCCTCATTAAACACAACATTTTTCTCCTGGAAGCCTCCTTGTAATGACATCAAACTCTACGTAAGAATTTTGGCCTTTTGAGTAATATTTAGCTCTGGAGTTGCAGTTGAGGTTGTAAGATGTGCAAAATGATCAGGATAAAATGAAATGGGCCAAAGTCTGGAAGTGTTTAATTCTTATATTATATTTAATTCTCTGATAAAATATTCCTGATTTATGAGGGGGTTAAAGGAGGGGATGGTTTTCACTTTTTCCAAGACACAGGGAGACCTGCACACTGGGCTTAGGCAGTGGAGCAGCAGCACAGACCCCAAATTAAGGATTTTTTTTTTTTTTTAATTGAGGGAATGGCCCTGCCCAATGACCACTTCTAGAGCAGGACTGATTTAATAAATTGCTTTTCTGTATTGCTGCACCACAGCCCTGGTGATGGGGTTATTCTCATTTCTGGATGCTCTGTCCCAGGTCCCAGTAATTCCCTTGATACTCTATTTGGGAATTTGCCTGTTGGGAGACTCTTTGTTAATTTAAAGCTCTGCTAATTTTGGATCCCTTTTTTCCTCCCTGTGAGTTCCTGTGCCATGAATCTCCTCTGGATTTGTGATTCCTCCAGCTCTTCCAATCTTTCCTTTCTTTTTTGTTTCCCTTCAGCAGAGACAGTAGCAGGTAGTGTTTGCATAATCAACATCTCAAACTCCCTGCTAGGATGCAATTAAACTGCTTTAAAATCTCACTTCAAATGATTTAGCCTAACTTTAAGTGGAAACTTGTTCCAAAAACCTGCATTTCTCTGAACTATGGGGGATTTTAACTGCTCCAAGCCACCCCTACTACCAACCTGAATATTTACTCCACACTTACTACCACCTTGTAATCTCCAGGCAGATTTTCATCCCCATGAGCTTTCTGACACAGCAAATCCTTTGTGGGGATCCAGCAGGCATAAACAGCTTTTCTTTTTCCCTTTTTCCAATCCTATCCTGTCTCTTCCCACTAGAAAATCTCAATGAGGCTGAAAATTCAGCAGTGCCTGGTTGCTCCTTAGAAAAACAGCCTTGGCTCTATATCCATGGGAGGAGGAACACACCTGCAAGGGGGAAAAATGGGATCAATATGGAATTTTAATGTTTATTTTCAGGAACTTTCCACCCAGAAAAGCACCAGCACTGAATTTACAGGAAGATTTATCGCTCTATTAACTCTGAGTCACTCAGGGGCCAAACCTTTCCACTCCCAGAGCTGCTAATGCAGAAAATGGCAGATAGTAAGATGCTAATTCTAGGATTTTTTTTTTCTCTAACCCAGTTCCCTTTTCACTCTGGTGGGAAGTTATTGAGTGTGAATAGTTCCACTGAGATCACATTTTCAGAAGTGCAACTAAAATCTCCATGAGTCTGAAATCCTTTCACACTTTAAGCCTGAACTGAGCTTTCAGTAATTTTGATTTAAGACCTTTCTGATCTTAGTGGTTTTCTGATTTGATTATTCCATGATTTGAGCTGAATGTGGTCACTAGCTGATCACTTCTCCCATGGTCTCTTCCTTGATTGTCCCAAGGAAAAGGAAATTATAGTATTTGTCCACTTTCCTTAGCTTGAGACCCCCAGTGAAAAGATGCTCCACAATTGTTATATTTTTATTATCTACATAATATTTGAAACACAACTTAATGTGTATTTTACTCCTAGTTCTGAAATCACCTTTGGTTTTGTTACAAAATGCAACTCCCTGGAAACTTTTCTAGGAAAAAACATTCAAATTGAAGTAAAAAAGGCAGCTAGGAGCTGTTATTCCAGCTGTGCCACCTCCCCTAGGGGTGAGTATGGGAATGTGAGTATGAGCTGGATTTAGGGGTGGCAAAAAGCCTTGAGCTCACAAAAAAAAAAAAAAAAAAAAAAAAAAAAAAAAAAAGGACTGAGAGAAAGGTTTGGTGGGAATTAATTAAGAAAAGAGGGCAAACAGGATTTAAGGATGAACAGGGAAAGAAAACATAATTGGATTTTTAGGAGCTTTTTGTTTTTCAACATATAGAAAGTGTGTTAATCTGTTTTATTCCTCTCCCAGTGCCCATGCCATGGAGATACTGGTGATGTTGCTCGGGCCATCCCACTGCCATCAGTTCCAGGGCACTCAGGAGGAACTGCAGGTGCTCCCAAGGGAGCTCTGGGATAATGGGATGCTGAGGAAAATCAGATTTAAAGAAAAATTGTGGCTCCTCCATCCCTGGGAGTGTCCAAGGTCAGGCAGGAGGGATTTGTGGGATAGTGGAAGCTGTCCCTATTGAATGGGATGGACTTTAAGGTCCTTCCACCCCAAACCATTCTGGAATTCTCTGAACCTGGGAAAGGATCCCTATTTGTCCTGATTTTGTGCCATGATCTCCCAGTGCAAAGCATCTGTTGGTTTTCCGGCCTTCCACGGACTCTTGGAGAGCTCAGGGAAGTGTTCAGCCATGTTTTCCACACCCTGATTTTCCAGAATCCTTCTAAAATTGTAAGAAGTGTAAATTTGGTGCCTCAGTTAAACCAAAACCTTTTTAGACCCACATTTAGGCCTGGAGTCAAGTCTTGCATGGTTCCATTTGCCCTCAAATCCATAGTTTGGACTTGGTTGGAGAAAGCTTTGAATAGACCTTAATTCTTCACAGCCCAAATAGCAGCACCACTGAAGGAGTTCTCCCAAAACATTCCAACCTTCTTTACAGAGTAAAGCACCAAAATAAATACAGGGAGGCCAAAGCATCCCAGTTTTTTTCAGAGGTAATTTTGAAGTTTGGCTCTTCTCACCTATGAGTTGGTTGTACAAAAAAAGATTGAGAAATATAATCCTGCTGTTTAATTAGCTGAAATTATTGTGGGGAGTTAATGGGAGTGACCATAAAGCTTCCAGGAGGTGTCTGGTTTCTCCTTTTGCTATGGAAAGCTGGATTTTCTCAGTGCCAATGCCCAGCACGGCTCTGGAGGTGACACTTTCTGCTGTCCTTTCCTCATTGCCCAGGAATGGCCCTGCTGGGGTTATGTAGGAGGTGACAGTGGCAGGGAGACGTTCCCAAGGTTTTAAAGCAGCTAATTTGAATCCTGGCAAGAATCTGTTGAAGAGCTGTAATAAAATCCCAGGAATTATCCATTGAAGGCTCTTTGTGGCCTGCAGGCTCCGGGTGTTGGGCTGCAGAGTCTGGAGGCTGATGCTCAGGCATAGGGAATTAAAACATGAGTAGGAAGGGAAACCAAATATTTGGGAAGCCTTGCATAAGGCATGAAGATTTCCCAGAGGAAAATCCAAGGATATAAGGTGGGGTGAGCAGTTGGAAGTTCTCTCTGTGTTAAAGTGGCTCCTTCCTTTCCAGACTAACCTTTCTTTTCAGCGTGTTTTGCCCTTCCAACTTGTCCTGTTGGCCTGTGGAAAAGCTGATTTCTCCCTGTTTGCCTGTGGAAAAGCTGATTTCTCCCTGTTTGCCTGTGGAAAAGCTGATTCCTGTTGGATTTTGCTGTCATAACCTCTGGTGTTTCCTTTCCAGTTGCCGCATTCATTATAAGGATATGTACAATTTGTTACGTGTAATTGCTCCACCCCTGGGCTTAGGAAAGAAGTGCCCTCATAGGGTGGCTTACAAGGTTTGGAATTTCAGAGATCCCTCCAGCATCTCTAGTCCTGGTTCTGTTTCTTTTTATCCCCTCTTCCCTCCCCTGAGTGCAAATGCAACCAGTAGAGAAAAGAAACTGTACCGTAACCAATCCCTCGCCTGAAAAAAGGAATGATTGACTGACTGCCTCCTTTTTCCTCCATGCATCCCTTCCCTGTCTCCTCCCACACCCCAGCTGCCTGGGGACAGGCAGTTTTATGGGACAGGAACCCTCCAGCTTCCATCCTGCCAGCTCCAGGTTGGAAGTCCTGGGGAAAATTATCCCAGCACTTCAATATATTCCAGAGAAATGGCATCTCAAGGTTTCCAGGGAGCAGCAAGTTTGGTTTGGCTTTGTAGCATTGTTGAGTGATCAGCTTGCCCTTTCCTGAGCTGGAAAACCATTGGATCTGGGCAGGGATGAGGGATGAGGGATGAGGGATGAGCTCTCTATGGTGCCACAGCCAGAGATGGCCTGGGGGTTAAATGATGTCTCTGAGCTGTGGTGGACACCCAGGGAAAGCTCCTGCTCATGGCACAGGGAGAGTTCACTGTGCTTGGGAGCCCAGGTGGGGGATCTGGGACAGATCTTGCTGAGAAATCAGCATCGGATGGGCAGCAGTGGGGACCCAGTTCCAGGCAGGGAATTTACTGGAAAACAGAAGATGAAGGAGAAGGCTGGAAGCAGCCAGCCCAGAGCTTCCTCTTCTTCTCCACTCCAGCCCAGGTGTTTCCCACACCTGACTGAGGGTTAAGAGCTCAGAAGTTCTGCAGAGGAAGAGGAGACCCCACTCCCCAGCCTGGGAGCAGGAAGGAGCCAGGGGAGGACACTGGCTCCAGTTCCCATCGGTGTCTCTCAGCAGCCTCTAACTCAGCTCTGGGCTGGGAAAGCAGGGTGGGATTTTATCCCAGCAGTTACCAGGGACAGCAGTAGATGGTTTGGCCTGGGTGAGTTGTCTCCTCCTCCTCCCCCTCCTCCACCAAAGCTTTACACAGGAACTGAGATCTGTGTCAGGGCTTTGGGCTGGTGGGAAGGTTCCTGCTCAGAAAGGGGAGTTTAAATGGGTGCTTAGGTTTTCCCTGCTGGTGTAGAGATGATGACATTATCCAACTTTTCCAGGGGTTAAACTTTAATTAATAACATCCCTGGGTCTCCTCAGATGCCAGGCAGCAGAGGTTTGCACACTGTATAAGCAGGCAGCTCACTGGGAAAACAAAAGGAGATTGGCACAGATCTGCTCCCAGTTCCAACAGGCACAAAAAGGTGAAGCAGGAATTTCTTGCTGTTTTGCACCCCTTGTTTTTCAAGCCAGGATTCATCCACCACCACCGTGGTGAAGGGAGATACCCTCAGCATTGGCCGCTCTGAGGGACTTTTCCCAAACCTCTGCAATTCCCAGTTGAGGTTGGCTTGGTGAGAAACAAGCCCCACCAAAAGTGAGGGAGGAGCAGATTCCCGTCCCACCTCCTGCCAAGGCCAAAGCTGGGCTCAGCTTTTTCTGGATCAGGAATTTGCAGAATCCCAGCCTCAGCTGGAAGTGGGAGCAGTCCCAGTGCATCCCTCAGCAAACCCCCCACTACTGCCTTCTCCCTTGTGCCATCACCCAAACCCAAAGTGCTGCTCCCTGGAAGGACAGCTGGGCTGTGTTCCCCCAGCCCTGTCCCATAACTCTGCCCCCCAGCTCTCCCTGGCATGGGGACCTGACTGGTTTGGGGGGTGATGGGGACCTTCATCCCCCACCCCAGCCAAGCCCTGCCACCCCTTCTCCCCCGGGGGACATCAGGCATTCCCCAGGGGACATCAATCATTCCCAGGGCCACCACGGGCCACCCCTGCAGGAGGAGGAGAAGTTGGGCGCCGAAACAGCAACGGAAGCGGAGCCTCCTTTCTCCTGCCCCTCTTGAGTTTGGTTTTGTTTCCTGGAGAAATCTGATTAACCAGATCTCTGTTTTCTTGTCTGCTTTCCCTTCTCTCTCTCCCCTCCTTTTCATTTGCTCCATTGTGTTGCCTTTTCCCCCACCCCTTCCCCATTTTCCCCGCCTCAATCCGATGGGATTTCTGTGTCCTGGTGCTTTTGCCTCATCCCTGTGGTCCCAGCGGGCGCATCAGTTACACAGACATGTATGAGATGCTGAGACACATGTCCCCACCTCTAGGCCTTGGGAAGAAATGCCCAGCTCGTGTTGCCTATAAGGTAGAAAACCTCCCCAGGAGCTCCTGCCCAACCACCAGCTTTCTGTGCCGTGGCTGAAGTGGGGTTTCTGTGGCATTGGTGTTGTTCTTCTTGATTCTTCTGGTGCTTTCTCTGCTTTCCAAGCAAGATTTTGGATCTTCTGATTTTTTTTTTTTTTTATTTTTCATTTTTATATATTTATAGATATAATTTTTTGGGGTAACTTTTTTTCTGGTCTTTGAAAGTCTGGCACATCAATTTGTCTTCCTGTCTTTGCTCTCTCCCTATATCAGTGTTTCTCTCTCTTTTCTCTCATTCTGCTTCCATTGAGGTTAATTTGGGGAGGGACCATGCTAATAAGCAAATTACCCCCCATTAGATCCCCATTTTTCTTCCTGGGGCTCTTTGTCTCACTAACCCTTCAGTAGAATGTTGTTTTTTCCTCCTCTTAATTAGATTGGAGTCATTAGAGTAGGCAGTACTGTAGGAGTGAGCAAGCAATTAAACAGAGACTACACCAGAAGAGGCTTCTTAAACACCCCCATGGAAGAAATTACTTTGTTTTAACAGAAAACATTTAGGACAGGGAGATGGAGAAATCACTCCAGCTTATTGCTGATTTGGCAAAACTTTTTAATTGAGTCACCAGAATGAATTCTATCCCAAATCCTGCCTGATGAAATCTGTCCCAAAGGCTCCTGCCTGGGTGGATATTCAGATGGAAATGGAGCAGACCCAAATAAAGGCCAGGCTGCCCTCCCAAAAACTCTCAGGGTGCTTGGAAACTTCCATTCCAAGGCAATTCCTTGGAAGTTTCACCACTGAACCTCACAGTTTAGAGGGAGAGGTTGCTCAGAACTGTTTTTCATTGGTGTGGTTGAGGATCCATCAAACCCAGCAGATTTTTTTTGGCTGCTGGTGTCACTTCAGCCACTCCCAAACACCAAAACTCAGTCCAGTGGATCCACATCACAACATCCCCTCCTGTCCTGAAGGACTTTCCACTGAGACCAAATAAACCCAAGATTTTTGTGAAGAGGCTCAGGCTAGACCCAAACCTGGGACTGATTTATTCAGGCAAGAAGAAATTCAGATAAATCTTCCTACAAGATCCTTCATCAGTATGCCAGGATTTCAAATAAAAGGAAAACAAAACATAACTTAAAGCTCTCCACTTAGGTGGCTTTGCTGTATTTGATTTGTTTCTGGCCACCCAACTGAGCTTGAGGAACCCAACTAGATCAAAATTCCAGGTCTCAGCTATTTTGGACACCAATTATCCACAGAAATCCAAGGATTTGCCACCTGTGAGTTTCCATTGGTTTAGGAGAGCTGTGTCCTGCTGAAAGGAGGTGTTTGCAGGTGGGCAACCAGATCTGCTCTGGGGCTGTACCAGAAGGATAAAACTATTTTTCCCCCCTAAATCTTGTAGAATTCAAAAACGAAGAAAACAAAAGGGGAAAATAGATCATGTGTTAAAATAGGCATTTAAAATAAGATTTTGGGCTGGTTTTCATAGCAGACTTTATGCCCACAGGCATTTCTTCAGCCTGAGGATTTCCTGAGATCTCCTTTGATTTGTCTGTCCCTACAGGACAAACCCACAGAACCAGGGTACATAGGAATGGCTTCTTTTTATAATCCAGACTCCTGATTTTTAAAGATATCATTAATTTTTCCTCATCTCAGAAGAAACCTCTGGATTGTGTCTGTGTGTCACAAGCACAGGCAGAGGAGGGTTCAAACAGCTCCAGTGGGGTGAACATCAGATTTCTCTGAGCTTGGAGATGATCATGTTCCTCTTCCCCCTTATCAAAGAGCCCTGAACTACAAAATATGGATTTAAGACAAGATCAGGATTTCCCCCATGGATTAAAGCTGCACTTTGGGCTGATCTCTCACCCAGTTATTGCTGGTAGAATTAACCCCTCATGGGGTAGGACCAGTTTTTGCTCCTTCCCTCCTGCACTTCTCTGTGCAGCACATCCATGGGTTGGTGCTGGGTTTCCCCACGACTGTGGTGGGGTGTGGTACCCCCTGCTCTGCTCCTGCCAGGTGTCCCCCGTGGTGCCACTCGTGTGACAGCCACTCCCAAGAGGATGAGAGACTCGGGAGGACACTGAAATCCCCCTGGGCACTGACACCTCCCCAGAGCCTGGAGAGGGACATCCACCCCCTGCTCCTCAGTCAGTGCCAACAGCAGCCAGGCCTTTGTCTCTGCCCTATTTTCACCCTCTCCCTCTGGTTTTTAAAACCCCTGACTGTTCTGTCCAGCAAAAGCTCTTTTGCCCCACATATCCCCCCTTTTTCTTTCCATGTCTACTTTCCCCAGTCCTCCTCAGAGGTTTTGTGTGTTTTCCCCACATCTTTGTTGCCTTCTCAGTACATCCACACTGGTTTTTGTTTGGATTTTCCCTTCTTTGCAGCCTCCGTGGCTGCTGTCCTTCCTTTCTGCTGTTTTCTGGTTCCCCTTTCTCAACTGTTCTCCTTGGTCAGCCTGACCAGCCTCTGCAGTTCCGTGTGCGTGGCTTTGCTGCTCCCCCGAGGTGCACGGGATCCTCGGGCATCAGGGAGCTCTATCCTGCCCTGGGCTGGGGGAGGAGGCTGGAACCCCCAAATTCCTCTGGTCAGTTCTGGGCCACCCACAGTGAGTAGGGCATGGAGGGGCTGGAGCGTGTTCAGGGAAGGGAACGGAGGTGGGAAGGGGCTGGAGCCCCAGGAGAGGCTGAGGGAGCTGGGAAGGGGCTCAGCCTGGAGAAAAGGGGGATCAGGGGGGACCTTGTGGCTCTGCACAGCTCCTGACAGGAGGGGACAGCCGGGGGGTCGGGCTCTGCTCCAGGGAACAGGGACAGGAGGAGAGGAAACAGCTCAGGCTGGGCCAGGGCAGGCTCAGGGTGGACAGCAGCAGGAATCTCTCCACAAAGAAGTTTTCACAAAGAGTTTCCAAGCCCTGGAAAAGGCTGCTCAGGGCAGTGGTGGAATCACCACTGCTGGAGGGATTTAAAACCATACAGATGTGGATGTGGCACTTGGGGACGTGGGTCAGAATGGCCTTGCAGTGCTGGATCAGTGTTTGGACTCGATGATCTTGGAGGTCTTCTCCATCCTAAATGATTCTGTGATTCCATGAATTTTAAGTCTTTTCTATCCCATCAGATGAAAAGGGGGAAGAAAACCTCTTTGATTTCACTCTGCTGTCTTAGGATTTGCTCACTGTCCTTGCCCATGGCACAGGGTGGAAGTGGATGAGCTTTGAGGTCCCTTCCAACCCAAACCATCCCAGGATTCTGTGATTCCTGGGATGATCTCAGAGCTGGGCTGCTCCACCAGGATGCAGCGAGAGGGATGAAAGCCATGGAGAGCAAGCAGAATTAAACCAGAGTCGAATCATTCCAACTAGGTCGGGGTGAATTATTCATAGCAAATAATTTATTCACCAAACTCGACCTCATTTCCCACAGCAGCGCTCCACTGTGCCAAATTTATTCCTGTCTGGGATCATTCCCAGAGCAGCTCCTGTCCCAGAGGCTGATGGGGTGCTCTTAATAATTCAAATCTGTCGGGGTGCCAGTAGTTTTCCAGGCACTGTGTGCTCCCCTTTCTGCTGCCTCTGGGTAAATGTGCCAGGGAAGAGGATTTGGGATCTTGTAACTGGAATCCAGCAAGACACCTTTGATCCCGGGATGAATTTCCCCCCTATTCCTCCAACACTTTCCCTGCCTTTTGGTCCATTATCCAAGCAGCTCCTGAGCAAAACTGAAAGGAGATTTACTCCTGCCACAGAGATTTGATTCCTCGTTAGCGCTGCCTTTGTTAATTGGCAATTAAACAGCGCCGGGGCCGCCTCCTGCCCGCACCCGGACCCGCGCCCCGAGCGCGCCTCCCGACCCCGTCTCTAATCAGCCGCTCATTATCAGCGCAGCGTTAATTAGCAGGCTCCGGAGACCACGGCGCCGCTCCTGCCTCTGGGGCCCTCTCCTGCAGAAGGAGCATTAACGAGCTCCAAATCCGCCTAATTAAATCTGGGGGCTGCGGGAGGGATCCCCCCGTGCGGCCGGGAGAGCGGAGCGGGGACTCCTCCTGCTGCTGGCAGCGCATCCCCGCAGGGGCTGGGAATTCCTTCCCTGGCAGCTCAGGCCTCCTGGGAGCCATTTCCACCTTTTTTTCCTGCTGCCCATCATCAATTCACCCGGGTTTTCCCACCTTTTTTTCCCGCTGCCCATCATTAATTCACCTGGGTTGTGGCTGGCGATTGCCAAGTGATGCACGTTCTTTATCAGTGCAGGGAAGGAGCAGCAGGCTCCTAAAATTTCCTTCTGGGTTCCAGAAAGATGGGAAATGATCAAAATTAGAGTTGGGAATTTTTTAATGTTTGTTTTGGTTCTATTATTTTTGGTTTTGTTGGGATTTTTTTCATAGTTCTTTCTTTTCCCCGTCTTTCCCCCCTTTTTTCCTCCTCCTGACTCTTTTCCCTTCCCCTCACCCCTTTCCCTCTCAATTTTTTCCATCCTGTTTTAAACCATGAGCTACAGCTCTGACACAGCCTTGAAACACAACTTCAGGCAGAAAAAAAGGCAAAAAATTGGGAAAAAGTTAATTTTTTTAAAATTGAGTACACTCTAAGCAATTTGTTCAATTTTTTTTTTAATGTATATTCTTATCCCTAAGTCTTTGAGAAAACTTGAGGTTTTCTCTTCTAGCCTGGTTCAGGATGAAAATCAAAAGTTCTTGATTTAAGTTTTTCAAGGAGAAATTTTGGGTCAAGCAGAATATTTTGAGTTTGAAAAATGTTACCAATTTCAGTTGGATTCCTTTTAAATGGATCCTCTAGAAATGGAGAGGAATTAAATACAGACAAAATTAGAAAATAGCCTGGAAAGGCTTGAAATTTCACAGTCTGCACAAGGAGATATTTTTATGTATAAGGTTATTTTGTAACGTTGAAAAAAGTTAATATAATTTTTGTTTGCAGTTTCAGCCTTTTGGCTGCATTTTTAGCATTGGGAAAACACACCAGGAAAGCTCAAGGATCAAATCCCTCCTGGCTGTGCCAGTGTCTGTCTGAGTCCTGGCTCCTCTGGGTGCCCACGGTGATTTGGGGCATTGATTTGGGATATGGGGTGAGCAATGTCTCACCCAGCTGTGGTGGCAGAGCTATTTTGGATCCAAGCTGAATCAATTCCTTTCTTCCAACTGCTCCATCCTCAGCAGGAGCTCTCCAGACATGCCAGAAATTCATTTTGAAAAGAGATTTTCTCAAGCCAGGAGCTTCCAAGGCAGGAATTTTCCCTGCATTTGGGAGGATCTCGGGGTTTTAGCTGAGGTCTCTTGGCTTTGGTTGCTGCAGGTTCTGAGGCATTTCTCTCTTATTTTATGGCTTTTTTTTGGCCAAGAAATGGGCAGCTGGAAGGTGCAACCTGCAGCTCACCTTGGCAGGGTGAGAACTCCTCAAGTGCTGTCCAAAGGGAGGTGAATCCCAGTTTGGCACCCTGAGGGGACACAGGGACTCGTCCCATCCCAGCTTCCCTCTCCTGAGCTGCCCATCCCTGATGGAAGAGCAACTCAACCCCCCCTTTCTGCTCCTTGCTGGGTTCTCACCCTGGGAATTCCGATGGCCTGGAGGTGTCTGAGTTACCTGTTTGACCAGTTTGGATACTGGGATGGAGAAAAAGGCAGTGCAGGGGGAAATGCAGGGAGGAGGGCAAGGATGTGGGGTAGGGAGAGCCTCTTCCAGGTTCCTATTGGCAGCAAAATGTGGGGTTTGCTCAGCCAGACTTCCAAAAGTGGGAATCCCCTGGGAAAATCTTGCCCTAAATCCTCTGTCCCTGGCTAAAATTGAGGAGGAGAGCACTGCTCATACAGCTGTGGGTGGCCTGTGTTCTGCATCCCTATCCTTTGGGAATTCACCTGGGAAATCAGCTGGGGAGACCTGAGATGTTGTTTTTGGTGGTGGTTTTTGGGAGGATAGAGCTCTCCTGTGGGGAATTGTTCCTCGTTTGCCTGTTCTTCACTTGCATGCATCTTCTTTCTCTCTGCATCCCTTACCTCTCCCACTCCAGTGGGATTCTGGAACTGTGATTTTTAACTGTGGACTCTCATTTATGTTTTTTTGCAGCTTTTTGTGTGCTGAGGGCAGAATTGGAATGAAATCCCGTTTCATTTGACATGAGTGAACAGAAAAAAAAAAAACAAACCTGTGGTGTTGCCAGCACTTGATACTGTAACTGAGAAAGAGGCTGGACTTGGATTTCCCTGTTTCTGGGGCTGGGCAGGCACAGAATAACCTCTGGGCATGCTGTGAGGGAGATCACAATGGTTTGTCCCAGACTTCAGTGACAGGGACATTGTTACAGTGGTCTCTTTTCCCTGCAGGGTGCAGTGAGAGCTGAAAATGTGTCAATAGGTAAACAAGGAGATTTCAGCTCCTCTGAGCAGATTTTACACTGGACCAGCACTTTGTGCCCTTTGTCTGTTCATATCAACACCAGCAAGTGTCCCCTTGGGGGGGAATTGTCTGCTTGGCTGGCAGAAGGTGCCAGGGTTGGGGTCTGCCCTCCCTGAGGGCATGGAAGTGTCCAGGGCCAGGCTGGATGGAGCTTGGAGCAGCCTGGGCTAGGGAGAGGTCCCTGCCCATGGCAGGGGCTGGGATGAGATGATTTAAGGTCTTTTCCAACTCCAACCACTCTGGGATTCTAAGGAAGCTCAGTCCATACATTGTGGAAGTTGGAAGTTTCTCAAAGCAGGAAGTTTATCCCAGAGAAGGAAAACTTGGCCAAGTCTTTGTGCCCCAGCCAGGGCTTGGTTTGGGGAAAACCCAGGGGCAGCACTCGGGGCTCCCCCTGAGCCTCTGGCCTTGCCTGAGGCTCCAGCAGGTCCCTGCTCTCACCTGCACCTCGCTCCCTTCCCCAGCAGGAAAATGCCCATCAGCAGAGGAGTTTCCGAGCAAAATCTGCATCTCTGACAACAGTGCCAGGCTTGTGCCCACTGCTGCAGTGCCCAGAGCCCTGGGGTGAGGGCAGCTGGCATCTCTAGCAGCCTTTAGGGGCTGTTGTTTAACAAAGAGCAGGTTTCTGGGCAGGCAGAGGATGGAAATAACAGCCCCAGCAGCTTTCAGAAGGGATGGAATCTCTCCCCAGCAAGGGGCCCAGGCCAGGCTGACGCTGTGTTTTTGAGGCTGTGCTCAGGCAGATCAACACTCAGGGACTTCCTTGGGCTGCAAATCCCTCTGGAGAAGAGAAACGCTGAGGTTTGTCTGATACAGATCCAGACAGGGATGTTTTCAAGCAGCTCCTGAAAGCTGAGGAGATGAGGAGTCATCAGGCTGCTGAAGGAGGAGAATTCCATCCTTTAAGTGTTTGCTGAGGTTATTAGCAAGGCTTGGGGCATGGAGCTGCTCTGCTGCAAGCAGGTCAAAGCTTTCCAAAGCAATTTCAGGTGCTTCCTGCTCAGGAGAATGATGGGCTTGCCCTGCCAGAGGAGCTGGTGATGGGGAATGAGTCGCTCCCAGCTCTGAAGATCATGGGAAATACTGATCCTGAGGGATGGTTCCATGTTTGGATTGGAAGAACAGGGTGGGAATTACAGACCTGGCCATGTTAATCCAGCCTCTCCTCTCTGGAAAGGTGTGGAGGGACTGTGCAGCTCACTGACTTGAAGGGGACAGGATCCAGAATCCAGGTGTCCCCAGCAAAAGGACATTGTCACCTTTACCTGTCCCCAACCATTCCACAGCTTGAGCCACATTCCAGGGCTCAGCAGCTGTTCCCAAGTGTGCTTCAGGCTGGGACCAAAATACACCATCCCAGCCCCTCCCGGGACAGCAGAGCTCCTGCACAAAGCCCTCACCTTGTCATTGTCACTTCCTCAGGTCCTGCTCCCAGCAAGGACAGCTGGCAGGGACATGGCCACACCCAGGGTGGAGCTGCAGCCTCAGGTGGCAGATGCAAACCTTCCACCATCCATTCAGTCAGTGGTGCCAGGCCCCATTTTGTCCCCTTTTGGGAATTAGGTGAAGGATTTAGTGAGGCCAGCTGGTGTAGGGAAGGGTGGAAAAGGTGGATTTATGATTTTTATCTCCTCACCACGCTGCTTTGGCAGTTGGGACAGGTACAAGCCACGTGTCTGGTGCTGATTCTTTTGCTTCCTTTCTGCCAGGGTCAGGATTAAATCAGGAGACATTTCTTGTTGGGACTCAGATATTTATGAGTTCTAATCTATGTTACAGTCTCACAGACTGTGAGTTCTGCAGCACTTCACTCTAACCAACTAAAAAATGGAGCCCCATCTCTCTCTACAAGGCCTTTTAAGGATAAACTAAGCAATTAAGCAATGACACCTAAATTATTTTTACTTTTAACCCAATAACCAACCACCCATGCCCTGCAATGTGGATTTTTCTATCCAATTACACAGATTGTGTAATTCTGTGAAGAATAAGGTGAAGAAGGAGGTGAAGAAGAAGGACCAGCCTCTGCCCTAAAACCTCCATCTTGCTTTATATATCTATTACTATATTCTAAACCCTTTAAGTCTGAGTTTTCCACCCTGTGATATCACACACTTCTATCCAAACTCCACACCCACACTTCCAGTTCTGTCATTCCCTTCTGGAAGCTTCTCCACAGCCTCAGGTCAGTGCAGTACTCTCTTGGGGGTCAGTGCCTGGCAGCACAGAAAGTCTGAAATTCTCAGTGACCAGGGTTCCAACAGTCTGGGTGGTGCAGACACCACTGGAGACACTCAGGAAATGGGATGAGAGCCTCCCACCTGGCTTCTTTTGGGGGAGCTCTGTAGGATTGCAGGGCAGTGCTGGCAAATCACTCATTTAACCACTGAAGTTCCACCCCAAACCCGCTCCTGGACAGGAACTGGCATCCCTGTGCAGAAGAATTTCAGCTCAGCACACAAAAAGTTCCTTCCTGTTTGTATCTGGGGGGTGCAGAGAGGGGCAGGCGAGGGTGGGGGGAGGACTCCTGGCCCCCACTCACAGCCAGTCCTGTCTGTCCCCAGCGCCTGGTGAGGATGAACATGCCCATCTCCCCTGAGGATTTAACTGTGCACTTCACCTCCACGCTGATGGCCCTGATCCGCACGGCCCTGGAGATCAAACTGGCCTCAGGTGACAGGGACAGGGTGGCTGGGTCACCTGGGGATCAAACTGGCCTCAGGTGACAGGGATGGGGTGGCTGGGTCACCTGGAGATCAAACTGGCCTCAGGTGACAGGGATGGGGTGGCTGGGTCACCTGGAGATCAAACTGGCCTCAGGTGACAGGGATGGGGTGGCTGGGTCACCTGGAGATCAAACTGGCCTCAGGTGACAGGGAAAGGGTGGCTGGGTCACCTGGAGATCAAACTGGCCTCAGGTGACAGGGAGGGGTGGCTGGGTCACCTGGAGATCAAACTGGCCTCAGGTGACAGGGAGGGGTGGCTGGGTCACCTGGAGATCAAACTGGCCTCAGGTGACAGGGAGGGGTGGCTGGGTCACCTGGGGATCAAACTGGCCTCAGGTGACAGGGACAGGGTGGCTGGGTCACCTGGGGATCAAACTGGCCTCAGGTGACAGGGAGGGGAGGCTGGGGGTGGCTGGGTCACCTGGAGGATGCAGCAAACACACCAAGGGCAGCTCAGCTTTGTGGAATCCTCTGTGACTGGCACAGTCCCACAGGGATGAGGGAAGCTGAAGTCTCCTCTAGGTGTGAATTTCATTATGCTGCAGGTTTGCTGTATGTGGAAAAAAACCCAAAACAGCACCAATAAGAGACCAGTGCCCTGCCTGGCCTCTTCCAGAGCTTTTCCCAGCTTTGTCAGCCTCCAGCCTGTGCCTTGTAGGATGGGAGAGCATTTTCTGCCATCTGAGCTCCAGAAAACCAGGAGAAAATGAGAGTTTTCTGAGAGCACATCGGCTCACAGCCCAGCTCCTGACCTTGAGATGGGCTTGCTTGGTCACAGCACGGTGCCAGGAACACCAAGGACACAGATTTATCCCTGGATGAGCCATTCACTGAAGAGTTTGACTTAATCCTTGTGGGTCCCATCCAGCTCAGAGTATTCAGTGAAATCTGTGGGCTTGGTTTCCTCCCAAAACCATGGAATTTGCCCCAGGTGGGAATCCCATCTTCCTGCGCCAACCCCTGAGGACAGGGGAGCTTGGGGAGAGGACAGAGGGGTCCTGAGCATCCCTGCCAGTGAAATGTGGGAATCCTTGCCCATCCCAGCTAAGAACCCTGCGAGGGGAAGCCCAGGATGTGTCCTCCTTGCCCTGAGTCAGAAATCAGCTTCCACACCTCCCTTCTGAGCTATTCCAGCCCTGCTCTGTGCTGGCAGCCAGGAAGGAACTCCAAGTGCCCTGCAGCACATTCCACCTTGAGATAAAATGTAATTATGGAAGTGGTTAATCAGGCGTTCCCTGGCCTCCCAATTAACTTTGCAGTGTAACAAAATGCATCGGCCTTTTCTCTGGGTCGTTACCCCATCTCATCAGCCTGCCTGGGCTCCTGCTCACCTGGCCTAAGCACCCTGACACCCAGTTTCAAAGTCAACAGGAGGGAACCAGGCTCCCAGGAGCAGGGCCAAGGCAGGGTTGGGCTGCTGGGCTTTCCTGAGCAGTTTGAGGCCAGCACAAACAGCTGAGTTCATCTCCTCCCTCCTGTGCCACCTAAACTCTGCCTGCAATGCTTTGGGGAGGCATTGCTGGAAGAAGACAACATTTTGAGGTGCCTGGGGCTCCCCAGAGGAGGATCAGCCATTCATTCCTACAGATGCTTTTAGGACTTGCTGTGTCTTTAAGAGCTAGCACCTTGTTTGAGGAGTAACTCCTAGATAAGGATGCAGAGAGTTTAATTTTCAGTTTCTGGTTACCTGTCAGCCTTTTTCAACTGAAAAAGCTGCCCCCACCCTTTTGAAACCTGGAAGGCAGCCAAGAGAAGAACTCAGTTGATACTCTGGATTATTTCTGTGGTTTAGCTCTGCTCTGGGGTGTGAGGTTCTGACCTGTTTTGTTGTTATGAGCTCCCTTTGAATAGGTTCCATGTGCTACATTTAATTGAGTCTTTAGTGGGTTTAACAGGCCCGTAGTAAACCTCCCTAATGAGTTCCCATGTGGGAGTTCAAACCACGGTGTAACACAGTACCCAGAGCCTCCTCCCTTACTCTGCTCTTAGGAAAATAATCTCTGTCATTCAGATGAACTCTTTAATTGCCTGCTGTGTGGGGAATTCAGCTGGGAGCTGGCCTGGGGCTCCCCCAGCCCTTAATCACTTTCCACGTGTGCATTTAGGCCTGGCTTTGGCCCTTGGAGCAGAGTTTGGCTCTGCTGTACCTTAGGGTGAGGCGCTGGGGCAGAACTCTGAATTTGTGGCATTGCCAGGGGGTTTGGGAAGAGCTGGTGGCAGAGGGTTTGTCATCCAGCAGGACATTGGAGGGCAGAGGGGTGGGTTTGAGGATCTTTAAGGGCTTTTCCAACCCAACCCAATCTGTGGTTATGGGATCTTGTGATTCATGTCCAGGCCCTTTGCATCCCACCTGGGAGGTGCTGCTGCCTCCATGGGAAGGGGCAAAGGAAGAGGCACCTGTGGTTTAAGCATGGAATGAGTTTGAGCTCATATTTAAATCCCAGCTCAGGGTGCCCAGGGCGAGGCAAGGCTGCTCCTGCTGAGTTCCTGCACTTCTGTCACGGAGAATTCACAGATTCCCTGGGCAGGGAAGGGCTGTGCTGGCTCACCCTTCCCAGGGAACGGGAAGAGGGGATGCACACAGTGGGATGTGCTCCAGGACAGGGGTTCACTCCTCTCCTCTCCCTCCCTGGCTGCAGGCGGTGTGAAGCAGCACCAGTGTGATGCTGAGCTGAGGAAGGAGATCTCGCTGGTCTGGCCCAACCTGTCCCAGAAGACTCTGGATTTGCTGGTGCCTCCTCACAAACGTAAGTGCTGCAAGCACTGGGTCCATCCAGACACCCAGGAACCCCAGATTAGGTTTGCCCCTTATTGCCTGCTCTATCCAACCCAAATTAGGTTTGTCCCTCCTCATCTGCTCTATCCAACTCCAGATTGGGTTTTTCCTTCCTCATCTGCTCTATCCAACCCCAGATTGGTTTTTTCCCTCCTTGCCTGCTCTTTCCAACCCCAGATTGGGTTTTTCCCTCCTCATCTGCTCTATCCAACCCCAAATTGGGTTTTTCCCTCCTCATCTGCTCTATCCAACCCCACATTGGGTTTCTCCCTCCTCATCTGCTCTATCCAACCCCACATTGGGTTTTTCCCTCCTCATCTCCTCTATCCAACCCCAGACTGTGTTTTTCCCTCCTTGCCTGCTCTATCCAACCCCAGATTGGGTTTCTCCCTCCTCATCCGCTCTATCCAACCCCAGATTAGGTTTTTCCCTCCTTGCCTGCTCTGTCCCAAGCCCCATCTGGGTCACCTGGAGGATGCAGCAAAGACACCAAGGGCAGCTGGGCTCCTTGGCAGCCTCTGTGCTGCCCTGGCTCTGTCCCACAGGGATGGGGGAGCGGAGCTCACCTCTGGGCATGGACTTCATTGTGCTGCAGGAGATTTCCTGTGCATGGAAAACCCCAAATCCCAAACTGTGCTCAGAAGAGACCAACACTCTCTCTGCCAGAGCTTTTCCCCATTTCTGTCAGCCTCCAGCCTGTGGGAGAGCAATTTCTGCCATTTGAGCTCCATAAAAATGGGAGAAGAAAAGTTAAAGCTTGCTGAGGGCTTAGACAATCAGATGCGAGGTGTTTGGGGGTTAAAGGCATTTGTGTTATTTGGTGATGTCCTGGGCAAAAGTGCTGAGAAAATGGGGAGTTTGCTGTTCTCTTGGTTAGCTCTGGGTTCCTGATTAATGAGAAGCAGTGTAGAGTAATAAAGGCATTGTTAATTAAGAAAAATGAGGGAGCTGAGGAGGTGCAAATCAGTGGGTAGTGACTGCTGAAGTCTTTCCCTCCCCTCCTCTCTTGATTCCTTTATATCTGCTGCTCCAGTTTTTTTCTGTGGTGAGTGCTCCAGTGCTGGGCAGGGAAGGGCTGTCCCATGGCTTTGAGGGTGAAAAAATGAAATATTCCTTAATACCCCATTGATTATAATTCAGGGAAGCAGGAGTAAGGCTGCTTTGTTAATAAAGGCTGCCTGGGGGTCCTTTATGGATGAATTTAGGAATTGTCTCAGCAATGCTGACAATGCCACTGAGTTTTTCTGCCTGGTTTTTTCTACACAATCCCTGTGTTTGCCACAGAGAGCACCAAACCAAGGCAAGGCAGCATCAGGCAAAGAGCTGAAGAATCTGTTGTAACCTTTTCTTTGTTTTTATTTTTCTTTCCCCTACTTTTCTGTGTCTGTTTTGCCTCGTTATTCTAATAAAACAAAATTTTATTAATAAAATAGCATAATTTATTAATAATAATTATTTAACTTATTAATAAGTAATAAATATTATTTTCTTGATTAATAAAACAACTAATTTATTATTTATAATTATCTTATTCATGCAATAAAACAATTTAGTAATAATTATTATTTATTTTATTCATAAAATTTTTTTCCCCTCAAAATGTTCATGTTGCTTCCTCCCTCTCCCCGTTTTTCACCATTTGCTGTTTTTTCTTTTTCCTGTCTTGTCTTCATCCTTGGAATGGCTCTGCTGTGTTTTCCCCACGCTCTGGCAGCTGATGAAATGACTGTGGGGAAGGTCTATGCAGCCCTGATGATATTTGACTTCTACAAGCAGAACAAGAACAGCAGGGAGCAAGTCCAGCCCCCCGGGGGCCTGTGCCAGGTACAAAAGGGACTTTTCCATCCTCCCTCTTGGGCAGCTTTAACAAGAATCACCAGCAGGATTCATCCAGAAGGTCTGACTGCTCTTCCAGGCAGGGTTTTCAAATGCTGGCTCAAAAATGGGAACCTCTTCTGAAAGTCTCTCTAAAAAAAATACATTTAAAAAAATTGTTGCAGTTACTGCTTTTTGAAAAGAAAAATCTTTTCAAAGAAATGACAACTGATCTTTGAAAGTCTAAATGCTGTGTTTAAAAGTGGTCTAAAGCACACCAAAAGATTTCCTTGGGAGACCAAAGAACTATTGAAAGCTGCTGGTAGTTTGGCTATAGAAGGCTTAAGTTATTTTTGAAAATACAAATTATTCCGAGTTGTTTTGGCTCTAATAGGTTTGCAGGTTTTTTACAAATTCTAGAAAATATTTCCACAAAACTGGCATTGAAAGCCCAATCACTTCCAGTAGGACAAACACCTATTGTTTTTAGGATGAGCATCCAGCTGGTCTCCAGCACAGGGTAGAGATCTGTCCCACATGTGGATGATTCCACCAGATCTATCCAGAGCCACTGGAATTGCACTGCCCCTCTGGCCACATCCACGGGGGAATTCCCTGCTCTGGTGACTGGGAGAGCATTCAGAGGGAAGGGGGAATCACAGGAGAATTTGGGAGAGCATTTGGAGGGAAGGGGGATTGCAGGAGGGCTTGGGAGAACATCCAGAGGGAAAGGAGGAATGACAGGAGGGTTTGGGAGAACATCCAGAGGGAAAGGGGATTGCAGGAGGACTTGGGAGAACGTTCAGAGGGCAGTGGGGTTGCAGCAGGGCTTGGGAGAACATTTGGAGGGCAATGGGATTGCAGCAGGGCTTGGGAGAGCATCCAGAAGGAAAGGGGGATTGCAGCAGGGCTTGGGAGAACATTTGGAGGGAAAGGGGATTGCAGGAGGACTTGGGAGAACATGCAGAAGAAAAGGGCATTGCAGCAGGGCTTGTACCAGGTGTCCCTCAGAGCATCTCCCTGCTGTGCCCAGGCTGGTGTGGCCTTTCTGCTGTCCCAGGGTGGCAAGGTGGACTTTTCATGGAGTAGGAAAAGCCCTGCAGCCCATCCCAGCTCTGACCCCCCTCCCTTGTGCTTGGCAGCCCGGGCCAGTGTCCCTCTTCCACCCCTTGAAGGCCACCCTGGAGCAGACCCAGCCCGCAGCCTTCAGCAACGCCAAGGCCTTCCTGCGCCAGAAGAGCTCAGCCTCCCTCAACAACGGGGGAGCCTTGTGAGTATCCCTGAGCCCCCTCAGAGCCACCCCACCTCGGGGTCACCCATCCACCACTGCTGCTCTGGTGGCACCAAAGCCACCACAGCTGGGACAATTCCTGCGGGTGGCTCCGCTCCCACGGCGGTTATCCCAGTGCTGGTGGCATTGGGATCTCGGTGTTTCCTTCACAATCCTCACTGGAGAGCTTCCCAGGGGGAGTTTGCTCACAGGAATTTGGGACCGTTGCAAAACAACCAAACAAACCCCACCAATGAGTTTTTGGGAGGCTCTAGATCTGTCAGAATCTGAGGTATTGATGATTCTGAGATTGTAGAAAGTCTCTGTCTTTCAGCCCCGCTGCCAAAGCAGAAGCCATAATTCATCTGTGCTGGTTTCAAGGTTGTTTATTCTGTTTATCTCTAACATGTTCTGCTGCCCTGCCGCAGCTCTGTCCTGCAGGGCAGCGTGTGGGGCTCTGCCCTCAGTGGGATGGTACAAACATTAAATACCAGAAACTACCTGTGCTGGATTTACAATAACGTGCCAATATCTGTCACCTACGTTGGACAGTGTGTCCCCAGCCTGAACCAACAGAAAAATGCCAACACCACAGTGAAACATGGAGGGCATGAAGAAGGAGAAAAAGGACAAGGCACACCCAATTTCCTCGATCTTGTCCCATTTGGACCCCTTATCTAGAACCCTAAAATTTTACTTTTGCACCCGTGCCACACTTAATTATTACTTATATCAAACACTCAGAGCTGGTAATTCATCCTGTAAGATTGAAAACTCTTTTCCATGGACAGAGATCACAGACAGTGTCTCTGGGGGCTCTGTCCAGGGGGGTTCCTGACCCCTGCCAGGGTCCCAGACCTGCCAGGGCAGCCAGAGGGAAGCTCTGGATTCCCACATAGATCTTTGAGAATAAATTCATCCCTTGAGCTTGTGGTGAGTGCTTGCCACAACATAATTTCAGAAAATTATGTTTTCATGGAGAGCTTTCCAAACACTCCTAGTGATGGTGATCCCTAATCAATTCTCCATTTCCTGCTCTCCAGGTGATTTTCCTCTGGATCATGAGCACTGTGGAATTCTAGTGACAGACAGCTGAGTTTTAAACATCCCAAAAAATCCCGATGGGGAAACCAACACTAGATTCAAGCTGAAGGGACTTCAGCATGGTTGAGGTGTTTGACCAGTGTCCAGCTGGTCCTGCACACAAAACTGGCCTGAACTCCCAAATTCTTCATTGTCCACCAGGATTTAAGTGGAAGAAGTTGTTTAATTATTGAAAAAAACAATCATATTTGGTTTGATTTCCTCATTCTCATGGGATCTTCAGGTTCTACAGGAGAAAAACACAGGGCACCTTAGAGCTTCACTAACCCATCCTAGAAGAGATTTTCACACCCCAGAGGGTGTTCAAGTTTGGTTTGCCAAATTTAGCAAAATCTCTTTGCAAAAGGATGATTCTTTTTCCCTCTTTTTCTTTGGACAGGCCACCCCCAGAGGGAGGGATCAAAGAGTCCAGTTCCTGGGGGACCCAGCGCACCCAGGACGTGTTTTATGAAACCAGGAGCCCAGCTTTTGAGCGAGGCCACTCCGAGGAGATCCCCATTGAGAGGGTGAGCAAATGGAGGGGAGGTGGGAAGGGAGAGGGGCAGATTTTAGAGCTGTGGGAGAACTTGACAAATTTAAGAAAATGTGTAGAAGAAGGAGGTGAAGAGGGGGTGAAATGCAGATTTTAGAGGTGTTGTGAAACTCCAGAAATTTAAGAAAATGTGTAAAAAAATCAGGTGAGATGCAGGAGATTTTAGAAGTGTGGTAGAATTTAAGAATTTTTAGAAAATACTTAGAAAAAGCAGGTGAAGATGGGGTGAGATGCAGGAGACTTCAGAGCCATGGTGGATTTTCAGAAGTTTCAGAAGCTATTTAGAAAAATCAGGTGAAGACAGGGGACCTGCATTAGCAGATCTGTCCCTTGAGGCAAGCATTGTTGTGTCTCTTGTTTGCTCCAGTATTGTGGAGAAACCCCAAACCTGGCAGCTCCCACAGCCTGATCTGGACATGCTTTTCCTGGAATTCTGTCCTGTTGCCATAGGTTACCTCAGGCTTCCTCTTCCTATTTCCCAATCCCATTGTCCCAGCTCAGGTGAGGGGTTTCTGGTCAGAATGACCTGAGGGGTTTCCAAGGTCACAGCTGGGGTTCCTGGCTGGTGGAAGAGCTCATCCCACTGCTTGTGGGATGTCCTTGCTGAGAACAGAGTAACCTGGGCACTCCACTATGGGATTAAATCACACAGACTCCATTTTCTTCATGGTGGGAAAAGCCCATTCTTTGTTCACATAACTCCTTTTTATACAGTTTTACAGACCTCGTGTGGGACTCCCATTGGTCAGGAGCTTTCTTAACAATTACTTATTGATCATTAACAAGTTGTTATTCTGTATTAATTGGTCACTCAAACCCCTGGTGTGTACGTGCAGGGACAGTTGTTTGTGAGAGATAAGTTTTGATTTTTCTATTAAACAGTATAAAACCAGTTTATACAGGAGTAAGATGTTTTTCACCCAGGAATAGATTGTTGTGCTAATGAACTGCTCACACCAGGATTGCTTTCACATGGGAACTTGCACAGTGATGAATTGACTGAGAAGAAATGACAGGCCAGCCAGAGCAGGCCTGATTTTATATAGCTTTTTAAAATAATTTTGCTACCTTACTGTAACACTCCACAGCTCTTCAGTTGCTCTCTTTGCCATGCCAGCATCTCTTCCCTGTCAAATCAAACTTCAAGAAGCTGATGGTGGCTTCAAAGCTGTTCTTGCTGCTGAAACCATTCCATGTTTTGATCAGGTGGTAGAAATGAAGGAGATCAGCCCCACAGTTGCCAACGGAGAGCCCCAGCCAGGCCTGGAGAGCCAGGGCCGGGCGGCCTCCATGCCACGGCTGGCTGCTGAAACCCAGGTGAGACATGGGGAGAGCGTGGTGGGAGCCTGAGAGCTGGCCAAGATCTCAGCTTCTCATCTCTGCTTGTCAGGGGGTGGGAATGCTGGTTTGAAAAGATGTGGAGGCAGGAATCCAGGTCTTGTGCTGGGATGGCCGGGGATTCCCTGCAGGGTGTGTCAGGGATTCCCTGCAGGGTGTGTCAGGGATTCCCTGCAGGGTGTGGCTGGGATTCCCTGCAGGGATGTCAGGGATTCCCTGCAGGGATGTCAGGGATTCCCTGCAGGGTGAGGCAGGGATTCCCTGCAGGGATGGCAGGGATTCCCTGCAGGGTGAGGCAGGGATTCCCTGCAGGGTGAGGCAGCTATCCTGTGCAGTCACAGCACTGTCCCCAGTTTTACTCCTTCCTGCTTGCAGCACAAAGCAGCCCAGGAAGATCCCCTGGCTGGGCTACCCCAGTGTTTCTGGGTCCCTCTTTGGGGACAAGGCCATTTGCAGGCTGTATTCCTGGAAGACACTTTTCCCATTAGTTGTGTGTTGTTTATCCAGCCAGCCAATCCGTGTTCCTGTGCTCTATCCTTCCAAAAAGCTGCAGATGTGCTGTGGCACACACAGCTGGATGCAGCAGGCACAGGGACCACCTGGAAGCTGCTCTGGGACACTGAGTGTGTTCCTTGTATTTTCCTGTACTGTGACCTTGGCCAGTATTTTCATGTTGAGAATTTCCCTTGTTGATTTATTTAACTTATTTTCCAAAGAAATCTCCTCACTGGAGTTGACTTTCACAGCAACTTGTGGGCACTGCTGTGTGTGTAGGATGTCACAGATCATTTTTGGCCATTTCACAACGTTTGTTGCTGTTTGTCCCCAGTGCTGCCCAGCCACCATCCTGCCTCCTGTGTCACAGCATCTCACCACTCGTGTCCTGCCTCATTCCCAGGGCCTGATTCACACAGCCAGGAGGGAGCAGCCTGGCCTTGGGCTGTTTCCATGGCTTTCTGTGGGGAACAGAATGTGAAGGATCTGCTGCACCCCAAAGTGAGAGCCTGTGTTGTGCACACACAGCAATAGCTCCAACAGATAGAATTGTTGTGCCAAAATGCTGGAGGTGCCCCTTGCCTGACAGAGGATTTCCCACCTGGCTCCAGAATCTGCAGCCTGTGTGTGAGCCTTTGGGATTCTCAGAATTATCAGGGGCGCTCTTGACTGTGCTTAATAAAAGCAACAGCCCACAAAGCAAAGCTCTTCCCCTTCCCAGGAATTGTCCTTTATCCTAGACCACAGGTAACCTCTTCCCTTCCTTGGCAGTGCAGTTGACAGAGCCTTCCCTTGGGAAGCTCCTCTCCATGGCATTCATTTATGTGCAGGAGTGTCCCTGACAGAAGCGTGGCTTGTGTCCCCAGGCTGTCACTGCCCCTGGTTGTGAATCAGGCCCGGAATCTCAGCTCTAACCTCATTTAACAGTACAATGTGCAGTGGTTGTAGCTTGGTGAATAACTGATGTCCTTTCTGTGTGTGTCTCCCCCTCCACGCCCCCCACCCTCCCTCTCATGTGCTGCTCTGCCCCTCCCCAAACTTTGAGTTCTTTCTAACTCTTATTTACAACGCTTTTTGCTCCTGGACTCCTTCATTTCTGTTTGCCTCCCTTTTTTTATGTTCCACTTATTTAAAAAACCCTCCTCCTGTGTTTCCACCCTCCCTCTTTGCTGTCCTGCCCTCATCACCTCTGTCCCTGGTCGTCATCGTGTCCGCTGCACATCTGATGTCTGACACTGGCTGTACTGTGGGGCTGCTTCCAATAATGTCCCTCACCTTGTCCGAATTGTTTGCAGAGGAGCAAAGCACGGTCACCTGGGAGTTACCTGGCAGTATGTAGTTTGCACTAAATTGTATCCTATTAAATTCATCTTAAGAATTAATTAACCTTCCTTTAACCCTTGACTTTTCTCCCCTCTCATCTGGAGTCGCTCCGGCACAGCCGCTCTGTCTCTTCCCACTTTTCCCTCTGCACGCTGCTCGCTCTGGTAGCAGGGGTTGGGTGGGTGGGTTGCTTTATTTTGATTTGTTTGTTTTCATGCCTCGTTGCTCAAGAATTTAGGCAGTGAAAACAGTCGGGTTGGTAATGAAGAAGCAATTAGGAGCTCTCTGCAGGGGTGCATGCAGTCTCCCGAGGCTTTTTGGGAGCCTGTGGCTCCCATAACAAGAGCCTTGCCAAGATTTATGGAAAAAGGATTGATTGCTTTGCCACTGATTTGTGTCAGTGGGACTTCTGTCCCTGGAATAAGCATGGAAGCAGGACTAAAGCTCAAAAAGGAATCTTCATTTTTTGTCAGTCTTCTGGGGTTTTTTTGTTGTTGGTGGTGGGTTTTTCGTGGGTTTTTTTGGGTTTGGGTTTTTTGGTTTTTTTTCCCTGTTGCTTTCTTTCTGGCAGCCCCTCTATGGATTTTTAAAATCTGGCTATCTAGATGTGTTTTTTAGTGAGAAATACTTTCACTTCCCATATTTTTGCCCACCAGACTGTCTAATTTACATCCCCCCCGCCTTCCCCCAGCTGCAGGCTCAGCATTAAACAAGGACAGGTACGAAGCTCCTGAGTATAATTTCTTGCCCACAAAATTGAGGGCCACAAGAGGTGACACTAACGTGGTTCTGCTGATGGAATTGGTGCTTCCAGGGCCACACCACAAGCTGTGCTGGGCTCCCTCATCCCAGCCTTGTGCCTCTGATAAACCTTCCAGCACCAGGATCCCAGCTGCCCTGCAGTGGGAAGCACCAAAATGTGGGTAACTGTCCAGATCATGCCTTCACACCCAGGATAATCTGCCCTCAAGGGGAAGGAGAGTAGTTTTTCCACTCAAAATAATGAGCAGAGCTGTGAAACTGTTGGCTTTGCCTTGGGTAAATATCACAGGGAAGCAGAGATCTGGGTTTCAGGATAAGCAAACAAAAGAGGGCAGACAGGAAAAATAATACAGAGCTCTTAGGAAAGGTTACAGTGAGCAGAGTAAATGTTCCCTGAGAGCTGGTGTTGGAGGCACTTATTGGATTGGGAGTTCAAACAAGTGGAAGGCTGAGGGGCTGGGGAACATCCTGAATTTCGCTGTCCGTGCTCTGAGATGTCTCCTCTGGCACGTGGCTCGCATGCAGTGACAGACCCAGGGAAGCATCCAGAGGATGGATGAGGTGTTGTCTCCACACAGAGCCAACCAGAGGCTAGCAGAGAAGGAAATGTGAGAACTGTCCCTGTTTTCTGAGCTTTATCCCTGGGCAGAGGGAGGGCAGAGGCTGTGAGAAGAGCTGTCCTGCAGGACATTTGTCTGGGGTTCTGCAGAATCTTTGTAAGGTTTTGTACCTAAAGGGAAGGGAGTGGGGTCTGGAGCTGCCACTGGCACAGGGAGGGTGTCCAGCAATGCTGTTACAGCTCTCAGTGCCCAGATGTTTGCACACAAATCTTTTAAAAACAGCAATAGCAAACCCAGGTATTCCATTCTGGAGATGTCCTGGTGGCATTGCAGGATGTACACACTATCCTTGCCCCAGGCAAAGGGCTGCAAGGAGAGATGGTGGGACAAGAGAGGTTTAAATGTTTGATGGGAGTTGTGTTCACTGCAGGGAGATAGAAGGAATTTCCTGGTGGCTTGCCCTGTACCTCCCCCGATTCCTGAATTTTCTCTCCCTCCATGTGGTGCTCAGCAATGCTACCTGCTTTCCTCCTCGGAGCTGCTTGGGGATGCAGGCCCTGGAGCAGCTGTGGGTGCCCCTGGTGTTGGAGAATTCCCCTTTGTGAGGTGCTTGGCTGCTGCTCTGCCCCGTGTCCCTGCTGAGCTCCCGCTGGGTGTGCTGTGCAGTGCTGCCTGTGCCTCTGCTCCCGGAGGTCACATTCACTCCCCAAATTCCACACTCAACCCACATCCCACAGATCCTCCTGCCCATTCCGGTTGTCTCCAATTAACCATTTCTCTCCTTCCCCTCCTTGCCCCTTTCTCTGGCTGTTTAACCCCCTCCATGCTGGGAGCCAGGCCGCCGAGCGGGGCGCGGCACCTTCCCTCACCCCGCTCCGTGTCCCTCCCTGTTCCCCACAGCCCATCCCAGACACGAGCCCCATGAAGCGCTCGGTCTCCACGCTGGCCCCGCAGCGCCCTCACGCCATGCACCTCTACGAGTATTCCTTGGAGCGGATGCCTCCGGAGCAGGGCCACCACCACCACCACCACCGCTGCCACCGGCGGAAAGAGAAGAAGCAGAAGTCCGTGGATAGGGCCGCCCATCACTTGGCTGATGGACAAGCTGGTGAGTGCTTTGCCAACGAGGATTTATCCTTGGGAGGTCAGGGACGAGGTGTACATCCCCTGTCCCCCTCTTTTCGGGTGGGGTTTGGGGTGCTGTGTGTGTGGAAGGACCTCCACACCCCACACACGCTGCTGACCCAGTGTTCTCCTTTCAGTAGCTCAATCTGGAGAGTCTTCTTCCAAGGACAAGAAGCAGGAGCGTGGCCGCTCCCAGGAGAGGAAGCAGCACTCCTCCTCCTCCTCCGAAAAGCAGCGCTTCTACTCCTGCGACCGCTACGGCAGCCGGGACCGTGCCCAGCCCAAATCTGCTGACCAGAGCAGGCCCACCTCCCCCAGCGGGGGCCCAGAGCACGGCCCACACAGACAGGTGAGGAGAGGCAGGGTGGGGAAACAGCCCTGAGGTCTGCCAGGGATCTGGGCACCTTGTCCATTTTTAAATTCCTTAAATTGGAGGAGGTGGAAAGGGCAAGGAAGGTCAGGCAGTTGCAGATAAAACCATTCACACCAAGGTTGGAAAAATCCTCCACGTCCAAGCTGTGCCCAATCCCACCTTGTCACCAGCCCACAGTGCCACGTCCAGGCCTTCCTTGGACACCTCCAGGGATGGGGACACCAAACCTCCCTGGGCAGCCCCTTCCAAAGCCTGTCCACCCTTTCCAGGAAGAAATTCCTCCTGATGTCCAACCTGAACCTCCCCTAGCACAACTTGAGGCTGTTTCCTCTTGTCCTGTTTCCTCTTACATGGGAGCAGAGTCTGACCCCCACCTGGCTCCTTGCTTCTGTCAGGGAGTAGTAGAAACCAAAAGGGTCCTCCCTGAGCTTCCTTTTCTCCAGGCTAAAATTTAGTTCTCCTTTCTTCTGTAACTGTGAGATGCTCAGGCCCTTGGGAAAAGCTGGGCAATTTCCCCAGCATCCTGGAATGTTGCTGGTCACTGGGAGAGCCAGGCAGGGCAGAACAAGCAGTGACTGACAGCCTGATGAGTTGATAGGAAGGAAAAAGTGCTCTTTAAAAATTAAAGGTCTGGTCTCAAAATGTTAGGTTGGGAAAGGCTGAGGGGATTGTTCAATGTGCTCATGTCCTGCCTTGGGAGAATGTAAACAGAAATGGCAAGACAGGCCCTTTCCTCTCACTCGTGGCATTTGTGTAAATTACTGCAGCTTAGTTCACTCTCACAAGGCATTATTAGGAACCCAGGAAGCTGCCAGACTCTTCTACCACTCCAAAATCAAATGTGTAATATTAGAGAGGAGAATGTGAACACATTTATGTTAAAGGGACTTGTTAAAGCCTGTCCAAAAAGCTTTTGGTTGTTATTTTTTCAGAAATTGGCTATTTAATCCAAAGGCACTTCATTCCCACCCTGCAAAAAGCAGTCACCCAGATCCTCCTCCCATGCAGAATCCATAATAATAATAATAACAACCCATAATCCAGTTTTGGCAACAGAAAGAGATTTGTGGAATGTCTAAATGGTTTGATTTGGAGGGGACCTTAAAGCCCATCTCTTTCCAACCCCCTGCTGTGGGCAGGGTCACCTCCCACAAACCCAGCATGCACAACTGCGGGGTGAAGTTCTGCACAAACCCACCCCAAAGCAAAACTGTAAAAAAGCCAGCAATAATTTGTAAAAATCCCCAATAACTCGGGTTTTTGAGCTGCTCCCAGGCCAGGTAAGGCGCATGTCGAGCCCTGTATGCTGTGGGTGCCTCCCCTGGGCGGTGTCCCCTCTGTTGGAGCCGTGTGCCCGTTTGCGTCCTACCGATGCTCTGCCCCTCTCTGTTCCTACTGCTCCCAGACTTGAACTCTCCAGCTCTTCACATCTCGTGTTGAACTATCTCTCGAGAACCTCCCGCCCCGACTGTGCTTGTCTAAACTCTCTCTTTTTTTGCTTTTCTTTCCTCTTGTGACTTGTCTCCGCCTTCTGTTGCTTCTCCTTCTGTTTGATACCTGCCTGCCTTTGTGTTTGTCCGGTGTTTCCCTTTTTTTATTTTTTGATTTGCTCTGTTCCAATTTTGATGTAGGGCAGTGGTTCAGTTAATGGGAGCCCCTTGCTGTCGACATCTGGTGCTAGTACCCCCTGCCGGGGTCGGAGGCAGCTCCCACAGACTCCACTGACCCCACGCCCCAGCATCACTTACAAGACCGCTAACTCCTCGCCCGTGCACTTCACCACTTTCCAAACCCCCACGTTCTCCCCGGGCCGCCTGAGCCGCGGGCTGTCCGAGCACAACGCGCTGCTGCGGGGGGAGCAGCAGCCGCCGCCGCCCGCCGTGGCCCGCATCGGCTCCGACCCCTACCTGGGCCACCGCGACGCCGACAGCCCGCAGCGCGCCGCGCCCGAGGACACGCTCACCTTCGAGGAGGCCGTGGCCACCAACTCGGGCCGCTCCTCAAGGACTTCCTACGTCTCCTCCCTGACCTCGCAGTCGCACCAAATCCGCCGGGTGCCCAACGGGTACCACTACACGCTGGGGCTCAACACGGGCCCCGGCGCCCGAGGACGCAGTTACTACCACGAAGCCGACGAGGATGACTGGTGCTAGCGGCTCGGCGGAACCCTGCGAGGTGTGCGTGCTTAATAAGGATGAGTTTTATCATCTGGAGGGCTGGGAGCTCCCGTGGGGCCCAGGGCCAGAGGCGGCCGGCGGGGCAGCCCTGAGAACTGCTCGGTGCCCAGGGCCGGAGATGCCCCTGCAGCCTCTCTCTCCTCTGTTGTTCTTTAGGTTTTTCCTTTTTGATTTGTTTTTTTTTTTTTGCACTAGACAGATGGAGGAAGAAGGCTCCCTCCTTCTGGGGAAGGCAGCGGGGGGAGCACATCCCTCTCTGCCCCCTCCCCACTGCCTTGTCTAGTCCCGAGACACGCACCAGGCGCCAACCCGGCCACGGAGGCGAGGAGCCAGGAGAAGAGCGATCCTCATCTTCCACGGTGGAAAAGCAGAACTGTGGGTCCTTCTCATGATTGGCACAGTTTTGTTGGGCTATTTCTTAATTAATTTTCCATCCTAATTCCCCCCTGCCAGGGTGGGAGCCGGGGGTCGCAAAGGGACTCGCGCAAACAACGCTCGCCCCCCGCGTTTTGTCTCGTCGAGTGCTGAGAAGGAAGAGATGCACCCGAGAAACTGGGAGAGGAGAAACACAGCCCAGAACAAAGGACAGTCCTTTGGGACTTGATGTTCAGCCACTGCAATCCTTTAGGGCAGAGCTGGTGGCACCCTGAGCTGACCCTGCTGTGACACCACTGCCCCGGGGGTCTCTAATGTCACTCACCACATCGGGTCCTTCACACTGACACACGGTAAAGCCACAAGAGAGCTCCTTTGTAAGGACTGTTTCCTTGCTGCTGAGACTTTTCAATCCATCCCTCTCTCCTGTTGACTGCAACACACCCTCACTGTTTTGTCTTGTTTACAATATAAGCTTAATTTAGCAAAAAACAACTTAAAAAAAAAAAAAGTCCACAAAAAAAAGACCAACCCAAACAAAAAGAGGAAAAAAAAGCATAAGGGTGAGAAGAAGAAATGTTATTGGTTTTATATCAAGCTATTAGATAGAACTTTAACTTTTCATTGTGTGCATTTTTGTAAATTGTACAGTAAAAAAAAAAAAAAAAAAAAAAAAACAAAGAAAAAAAAATTTCCTCTTTCTGTAGAGAATTAGTCCAATTGTCATTCCAGGTCCCACCGTTTCTACCGAATGCTCCAGTTGTTCACTAACTAAGTGCCTAACCTTTGAAATCTTTCACAGTGACGATGCAACCTCTTGCTTCGAGGCATCAGAGCTTGGGCGTGCGTGGGGAGGGCGGAGGGGCGGGGGCCGAGCGGCCGGAGCCTCGGAGGGGCCCTGGGGTCACTGAGCCCCAGGCTGGGAGCTTCCAGTGGGGAAGGCAAACGTGCTTTGGGTTTGGTTTGGGTTTTGTTGGCCTTTTATTTTTATTTTTTTTTTAGAATATATTAATATATATATATATATAGATAAACTTTTATGGGTGAGAGGGGAGTGATTGCAGCAAACAAAGCCGGCCTTGTCTCTTTGCCCAGTGGAGGAAATGTAGGTGGGCAAGGGCAGCATCTGCAGGGGTGCTCCTGCAGGAGAAGCAGCATCTCCCACGGGCCAGCAGAGAGAGCTCTGGCCGTGCATCTTTGGTGTGGAGGGCAGTTGGAGTGAGTTGTTTTTATTGCCTGATAAGAGAAGGTTAAAAAAAAAAGTGATGATAATAATAATAATAATAATCCAAACCTCTAACTCTGATTCTCAGGGATGAGATTTCTGCGTTCTTGCAACGACTCTTGTGTTGGCTGGTTTCTTTCTTTTGTGCCCATGTGGATTCCTGCACTGTGAGCCTGGGAAAAGGGCAAATGCTGTGCTGGCGGGGAGGGAGGCTGGGGGCAAAGCTCAGCCAGGACCTCATGCCTGGGGCTCTGCTCAGCCCTTGTAGGGCTGGTTCGGGGCACAGGGCAGCCAGAGGACGTGGAGAGGTTAAAAAGTGAAAGGAGGATGGGTGGGAGGTGCTGGGCACATCCCTAAAAACGCCACTAGGAAAGAGGATAGGGTTGGAGAGTTGAATTTTTTCAGAGGATCTACCAAGCCCCAGCCATGTGGGAACTTCTCCAGGCGCAGCGGTCGCGTGGGGTGGGTGGAAATCCCACTGGCCCTGGCAACCTGTTCTGTCTCTGGGTTGCTTGGAGGGGATCAGATGCCACCAAAACGCTCAGGAGGTCTCTCATGCTCTCAGCAAAGTCTGTCAGCCTCAGGCAGGAGCAGTCTGCTCTAGGGTGGTTCTTCACATCTCCTGTAGCTCTTCTCTTGAGGAAACTCAACCCGGTTTTGTTCCCTCCGGTGTTTTGTTTTAATTTTGTTCTGTTCAGTAGCAATCTCTGGCCGATCTCATCCCTGGATTCTGCTAAAGGATAACTCCTGTCTGTATCTCTGTCTCTGTACTCGTGTGCACTCGGAATAAAGGCAGTGTGGTAGCCAGAGGTCACGGCTGGCATTCCTGGCATTCCCAAACGGAGGGCTATGCAACCAGATGACACGTCCGGACACACACCCACCCCACCACCACTCTGAGACCTTCATCCATCTGTAGCTTTAGCTGCTGGATTTTCCTGTTGCAGGCTTCAGCACGATTGTGACCAAATGTTTTATACATTTTCCTGAAATGAAGGCACAAACACTTTATTTGAAATTTTCCAAGGGAACGTTCCTATTTTACTCCAGGAAGTCGAGGGGAAGGGACAACACCATCTCTCTGCCCGTGCATGCAAACACTGTACCCACACTGGAAAGCAACAGAGATGTCTTTCTTTACGGAATAATTCTGTCTTTTCCCCCTTTTCCTCTCCCATTTTCCATCCCCAACCCCCCAGCCCTGCGCTAACACAGCCTTGGGTCACCCCAATTCATAGGCAGAACACGAAGAAGAATCTCAAGTTGTCCAAATCCTCCACCCGCCTCGTAGGGGTCGATGACAGTGACAGACAAGCCTGACCACAATTATCCATAACCCTTTCCCAACGTTTTTTTACAGCCTCTCTGCTGTCTCTCCATCTTTCCAAGAATCCTCATAGTGAGTTGCCAAACTTGAATTGCACCGATCAGTTTTCTGCATCCAGAACCAGTCTCGTAGTGGCTGTACTTTGAATAAGTAATGTTTGCATGTAATATATATACATATATACATATCTATAAAAAGTATGTGCATGGAAAAATGTTTATCTTCGTACTTTTTTGATACAATGTATTCATCAGTTGTTAATTTTTAATTATATTTGATATAAATTTGGGGGTTTGTTGCAAAACTTTATATTTAAAAAACAGTGTGAAAAACGATCAAAGTTCCAACCATGCAACACAAGTGGAACTTTACCCAAAAAAAATAAGGGGGAAAAAAATTGAGAAAAAAAAAAGGTTCTGTGATTGCCTAGTTTGCTGCCTGAGTAATATTTATCAGCCAAACTTTGAATTCTGCAGTTGTTTCTACAATTCCATTTTGTATGAAGCAAAGTCCTTGAATTAAAATAAAAACTTAGCAAAAAAAAAACCAACCTGAGCAATTCCCAGACGGTGTGTGCGGTGTGCCTGCTGAGCGGGAGGCGCCGGAGTGACCTCCAGGAGTGACAGCCCGGGAGAAACTGCATCCCAAACTGGGATTTTTCAAGGAATTGGCCACGTCTGTGGGGTTTTTTTGTCCATAGAGGCTTCACAGATTCTCGGTTTGAGTAGGGAGCTGTTTGGAAATTTGTGGTGTAGATCCAGCGTGAAGATGGCAGTTCCTGGAGTCCAACAGGCAGCAGAACTGTAAAGTTGAGGGTTAAAATCCTCCAGCCATAAAGTTGAGGGTTAAAATCCCCCAGCAGCGATCCTGCCAGGTTTTTAACAGTCCTGTAAAACTGGCACAGGTTGCCCAGAGAAGCTGTGGATGTCCCATCCCTGGAAATATTCAAGGTCAGGTTGGATGTGGCTCTGAACAAGCTGAAGGTGCCCTGCTCATCCCAGAAGGGTTGGACTTGAGACCTTTAAAAGGTCTAACCCAAAATCCAACCCAGACTATTCAATGTGCTCCTTTTGGCTCTAACCCTGATTAAACCCCAGCCCCGCTCCCAGCTGAAGTTCCTGGGGCTCCCTCAGAAGTCAGCAGCATGAGGAGTTGGATTGGTGTCACAGTCTGTCACCAGGCCCTGCTGTAGCACCTGGGAAAAACAGAATTAATCTTAATCATACTTGTAGAGTTAATTGGAAGTTGGTGCTTCCAAGGCTTGCACTGAGCAGAAAAACCCAAGGGCTGTCAGGACAGAAGGAAAGAACTTCTCATTTCTCTGGATAATTGAAGAATCCCCCTCATTCCTTTCCAGGGACAGAAATCCACTGTGTTCCTCCTTCATCAGGGTCTTCTGGTGTCACACAACACCAAGGACTCTCCAAAAATTCCTGGATACTGTAGAGCACTTTTTAGAGCACAAGGTCTTGACTCTTCTTCTCTCTGGTTGCATCTTTTCTGAGATGAGACCACCCAAGGTCCCACCTGAGATTTGGTGTGGAATTAAAGGAAAAGGTCCTCAAGGCCCTGATCTCCAGGTCAGGCTGGAGCTTGGGCAGATGTTTGGCTTGAGGTCACACAGTTCATGGTTAGCGAGGTTTGGGGTAGGAGACATTTCCTTGGCTTGCAGCTGGGTCTGTGCAGGGTTTGGGGCTCTTGGCTGGATGACACTGAAGAGCAGGATTTTTATTTTCAGAAATATCCCAAATAAACATGAAATGGAGATTTCTCAGCAGGGTACAAAGGAAGGTTTGAACTGGAAGATTTTGGGATCAGTGTCCACCCCAACCACTGAGGGTACCCTGCAGGATTTGCTTCAGCACAACCACCCAGGGAGCTGGAATCTGCCTCTCCCCTTGACACCTGGATCACAGAGACCTCCAAACCCACTTTACAACCCCATATGAGTTTTAACACCCTAAAATTGTTTTGGTGACTCTTTGCCCTTTTAAAGTATTTTTTTTCCTTTCTTTTTCCTTGTTCCACTTGTGTTCTTTGGGTCCAAAGCAGCAAGGAGCCCATCAGCTTCTCCAGGGCCTGCCTGAGCCCTGGGCTGAGGGAGCTGGAACAGGCAGGATCCCTGATCCCACACTCATCCGAGATGCTGGAGCTGGAACCTCTGGCTTTGAGTTCAGCTGAATCCCAAAAATGGCTTTATTTTTGTTTCTCATCCCATTCCTGGTGAAATGTTCCGCTGTCAGGGTGTTTGCTCCCCAGGGGCACATCTTTCTAGCAGAGACCACACCATTTCCATTCTCTTTGTTCTCTGTGGATAAAGCCTGGATCAGCTTTTCCTAGGTCATCACCCCACACCCGCTTGTGCCATTAGGGGGTAGCATTTTCAGGCTTTTTCTACTTTCTAGGGAAACAGAAAAAAATAAGAAACCACTGATTCAAAAGGCTTGAGAGTCATTCCCTGGAATATTTGTCTTAAGATGCAGAAGACTCAGGGTGAGATGCTGAGCACACCTGAGTTCAAGGTGCTCAGGGAATTTGGCTTTTTTAATTTTCTGGAGCATGAAAAGCTGGGATCATCCGCTGATTCCTCATTCCAGCCACATTTCAGAAAGCACCCACAGACTCCTACATCCCCTCCAAGGTGACAGATTACTCATCCCAGTATTCATCCCTCTTTATCAAGCCTAAGCAGATCTCCTGATACTTTCCAGGCTGTGAAAACACCGTTTTCAGAAAGTGCCTGATCGTGATAACAAACCCCAACTCAACGATGTCACTCAGCACATTCCAAAATATTTTGCAGAAGAGGCAAAGTTTGCATTTTTGTGTAATTAAAAAAAAAGTCACTTGAGACCCTTGAAAGGGACTAAATTGCCTGGGGTCACCCAGCAAGTGAGGACAAGGTTCAGGCTGTTCTGTGTCTCCCTCATGCTTGAAGTCACTGGCGTGTGCAGGATTTTCTTTACATCCACAGGTTTTTAGCAGGATCCCAGTGAGGAGGGGTCACTGGGAATTTGGCATCTCCCTAGGAGGGAATTCACTCGGGGAGAATTTAAAGGGGAGAGCAGTAAGAGCAATGCTGGAAGTTTGGGGATTGAGGGATGGCAGCAGCTGATGCACTGGGGGCTGGGATTAGGGTGTGCAGATATTTGGGGGTGAAGTTTGGGGTGGCTGAGTCAGCAGGAGAATGGAGATCTGAGCAAACCAACCCTGAGAGAAGGGATGGAAATCCAGAATGGAGCCCCTCCAGCCAAGGAGGAAGGCAGGAACGAGCTGGTGGAGCAGAGCTGTTAATTCAAAGCAAACAGTATCAACAACTGGAGTTTATTCACTTCAGCCTCACCTCCACCTTCTGTCATTGCTCTGAAACAGAATATCCCAGCCCTGGCTTTGGCTGTGTCTGTTTTTATTATTTCTCTGGTTCTGGCAGCCTTTTTCTCTGCCCAGCACGACACAGAGGAGGAGGAGGGGGAGCCGTGGTTCCAACTACTCCTGCACAAAAGGCTGGCACACCCACAGGGCTGGAAACCCGAATTTTCTCTCCGAGGGCTGAGGAGGGCGTGGATGTGGTTGTGTCACTGGATGCAGCAAAAGAGAGGGTGGTTAAAAAGAGGATGCTGAGCTGAGAGACAGGACTGTGGCACAGCAATCCTGGGAATTTGACTAGGGGATTTTCCTCCTCATGGGTTGGAGAGTGTTGGAAAGACCTGGTTCTGCAGGTGGTTCACCTGAAAAACACCTGGTTCTGCAGGTGATCCACTGAAAGCAGACCTGGTTCTGCAGGTGATCCACTGAAAGCAGACCTGGTGGGATGTACAAAGAGCAGAGTCCCACGGGTCCCCCAGCAGGGGTGGGGTGCAGGACATGCCAAGGGATGGGACATGTGCTGCTGGGACAGACGGTCACATCCAAGAGAATCAATCCGTGAGATTCCAGAAGGAAAGGCAAACCTGTGTCACATGTTCTTGACAAATAAAATCCTCTCCATGGCAAAGCAAAGGCTCCTGGAGCGTCTCTGACCTTCTTTTCCTTGGCAAGCTGAGCCAGTGTGGCGGGGAAGCACCTGGGAAGGGGCAGAGGGAGGTGGGCACAGCACTGAGCTTGGCTCATGTCGCAAGCAGCACTCAGGATTTCAGGTGGGGATTCCAGAATCTCTTTTCCAATGCCATGGTGTGGCATTCACCAGTTAAATGACAGCTGGGTGTCCCCCCTGGGCATCTGCTGCCCCCTGGCAGGGATGGCCAGCTGGAGTTTGGCTGCCTGTCCCCTGCTTAAAGTTCCCAAATCTTTTGTGTCTCTTCATGATTGCTGAAGGGAAAATATCGTGGTTTGGGAATGAGGCTGCCCATGGGTCTGAGCCAAAACCCCCCAGGGCACCTGGGAGCACCCAGGGCTTTGTCACAGTGGGGCACAGTGGGGCTCCAGCTGCAGGGTCTGTGCCACTGGAGAGCTGAGCAGGTGGGGTGTGCTATGGGGTCTGGAGGGGGGACTGGGGGTACTCCCTTTTGGGGTGAGCTGCAAGCTGTTGGTGTTCCTGGTGTCCTGTCCACTGGGATGGGGACATGGCTGGGCAGGACCTGGCCTGGCTCAGATTTACTCCCTGTGGTCTCAGTAAGGGGCTGGACTGGCCCAGACCCTGAGGAAAGAGGGGCTATGCTCAGTGCAGCTCTCATTGCAGAGCTGGGGTGCCTCGCTCACCCCAAAATGCCAGGGCAGGAGCTGCTCTGTCCTCCCCCCTGCAGGAGCAGGGCCGGGAACCCCCAGGGGGAGCTGGGCACGGCTGGGGGGGTGAAGCACCCCAAGAAACACCTGCAGTGAGTTTTTGGGAGAGGGAGGATGTGGGATGGTCCTTTACCTGCGGAGGGCAAACCAGCAGGAGGGGGTGTCAGCATCCCCTGCGGACCCCACTGGGGGTACAGCGTGTCCGTCCGTCCGTCTGTCACCCGCACGGCGGGGAAGGGGCACCCCCACCCCCAGCCCCTCATCCCCGGGGGGCTCTGGCAGCGCGGCTGATTTTGGGGAGGGGGTGATGCGGTGATGTGGGACGTGAACCCCGGGGCGGTGCGGGGCAGGGCGGGACCGGGGGCGGGCCCGGGGCTGGGGCCGGGGCCGGGGCTGTCCCGGCGGCGGGGCCGGGATGCGGCGGGGCCGGAGCCGGGCACGATGCGCGGCGGGGCGCTGCCGCTGCTCCGTGCCCTGTCCCTGTCCCTGTCCCTGTCCCTGTCCCTGTGCCCGGCGGCGCTGGCGGCCCCCGAGCCGGGCTCCGGGCTGGACTCAGGTAGGACCGGCGGCCGGGGGTCCCGGGGTTTGGGGTGGGGGTCCCGGGGGGGTCCCGGGGCTCAGCGGGGCTGGCGGGCGGCCGGGACATCCCGGGCAGGGATGCGGGCGGTCCCCAAGGGGATGCGCTGGGAGCCCGGCACCGCCCAGCGGCGAGAGGGGCTCGGGGCTCGGGGCTCGGGGCTCGGGGCTCGGGGCTCGGCCGGGACCCCCGGGCTCTGCCGGGATGCGCTGGAGGTGAAGGGACTCCCCAGCTGCTCCGGCATCCCGGCCACGGGGCAGCCAAAGATGTTACGGGGCAAAAAGGCTCTGCTGACAGCGAGGGGATGGAGCCTTTTGCGGGGTCCCCGTGTCACCGGGATGCCTGGAGGGGTCCCTCCCTGCGGGACGGAGCCGCCGGGTGTGCTGGGGTTTGTGTGTGGCTTCTTGCATGTCTCACATCGTAGTCATGGAATCCTAAACTGGTTTGGAAGGGACCTTAAAGCTCAGCTCGGTTCACCCCTGCCATGGCAGGGACACCTCCCACTGTCCCAGGCTGCTCCCAGCCCTGTCCAGCCTGGCCTTGGGCACTGCCAGGGATCCAGGGGCAGCCACAGCTGTGCCAGGGACTGCCCACCCTCTCCTTTGCCTGAGCATCATCCAGGTGTGAGGCTTTGCTCTTTGGTCACTGCTGCCCGGGCTGGGGAAGGTCCTGAGCTCAGGAAGGTTTTCAGGTTTTATTGTAGATCTGACTGGTGCATGGTGCAGTCCTCCAAACATGGGGTTTTCCTGGGCTGTGGCCTAAACCAAGACACTTCTTTGGGGTTGAGACTCTTGTTCCCAGCTAGTTCCTGCTGATGGAGCAGCTCTGCTCCAGGCAAGGCCTGTCTGGTGGTGGCACAGCTCCAGGAAACTCCCTGGAGGAGCAGGGTGGGAGTGAGGGGCAGAGGCTGCTGGGCTTGGCTGGATTCCTGCCCTTGGAGCTGGGCTGGGCTTGGGGAGCTGGAGCAGTGACCCGAGGCACTGCTGTGCCTGGCCAGGTGCCCTGGGTGCTGATCCTGAGGCAGGTGGGCAATAATTGAAGTATGGAGAGAGGCCCTGGGACTTGGTGTTCAGGCTGTGAGACCTTGTGGGGTTCTGTGTCCCCTTTGCTCCAGCAGTGGGCACAGCACGTGGCAGTTGTGACACCTTAGGCTTGGGAGGAAATTGGGGTCATTTCTCAGGAAAAAAGGATCCCAGCTGTTCTTCCCTGTGTTCTTTCCTCCCTCCAGCTCAGTCAGGACAGGGGGATTTGTTGCTCCTGTTCTCTGGGTTGGGTAGGAAGCTGTTGGTGCTCCTGGTGTCCTGTCCCCTTTGCCCACAGCTCCCCCATGTCCCTCAGCACTGGATCAGATCCATCCCATGAGCTCTAAACTGCATCAGCTGCAGCTGCAGGCTGGCCTGGGAATGGTGCAGAGGGTGCAGAGGATGATTTTTAAGGGAGCAGTTACTGAACTCGCATCTATTTTTGGTGGTTCCATAGAAACCTGGAAGGGTTTTGGGTTGAAAGGGACCTTGAAGCCCACCCATGGCAGGGACACCTCCCACCATCCCAGGCTGCTCCCAGACCTGTCCAGCCTGGCCCTGGGCACTGCCAGGGATCCAGGGGCAGCCACAGCTGCTCTGGGCACTCTGTGCCAGGGCTGCCCACCCTGCCAGGGAACAATTCCCAATTCCCAATCTCCCATCCATCCCTGCCCTCTGGCAGTGGGAGCCATTCCCTGTGTCCTGTCCCTCCATCCCCTGTCCCCAGTCCCTCTCCAGCTCTCCTGGAGCCCCTTCAGGCCCTGGAAGGGCTCTGAGCTCTCCCTGGAGCTTCTCCTCTCCAGGTGAGCACCCCCAGCTCCCAGCCTGGCTCTGGAGCAGAGGGGCTCCAACCCTGGAGCAGCTCCGTGGCCCCTCTGGTTATTTTATTGAAATTCCCAAGAATTCCCGTGCAGTGCTGTGGATCTGGGACAGGGCTGGCACTGGCAGGGATTTTTGCATTTGGGATGCTGTGGGGTGGGATGAGCCCCAGCTGCCCCTTCCTGCCCTCACAACCTGGGGGTCTCCAGGGCTTTGCTGAGCTCCTCCCACCATTCCTGGTCAAGGAGGAGGACAAGGTGGGAAGCTCCTTGGTTCAGTGGGAGCCCAGCAGCTCCCGATCTCCTGGGAGCCACTTTTCCCTCACAAATGCAATAAATGCTAATTGCAACCCCACTCTGCAAGACACAAAACTCCCCCAAATCAACCCAGAAAATCCTGTCTAGGAATGAGATCCGAAAAGGAAAGTGCACGAACAATTGGTCATTAATTAAAGCTGGAGTCATCCAATTAAAATCTGCTTAATTGAGGGATGCATCCAAAAATGCAGGGCTTGGCTCCTGCAGATGACATTTCTTGCTTGAGGTTTTAGGGAAAAATAGGTTTTCAGGAAATTATCCTGCTGGAGGCCTGAGACTCCAAAATGTCGGATCCAGCATTGTGCAAGGTCCTCAAATCTGGAGTCTTTTGGGAATGTGCACACAGATTTGGTAAATGAAACATTGAACCTGATGAAAATATGGAGAATTATATATAAATTATGTTGTATTAGTGCTGTCTATGTACAGTTGCATGTGCTTTATATATATTTTTGTATAAAAATATATTTATTTTTAGTAAATCATGTTTGTGTCTGGGCCTGATGCTGATAATCTTAACTAGTTTCAAGTCCAACTTCTTAAAAATCCAGAAATCCCAGATTTGTATCATTTGTATCTTTGTACTCGTTGTATCATTTCCACTTGACCCTCCATTCTATGGAGTGTCATGACATCCTTAATTAGGCAATTATATGGAATTACCAATTTTTTTCCCCTTGACAAGACCCTAAATTGTGCATTTAAAGTGGAATAAACCCAGGGGTCACTGCGTGTGCCCCGGCTCAGAGAGCAGCTGGGAGCCTTCCCCCGAGGCTCTGCCCAGGGAGGGCAGGGCATGGAAAACCAAACCCTGGGGGCTCTCAGGAGTTCTGGGAACCCCAGACAGAGCCCACCAGGAGATTTTTACAATCCAGCTTTTATCCCTGAGCTCCTTTGTGGGTTCTTTGTGCTCCAGAGCGAGGAGGAAAAAATCCTGCCTGGGTTTGTGCTTCTAATCCATTTGAGGGACTCCCTTACGTGAACTCTGCGTTTGCTGAGCATCATTTTCCAGCATTTTCTGCTGGATGAAAGAGCCTTTTCCCTAAAATCATTTTAATTGGGAACAGGGAGGGGGTGAGTTCCTGCTGTCCCTCAAATACCTTCTCTGGATCCCTGGGGGTTGTGTGGTTGTACTCTCCCCCTTGCACTGCCCTTGGCACACCCAGGTGCCTCTGGAATTTGGGAATTCCAGCCTGGAAGTGGCCCCTTGGACACAGGGAACAAGAACAGCAGCTGCTCTGCCAGTTATCCTGAAGTTAAGTTTCAAATCCCTGTTGCAAAACACAGAGATGCTATAATAGAACTTATTTATTGTAATTTGAGGATAAAATCGTGATCTGATAGTGTGGGAAGAGCTTGGGAGACGAGGGTGGGGTTTTGCCAGCATTTTTGAAGGTGAATTATTGTTTCAGGTGGCAGTGACACTGCTAGCCAGCTGCCCAAAGTTCTCAGGACAGGAAGCCCCCAAAGAACGATTTTCCTTCTCTGGAGAGACCCAGGAGCTGGCCCTGCATTCGGGATGTGGCACATGGGGATGTTTTCCTGCTGTCCCAGCTGTCACTGCCTCCTCCCAAGGTGACAGGAGACACAGCACTCATGGCACAGCCCCGAGGGGTGGGATTTGGGGTGCAGGGATGTGAGTTTGTGGGGCCTAACTCCCTGAGAGCTCCCCTGGCAAGGGGAAACCCTCCTGGAGCAGTTCTGTGTCAGGAAAAGCAGACACACAGGATTTTTTTTGGTGTTCAGGTTCTTGTTTTATTGTTATCTTATCAAAACTTCAGCACACTGTCTGTGCCCAGACCTTGCATGTGTGAAAGCAGCACAAAAATGGCCAACAACCTCATGCTGTGAGGCCTTTTTAGGTCTAATCAATAACTAAACTACCCAATTAAGAAGTGACACCTAAATGATTTCCCTTTCTAACCCAATAACTGACCCCTAAAGACCCGCAATGCAGATTTTTCTACCCAATTACAAGATACCACCCAAACCCAAGAAGAAGAAGAAGAAAGTAACTTGAGACAACATCCTGTACCCTCCGTCTTCAACCCATCTATAACATACTAAAAATCCCCAAACCTAAATTTCTCACCCATGGGACACACCACACCACTCTACAATCTCCAGGATCGATTTCACACTTTTGTGGTTTCTAGTTTACCTGGAGGCTTTGGAAGTTTTCTCCATGAATGAGGGTCAAAGTCAGAGTTTTCCTGGGAGTCAGAGCACCCCAGGGCAGACAGGGGGATATTCCCCAGGGGAATATTCCAGACAGGGGGATATTCCCCTTGCCCTGGGTTCCCACACAGGGACACATCCACCCTGGGCTGCCAGATCCAGCTGCTGGCATGGTGCTTTTTGCTCTGTTTAACTTTGCCCAGCTGCAGCTGTTTGGATTGAAAAGTCTCTCTCTGTTTTAAGTCTGTCTCGTGCTGGATCATTTAAAAACTTCCAGCCCAAACTTCCCAGGTGTTCCTGGGATCCCTGTCTTCAAAATGTTCTGGTGTTTGGCTGCATCCCCACAAGATCCCTCCAGATTAGACCAAATTAAAAACCTGATACTTCTCCACAAGCCTCACTTCCTAAAGCCTCTTTCCCTCCAGATCCAGGCCTTGCTCTGAGCTGCCTCTGGCACTCACAGCCCGTGTTCCCTGTGCCACCACAGAGTACAGAAGGATGCCAGAGCTGCTTTCACCTCTATTTTCTGCACCTTAGTAGGTGGGAGTCATTCCAGATGGTTCCATTTAAACTCTGGGGTGCTGGGGAAGGGTTTCAAATGCTGTTCCTTAGGGGAAGGTTTTCCAGAGAAGTGGAATGGACCATCCTGCAGCCTTGGGATCAGATCAGCTCCCCAGGAGCTGGGCTGGAGCATACAGACATCATTCCCATGGCAAAATGGACAGTCTGGGCTGAGTCACACCTAAACCTCGTCCAAACCCTGGCAGCTGCCGATGTCAAGCCCAAAGTGAGCCAGGCTGGGCTTAGGTGGAAGATTTTGGGGACAAACACAGAGTTTGGTGTGAGAAGCAGCTCGGAGTAGCTGTACACACCTCCTTCCTCTGGGCAGGCTCCCAAAAAGCTCCTAATTCCTTGCAGGAGGAGCAGCCATCTGCTCCTGGTTGAGGTCCTGGCCGTGGGTGACGTAACGTCGGTGCCTCCCTGGCTGAGGCAGCTGCAGCTCTGTGAGCTCTGGGCAGGCTGTGCTGTATATATATATGATTTCTGTGTTTATATACACATGACACGGCTCTCACAGCCAGCCCGGGGCTGGCACTGCCTGTGTGGGCCAGGAATTCTGCCTGTGCTGCCCTGGCAGGAGCTGGGAATGGTTTTGCAGCTCAGCTCCAAGGAGGGACCCTTCCCTGGACGCTGCAGGTTGTGGGTCCAGTGCTCCTCAGGGGGTTTGGGTGTCTGGGGCTTGTCTGGGAGGGAAAGCTGGGGGATCTCAATGGATCTTGGGTGCTGGGATGGGTCCTCATGGCCCTGCTGGGTGCAGGGTCGGGGCTCAGCTCTGCAGGGAGTGAGGGAGGATCACAGAACCACAGAGTCAATCACAGAACCACAGAATCAATCACAGAACCACAGAGGCACAGTCACAGAATCAGAGAATCACAGAACCACAGTCACAGAATCAGTTACAGAATCTATCAGAGTCAGAGAATCAATCACAGAATCAATCACAGAGTCACAGACTCACAGAGTCACAGAGTCAATCACAGAATCAATCACAGAATCAATCACAGAATCAACCACAAAATTACAGAATCAACCACAAAATTACTGAATCATATAATCAATTACAGAATCGCAGAATCATTCACAGAATTAATTACAGAATCAGCCACAAAATCACAGAATCAATCACAGAATCAATCACAGAATCACAGAACCACAGTCACGGAATCAATCACAGAATCAATCACAGAGTCACAGTCACAGAGTCACAGAATCAATCACAGAACTACAGAACCAACCACAGAATCACAGGATCAACTACAAAATTACAGAATCACAGGATCAATTACAGAATCACAGAATTAATCGCAGAATTAATCACAGAATCAGCCCCAGAATGACAGAATCTGACTTGGAAGGGACCCAGGAGGATCCCTCCTCCCTGGCCAGCTCTGGAATGAGGCAGGGGCTGTGCAGTGCTGCAGCTCTTTCCAGGCTGGTGTTGAAAGGGGCTCTCCTGCTCCTCTCGGCCCTGGCAGAGCGTTGGGGGACAGATCAGAGCACAGAAACCCCATTTCCTTCCCTAAAAAGATGCTGCTCCCCAACCCACCACCCCATTTCAGGGTTAGTAGGGTTTTTAGTGCTTTGCTGCCTGTTTTTGGACACACCCGGCTGCCGGTGTTCCCTGAGCATCCCCGGCTCGGCGGGATGCAGCAGCTCGGGGGCACCGCGGGCTCTGCAGGGCCGGGGGCACTTGGGGACACTGGCAGAGGGAAACGCGTCCTGCTGCCGCTGGGGCACAGGGATTCGTGTCCCCGCTGCTCCTGCATTGTGCACAGGCTTCACTCACCCGCCGGGAGCGCTGGGCTGGAAAGCTTTGCTCTCCTGGGCTCATCAATTAAGGGGAAAAAACAGAGGGACATGGAGGGACAGAGGGACATGGAGGGACAGAGGGACATGGAGGGACAGAGGGACATGGAGGGACACAGGGACACGGGGGGACAGAGGGACACGGGGGGACACAGGGACATGGGAGGACACAGGGACATGGAGGGACACAGGGACACGGCGGGATGGAAGGACACGGCGGGATGGAGGGACATGGAGGGACAGAGGGACATGGAGGGACACAGGGACAAGGCAGGACAGAGGGACAGGGTAGGACAGAGGGATACGGCGGGAAGGAGGGACAAGGCAGGACAGAGGGATGCAGCAGGACAGAGGGACATGGAAGCAAGTTTTGATATAGAAGGATAAGAGATGTGTCAATTGACAATTGCTGAGCCACTGCTGGACAGCTAAGAAAGCAAAGGTTAAGTCGAGCTGGAAGGAGGTTTTATGACTAGAGCAAAGGATATGTTGACCACAAAGAAAAAAGATGTAGAAATATGTCTTAGGAAAAGCAGAAGAGACCATAGGAAACAAACATGTTGATGTGGCAAGTAGAAAAAGGGTCTAAGAATTTTCCAGTGCAAGAAAACAGAAAACCAACTTTAAGCTTAAAGTGTAACATGTGGTTGTAACTCATGTGGTTGGGCAGTAATGACCATAATACGGTAACAATAGTTATGATAGGCTGTATGTAATGTAAAGGTGTTGATTGGTTCTTAGGTATTAAAATGCTCAGAAAAGCAAAGTTTCTAATGCAATGTAACCAGAATTAAAGGGGTTTCAGGTTTGCCTGGAGCTGGAGCTGACACCTGTAGGCGTGGCTATGTCACCCACGACCCATGGCAGCTGTAAAATACAATAAACAGCATTTTGTATACAACAAATTCTCTGATTTCCTCTCTAAACAATGAAATGTGTTTATACTGAAGATTAGGAGTACATGAGACAGGTAATTTCTGCTCAGAGTGCATAAGATACATTTTATTTATTACTTTCTCTGCTCCCCTGCTGCTGAACCATCATTTCAAAGGCACATTTTGCACAGCAGCTCGTGCAGGGAGTGGGAAATGCTTGATGAAAGAGGCAGGGCAAAGGAGCTGCCAGCCAAGGAGGGCAGCAGCAGCCAGGAGTGGCACCTCTGGTTTGGCAGAGCTGCGTTGTTAATCCTTGTTTGAAGTCCTGGGATGGATCAGTGGAGCAGCTGGGCTTGGCCTGTGGAAATGCTGGGCTCTGTTAGGCAGGGCTGAGGGAGATGTTCTGTAATGAGAGCTATTAAAAGGTCGTTAGAGATGCGGAGGAGTTTTGAAGTCAGATCTCAGTTTCTGGCAGCGACTTTTGTGTGAGCAGATTTTTAATCAACTCCTGTGCTTTTTCTTATTTTTCTTTTCCTTTTTTTTTTTTTTTTTTTTTTTTTTTCATTCCTGGAGCTTTGTGGATGTTTCAGTTTTGAGGATGGCAAATGAAAGACGGGTGGGATTCATGTCAGGAGACAGGACATGGTGCCAGCGTGGTCCCCCTTGGCCTGGCTGGTGACATTTTGAGGAGTGTGGAGTTAAAGTGAGCTGCAAAGAAAAGAGAGAAAGAGAGAAAACCAGAAGGGTTCATACTTGTCAGAATCTGAGGTATTGATGATTCTGAGATTGTAGAAAGTCTCTGTCTTTCAGCCCCATTGCCAAAGCAGAAGCCATAATTGGTCTGTGCTGGTTTCAAGGTTGTTTATTCTGTTTATCTCTAACATGTTCTGCTGCCCTGCCGCAGCTCTGTCCTGCAGGGCAGCGTGTGGGGCTCTGCCCTCAGTGGGATGTTACAAACATTAAATACCACAAACTACCTGTGCTGGATTTACAATAACGTGCCAATATCTGTCACCTACGTTGGACAGTGTGTCCCCAGCCTGAACCAACAGAAAAATGCCAACACCACAGTGAAACATGGAGGGCATGAAGAAGGAGGAAAAGGACAAGACACACCCAATTTCCTCCATCTTGTCCCCTTTGGACCCCTAATCTAGAATCCTAAAATTTTACTTTTGCACCCGTGCCACACTTAATTATTACTTATATCAAACACACAGAGCTTGTAATTCATCCTGTAAGATTGAAAACTCTTTTCCATGGACAGAGATCACAGACAGTGTCTCTGGGGGCTCTGTCCAGGGGGGTTCCTGACCCCTGCCAGGGTCCCAGACCTGCCAGGGCAGTCAGAGGCATGCCCTGGATTCCCACACATACTCTGCATGTGGAGTTTGGGTGAAAAAGTCCCCCAGAGGTGCTGGCACTGCCCAGGCTCCCCAGGGAATGGGCACGGCCCCGAGGCTGCCAGAGCTCCAGGAGCCTTTGGCCAGCGCTGCCAGGGATGCCCAGGGTGGGATTTTGGGGGTCTGGGCAGGGACAGGAGCTGGGCTGGGTGATCCTTGGGGTCCCTTCCAGCTCAGGATATTCTGTGATTCCACAGCTGCTCTGGGCACCCTGTGCCAGGGCTGCCCACCCTGCCAGGGAACAATTCCCAATTCCCAATCTCCCATCCAGCCCTGCCCTCTGGCACTGGGAGCCATTCCCTGTGTCCTGCCCCTCCATCCCTTGTCCCCTTGCAGCTGTGGGGAGCAGAAGCCACCCCGCTCCCACTGGGCAGGTCCTGGAAGATCACAGACCCTGCAGAGGCCTGTGGTGGTTCCCTCTTTATCAGGGAAAACCTTTAAGCTGTTAAAAAGGCTCTGAGCAACACCTTCCTCAGTGGCTCCTTCTAAAGCAGAGTTCAGTCTCCTGCCCGGGGCACACAGAGCTCTGAATCCACATTAATTCATCCTGTAATGCCTCACTTGTGGTTTTCCTCTCTGTTTGAGGAGACTTTGGGGAATCCTGCAAACCCTACACCTCCTGCAGTAAAATTGCTGTTAATTTTCTCCCCCAGCTCTGCTGGTTTTAATTGTGACTCCCACGCCAGCTCTAACAACCCACATGTTTCATGTATTTATTATTTCATCTGCTCCTGGCCTGCCCCAAGGCTGGGTTGTGGCAGCTTCAGCTGCTGGCAAGGCTTTAAATCCAGATGAGATGTTTTTCCTAAAAGGAAGGATGTTTTTATAAATTCAGCCACAACTGTTGGTCTGAAAGTAGGAATTGAGCCAGAGATCTTCTTTGTGGGACAGCAGACCACAGAATCATGGAATTACGGAATGGTTTGGGTTGGAAGGGACCTCAGAGCCCACCCAGTGCCACCCCTGCCATGGCAGGGACACCTCCCATTGTCCCAGGCTGCTCCCAGCCCATCCAGCCTGGCCTTGGGCACTGCCAGGGATGAGGCAGGTACAGCTGCTCTGGGCCAGAGCTCAGAGGGAGATTTCTCCTGCATGAACAGGAGCAGATCCCACACTCTGTGATTGCTCTATCACCATTTTTTGAGTGCTGCTTGAGAAAAAGGGACCCACAATGAAAGTAAAGCAGGAAAAATGCTGTGCCTCGCTGTTGACCCCAGGCACAGCTCTAGCAGGCAGTGCTTAAATGTCGTATTTGGGGTTGTTGTCATTTAGTGATTCACATTTTGTATTTTTTCTGTATTAAATGTACCAGGTGGTCATGGCTTTTGGTGGGCAGGCTGTGATGGTGCTCCAGCAGCACTGACTGGTGTTACTGGTGTAGCTCCTGCTGGTCTCTGGAAGAGCTGGGTCGCTAAAAAACCCAGTTTCATGGCTGTTGGGACATTGCAAGTGTGTTTGTGCAGTGGCAGGAGGGGTAGGAGGTGTTTTAGGGACATTTTCAGGGCATAATTCACCTTGCAAGAGACTTCTGGAGATGGTGCAGCTGCTCTGGGCAGCTCCATCCTGATCCAGGGACCTGGACCTGGCTCCACTGTTTGCCTGTGGGTCAGGGTTAAATGTTTAAAACAGTATTTCTTGTTTGGACTCAAATGTTTATTAGTTCTTATTTATATTACAGTCTCACATGTTGTGAGCTCTACAACACTTCACTTACAAACTAAAAAATAGAGCTGTGGATCTCCTTCTAGAAACTCTTTTAAGGATAAACTGTCTAATTAAGAAATGATACTTAAATTATTTTTACTTTTAACTTAACCAACCACTCATACCTCACAATGTACTTTTTTATCTGATTACACAACACTACCTAAACCTATAAAGAAAAAAATAAGGAAGAAATACTCGTTAGTATTCTGAAACCTCCGTTTTACCTTATATATAAAACTATATTCTAAAACTTTAAGTTTCCTACTATGTGATATTACACACTTCTATTTAAACTACACACCCGTAATCTTAGTTCTGTTACTCAGTTTTAGAAGTTTTCTCTACAGCCTGAAGCCAAATGTAATATTCTTTTAAGAATCAGTGCCTATCAGTACAGAAAGTCTAAAATTCTCAGCAGCCAGGGTTCCAACATGTGGGGACAGCAGTGGCAGTTCCAAAGCTGTTCCTTTGTGTCTGGGCTCTTGTTCCCGGGATTTGCAGAGTCTGGTTTTGTTTAACTTGGTCTCAAGCCTTGGGGAGGAGGGTCTGGGTTACATCAGAGGCTGCAGCTCCCTCCTGTCGAGGGCATGGAGCCAACTGATACCAGAATGGGCAAAGGAGACAGGGCTGCCACGCTCCAGGAGCTCCCAGGGTGTCGTTCCCCCCCTCACGCAGCCCCTGAATAATCCGACTAGCTCAGAGATAAGGGGCTGTGAGGGGAGGAATATCAGGAGAAGGGTAAAGATATTCAAAAGAGGCTCTTACCCCAGGGGGTTGGAACAGCTCTCTTTATTCTGTGGTGTCCATGTGGAGAGCGGGGCAAAAGAGAGAGAACACAGGAAGTCTCAGGGGTCTATATAGGTTTTGGACAGGGTGGGCTTCCCTGGCTCTCCGCCAACCCCATTGGGGCAGAAAGGAGGGTCCAGGGGTTATCTTGATCAGAGCCACAGAGGCCCGGGGGAAGGGGGGCACAGGGTGCCCATGAGCTCACTATAACACCAGGGCACGGAGACAGCTCCAGATTGGTCAAATTTGCGGGAATTTTTGAAATTCCCACCAAAAACCTGAAAATCCCAGTGCAGCATTTCACCCTGACAAAGAAGGGGAGGAGGCTGAGCCCAAAGCAGCTCCCCAAGGCAGGACAGGGATGCAGGAAGGAGCATCCCCGGCTGTCCCAGCGTGTGGGGCTGCTCTGCCTCCTCCTTCCTCCCCATCCCCATCCCCATCCCCATCCCCATCCCCATCCCTGTGGGAATCCAGGGCTTCCCTCTGGCTGCCCTGGCAGGTCTGGGACCCTGGCAGGGGTCAGGAACCCCCCCTGGACAGAGCCCCCAGAGACACTGGCTGTGATCTCTGTCCATGGAAAAGAGTTTTCAATCTTACAGGATGAATTACAACCTTTGAGTGTTTGATAAGAATAATAATTAAGTATGACACGGGTGCAAAAGTAACATTTTAGGATTCTAGATTAGGGGTTCAGAGGGGACAAGATGGAGGAAATTGGGTGTGTCTTGTCCTTTTCCTCCTTCTTCATGCCCTCCATGTTTCACTGTGGTGTTGGCATTTTTCTGTTGGTTCAGGCTGGGGACACACTGTCCAACGTAGGTGACAGATATTGGCACGTTATTGTAAATCCAGCACAGGTAGTTTCTGGTATTTAATGTTTGTACCATCCCACTGAGGGCAGAGCCCCACACGCTGCCCTGCAGGACAGAGCTGCGGCAGGGCAGCAGAACATGTTAGAGATAAACAGAATAAACAACCTTGGAACCAGCACAGACCAATTATGGCTTCTGCTTTGGCAGTGGGGCTGACAGACAGAGACTTTCTACAATCTCAGAATCACCAATACCCACAGATTCCGACACATCCCCTGCAGCTTCCTGCCCCTCCTGAGCCAGACATGTGCAAACGTGACCGGGAATCCACCCGGGATGGCTTTTCCTGCCCCGGGCTGGTATTTCCTCCCGGCTGCCTCTCCCCCTGCACGGCCCCTTCTCCCCCAAGCCAAAGAGGCATCGCTGGTGACCCCGAGCCCCGCAGCTCCCCTCCCATCCCTGCTGCACAACGGGCAGCATCTGGCACACACGTGCTGCCCAGACTCTCCCAGGCCCCTTTTTTGGGATGTGTTCCCTCTCCAGCCCTGGTGTGCAGGAGGGGACACCCCTCAAAGGGACCCCCCCAAGGACAGGGGTGGTCCCAGCATCGCTGCTCCTTTCAGTTGTTTGGGGAAAGGTTCCTCCAGCAGAAGGGTTTGGGGGCTGTGCTGGAGGTTTGGGGGTGAGGAGTGATCCTGGATGGCTCGTGTGTGACTCCCATTGGTCAGCAGCTTTCTTAACTTGTTGGTCATTAAAAGTTGTTATTCTGTATTAATTGGTCACTCAAACCCCTGGTGTGTACATGCAGGGACAGTTGTTTGTGAGAGACAGTTTTCATTTTTCTATTTAACAGTATAAAACCAGTTTATACAGGAGTAAGATGTTTTTCACCCAGGAATAGATTGTTGTGCTAATGAACTGCTCACACCAGGATTGCTTTCACATGGGAACTTGCACAGTGACAAGGCCAGCCACTGATTTTAGGAGAGCAGGCTTGATTTTATGAAGCCTTTCTTTATGATTTTTCTACCTTATTGCAACATTTCCCTACAAAAGAAACTGCTCCTTGCTCTTTCTAGGACAAGAGGAAACAGCCTCAGGTTGCACCAGGGCAGGTTCAGATTGGAAATGAGGAAAAATTCCTTCTTGGGAAGGGTTTTAAGCCCAGGCTGCCCAGGGCAGTGGTGGAGTCCCATCCCTGGAGGGATTCAGAAGCTGTGGATGTGGCACTAGGGGACATGGCTCAGTGGTGGCCTTGGCAGAGCTGGGGGGATGGTTGGATTCTAGGGGGCTGGGCAGGCTCTTGAAATGCAGGAATCAAATATTTTAGGGAGAAGAGATGTTTGAGCCTGCCCACATCCTGCAGCAGTGTCCTTCCTGGTCTCTGGCTGTAGCAGAGAGGGAACAACCCCATGGCTTTGTGTGATTTAAGCTTGTTTCTGTCAGATTTTACAGTGAATTGAAACAATTCACTATTTAGGGCTGGGCTGATCCCTTGGAGTCTGTCTTTTGCTGCAGATTTGATGGGAATGGCACAGCAGTTCAAGCCAACTCCACTTTTTACATTACTTTTCTTCATTTGCTTCACTTCCAAAGCAGGAAAAAAGCAGCAGAGCCATTCCTTCCCGTGGTCCTGCTGCTCCCAGAGCACTGGAGTGTGCTGGAGGGGCTGGAACACTGCTCCAGCCCAGCAGGAGAGCTGCTGCAGCAATCTCCAGGACATTTAATCTGATGACTGCAAAACAAACCCAGCCCGGTGGGTTTGGAGGAGCCCTGCTCGCTGCTGGCTGGATAAATCCTGCAGGAATCGCTGGAGTTGGACAGGAAAGGGAGGTTCTGTGCCCTCAGAAATGCAGGTGTGGAGCAGGAGCAGCCATCCCGTGGTGTCTGCAGCACTCCAGCCTCTCAGGAGCTTTGTCGAGTGGTTTGATTTTTAGGGATATTTTTGGGAGAGCCCCGAGGAGCAGAGCTGTGCAGCAGGAGGGGCTTGGCCATGTCTGAGAGCTCCCAAGCGAGATGTGCAGAGGGATTTTGGGGATTTATATCCAGTGGGATCTCAGTTCCTCCAGCCTCTCCTTCCTTGGGGCCACGCTCGCTGCAAAGTCACTTCTGCTGTCCCCTGCTCTGGTTTGTGCCTGCACCTCACACCTGTCCTGGGACACCTGGGATGTTCCTGGTGGGAAAAGTGGTGGAGCCCAAGGTTAGGGAATAGGAGGTGCCTTTCCAAGCAGTGGATGCTGCACATGGACACCGGAGCAGGGGTTTGCTAGTCCCACAGGGATGCTGGAGGTGTCACCTCCAGTGCAGCTCCTCCAGGCTGTGCCAGTGCTGATGGTCCCAGCAGATTGCCCTGCCCAGCCCTGATCCAGCAGCTTTTCCCTCCTGAGCGGGGACAGGAGCCAGGGTGTGGGAACCCAGGGCTTCCCTCTGGCTGCCCTGGGACCCTGGCAGGGGTCAGGAACCCCCTGGACAGAGCCCCCAGAGACACTGTCTGTGATCTCTGCCCATGGAAAAGAGTTTTCAATCTTACAGGATGAATTACCAGCTCTGAGTGTTTGATATAAGTAACAATTAAGTGTGGCACAGGTACAAAAGTAAAATTTTAGGATTCTAGATTAGGGGTTCAAAGGGGACAAGATGGAGGAAATTGGGTGTGTCTTGTCCTTTTTCTCCTTCTTCATGCCCTCCATGTTTCACTGTGGTGTTGGCATTTTTCTGTTGGTTCAGGTTGGGGACACACTGTCCAACGTAGGTGACAGATATTGGCACGTTATTGTAAATCCAGCACAGGTAGTTTGTGGTATTTAATGTTTGTACCATCCCACTGAGGGCAGAGCCCCACACGCTGCCCTGCAGGACAGAGCTGCGGCAGGGCAGCAGAACATGTTAGAGATAAACAGAATAAACAACCTTGAAACCAGCACAGACCAATTATGGCTTCTGCTTTGGCAATGGGGCTGAAAGACAGAGACTTTCTACAATCTCGGTATCACCAATACCCACAGATTCCGACACAGGATCCATGGAAAACTCCCCTGAGCTCCACATGGCATGGCTCTCTTCCTTCCTGGCACCGAGAGGCAAAGCCAGGTGCCCAGGATTGCTTTTCACCAGCTGGGAATGTTTTATTGCCTTGGAAAGAGAAACCTTGAAACCTTCCACCAGGAGGAGGATTTCTCCCACCGTGATATTGGATACAGGATATGGCTTAAAAAATAATTCCTGACACTGTGGTGAGACAATATGAAATATTGTTTTTGTTTAGGAAATCCTACTTTTCCAGTCATGATGGCTTGTTCATGGATTTAGGTTTTTTCCTTCTTTTTAAGCATTCCAGGGTGGGTTATAGGTGATGTCCTGGTGTTTTCCAGCCCGTGTGTGCCCATAAAGGTGGGAATTCCAGGGGTCCTCTTCCCTGCTCTAAAGTTTTTTGTTCTGGAGGTGGCTTGGAAATGAAGTGGAATGGAGATGCAGCAAAATATTGGCTGCATTGTCAGACATGGGAGAATCCAGAGGATTCTGGGGCGCTGGAACAGAAGATGTGGAATAGAAGAATCTAGAGGAATTAGAGAAAATAGAAGAATCTAGAGGAATTACAGAAAATAGAAGAATATAGAGGAAATCTCTGCTTGGGGATGTTCCTGAGGCTGGCTGCTTCCAGGTGAAGGAATAGGGAATTGAGGGAGGGTGGGCTCGGGGGTCTGGAGCTCAGTGGACTTGGTGGAGGCTGAAGCAGAGCTGGTGAAACTGGGTCTGATCAGGGTGAAAATTTACAATCAGGAAGAGGGAGTGAAACTCCAGCTCGTTAAAACTGTTGGGTTTCCTGGGGTTTGTGAAAGAAAGAAAAAAAATTTAAAAAACCTAAAACGTGGTTTCCTGGGGGAGGATGGAAATGTCCTGTCAACTCCAGGGATTAAAAATAATACTGAATTTTCACTTTCAAAGAGTTTCAGTTAATTAAAGTGAACTTGCACTGAATAAAAGAAAACAAGAAAGAGGCAGCTCATCCACAGAGGCGAAACCTTTCCTTTCTGGGCTGACTCAAACTGACTCATTTTCCTTTTTTTTTTTTTTTTTTTTACTCAAATATTGGGACAGTTTTCTATGTGACACATGATTTCTTTCTAGCAATTCCCTTTTAACCCTGAGAGCTCCCCCACATCCAAATCCATCCTTTCCTCAGTCTGGGCTGCTCAGGGAAGTGATGAATCACTAACAAATGTTTTCCCCTGCTCAAAGGCAGAGGGAAGAATGAAGAGCAGATTTTATTTATTTATATATATACTTTTATTTTTTTTTTTTTTGCAAGGCAGAGACATCTCTGCTGTTCAAACAAGACTTGTCAGCTCTGTCTGGGGCTCTCCCCAAATCCATCCAATTCCTTGTAGAGGCAGCGTGTCTGACCTGGGCCCTTCTCAGCTTCACTTGTGATAAATAATCCAGCCTCAAAAACTGCAAGTTGAGGGGGAAAAAATAGATTTTCCTCTGAGTTCTACTGCATAAAAAAACTGAGGGAAATTATTTAGGTTAGTAAAGAAATGGAGAGAAAGGAAGATTGGTGTGAGCTGGGAAATCATTACTGCTGGTGGGATGCTCTGATGCAGCCTTTGAAGCAGAAAACACAGGAATGGGCACGAGCCAGGACTTGGATAGGAAGTTTTTCATGGGAATATGAAGATTTTGAACCCTGGAGAGGAAAAAGGGCTGGAGGAGCCCACATCCAGCAAGAAGCTTTTGCATAAAGCCCAGGCCCTCCTGCTGAGCATGTCCTCTGCTGGATCTCATCCACACTGGAAGTTCCTGGAAGCTTCTTCAGCCCCATCCCTGCTCATCCTCACTCACATTCCCAGCTGTGGAACCCCCCCCAGCCAAAATCTGGCCCCGGGAGCTCCAGAGGGTTCAGCCCCTCCTGGGGCTTGGCCAAGTGGTGCCTCCAGCACCGTTTTTGGGGTTTGGCAGCTCTGTGCACATGAATAAAATCCTGGTTTATGTTTATTTGCCCAGAGGCTCCTGAGCTCTGGTTCCAGCATTGTGGGCTCAACCTGAGCTGGTGAAAGGAGTTTGCAAGAGGAAATCTTTTGGTTGGGGCTCTCAGTGACTCCCACACCTGGGGAAGCAGCAGCTCCTGCCTTGGAGCAGCTCTTCAGGGAATCTGAAGGCTCCCAGGCAGCCAAAGATAATTTGGGTGTAAAAATACCAGTGATGGGGGAGAGGTGGGAGGTGATGAGCTCTGTCAGAGGAGCTTGGAGGAGCGTTTGGGAGTTGAGTCAAGGTTGAAACCGCAGCAATTCAATCGTTTGTACAGAAACCTGGCAGCCACCGGCGTGGAGTGAATCACAAATGTGCACATGTTTTGCCTGGGGTGAAAATCTGAGCTCTGTTTGGCTGTGAAATGGCAGCTTGTTAGGCTGGGAAACACTCCTTTTTAATTTATTTTTTTTATTCTTGGGAGCTGTGTTGAAGGGAGCAGGAGGGGAAGGCCAGGGCTGGTGCTGCTGCCCGGCTCTGCCCCAGGTGTCCTGGTTGGAAAAGCCAGGTGTCTGTTAGGGAAGGCAGGAGCCTCCCCTGAAATGGAAAATGTAAACCCCCTCCCTCTGAATTATTGTAATTTTGAAATTAAGGGACTCTCAGGTAAAGATATGGGAGTAGGAATAACAGTTCTTTAATAGGGAAATTAAAAATACAAATGCAATAGGACAGAAAAAGAAACCAAACCACTGCCAGAGTCAGAGCAGGCCCTGGCCCCTGTGGGTCAGGGAGGTGGCAGCAGCCCCAACCCAGGGTGGCTCAGCCCTCCTGCAGTGCCAGCTGTGCTTCTGCTGGAGCAGGATCCTGCACAAGGGGGGAGTTTTCCTCTGGAGCTCCAGGGCTGGGGGAGATGGGCCTGGGCTCCTCTGGGAATGCAGTGGGAAGAAAGCTGCTCCTCTGGGAATGCAGGGGGAAGAAAGCTGCTCCTCTGGGAATGCAGTGGGGAAGAAAGCTGCTCCTCTGGGAATGCAGGGGGAAGAAAGCTGCTCCTCTGGGAATGCAGGGGGCAAAGGCTGCTGTGGGGTTCCCAGGTCAGATTGTATCCAGGTAGGAATGCTCGGCTCATCCCCTGGGCAGAGCCTCTCCCCATGGATGATGGAATTTTCTCAGCCGTGCAGGGACACTCAGTGGCCATGAACAGCAGAGATCTCCTGGAGGGAGGATTGGCTGTGGGAGAGATAAAGAAAAACTGCCCAGTGAACAGAGGAGAATTGCCCCAGCTCTGACTGGGAATTGAACACACACTTAACCCAGGACAGCTGGGATGAGGTTCTGGTGCCTCTCCTCTCACTCCTGCAGGATGTGTTCCTGCACATCCCCCAGGGAAAACAATGCCCAGGAGCCCAATGCACCCACCAGACACTGACCCAGGTGCAGAATTTTAATACCAGGCCCTTGGGCCAGCAGCTTCTGGAGCTAAGGAAGCAGAACTGGGTCCCTGTGAGGTTCTGGGGGCTTTGCTGTCCTGCAGTCAAAACTCTCCCTCTTAATGAAGTTCACTGCTGCTAATTTGGGATGAGAACTGGTCACACTGGAGTGACAGGAGCTGGGGAGGCACCTGTAGGTGCAAAGCTCAGCTCAGGCAGGTCCAGCTCCCCCATGGGCTCCATGAGCAGGGTCTGTCTGTCCCCTGTCCCTCAGCACAGGGCCTTGGTCCTCCTCAGGGAATGTCATTGTCCCCAGAGTGGAGATTGCAGCATGGAGTGGCTGCATTTCAGTTAAAATCAACCCCCGGCCGTCCTTTAAAGGGACAATCGTCCTGGCTGAAGGAAGGGTGTCCCTGAGTTGGGATGGCTTGGGACAGAGATGCAGTGGGGACAGTCCTTGAACAAACCCCACACTCCTGAGAGGATCACACAGGAACTGCCTTTCCCTGCCACCCCTTGGGAGCTGGGGTGTCCCACAAGCTCCCCTGAGCGCCCATCGCTGCTGGCAGGCAGCAGAGCGTGCCCAGGAGCCCAGGCAGGGCTGGGCACTGGCTCTGTGCCCGCTGGCACAGCACAGGAGCACATCCCAGGCACATCCCCTGGCTTTTGGCCTCAAGCTCTTTCCCCAGTGCCAGCTCAGGGAAGGGCACTGCTGGGTGCACCCAGCTTTGTCACGTTTGCCCTCTGCTTTTGGGTCCCGGATCACCCCACAGCGATGTTTTCCAGGGTTTCTCTGCAGGCTGGCAGGAAAGCCAAGGTTAAATGTGAAAACCCCTGAGGGGTTTCTGGATCTCCCATCAGCAACTCTGGGGTCCTGCTCACTGCAGGGTTTGAGTTAAATCCCCTCAGTTCACTGCTCTGACCTCTAATCTCCCCTAAATCTGTGAGACTGAGTCCAAGCAGGCCTGAGTGGGAATCTGGCAGCTCTGTCCTGGGTGCAGGGTGCGTGATGGGGCTGGGGGCATGAGGCCAAGGGCACAGGAAATTCCAGGTGGGATTTCTGCCCGTCCTCTCCTGCTGGGCTGTGATAAATCAGCGTTCCCTCAGCTAGAGGAGCTGAGCCAGACCTTCCCAGGGCATTCTCTGGTTTCTGCCTGGCTGAAGTCACTGGCTCTTATCAAGGCTGGAATATGGAGCTGTCTGACTCCCTCGCCTGCCCCCGGGCAATTTGTCTCCTGGGCCACTGCAGGGCGGTTGATAAAACGTGTTTGTCATGAATCTGCTGAGAGAGAGGGTTGGTATTGGCAGGCTGGATGGCAGGGATGTAATCGGGATATCTCTGGCTCATCTGGAGGTTGCTCTGAGCCTCTCTGGCTCAGCTGAGCCAGATCTGCTGGGTTAGGGAACCAGCCAGGTGAGGGAAAACACACTCTGCTTTTGTGGCTGCCATGAATAAAATAGCAGCCAGTTTAGAATCCCAGAATCATTTAGGTTGGAAAAGGCTTCCAAGTTCATAAGAGTCTGAGCTGTGCCCAATCCCCACCTTGTCCCCAGCCCAGAGCACTCAGTGCCACCTCCAGCCCTTCCTGGGACACCTCCAGGGATGGGCACTCAAAACCTCCCAATCCCTGACCACCTTTTCAGTGAAGAAATTCCTGCTGCTGTCCACCCTGAGCCTGCCCTGGCCCAGCCTGAGCTGTTCCCTTTCCTCCTGTCCCTATTCTCTGGAGCAGAGCCCGACCCCCCGGCTGTCCCCTCCTGTCAGGAGCTGTGCAGAGCCACAAGGTCCCCCCTGATCCCCCTTTTCTCCAGGCTGAGCTCCTTCCCAGCTCCCTCAGCCCCTCCTGGGGCTCCAGCCCCTTCCCAGCTCCGTTCCCTTCCCTGGACACGCTCCAGCCCCTCAGGGTCCCCCTTGAAGTCAGGGGCACAAACAGACCCAACTTGGTCAATGCAAGGCCTGGATTTTGGGGTTGCTGGAGTTAAAAGCTGCAGCATTGATTGCTCTGCTGGGTGTGAGAAATCCCCTCTAGGCACAGCCCATTCACCCAGGATGCTGCAGGAATGGCTGAGCCACTGCATCACCAGGATGAGCCTCTCCAAGGCTGGGAGGCAACATCCCTTTGGATATTTCACAAATTCCATTGTGTCCGTGTGGCTTTTCTCCCTGGGCTGTACCTGAGGCTTCTTTTACACCACATTTCCTCCAGCTGGTTCCTCCAGCTGTGACCAGCCCTGGAGTGAAGCTGCTCTTGCCAGTGTGTGTGTCCAGCCCACCCCATCTCCAGTGTTTGAGCACAAAGTCCCTGAAGGCTCTGAAGCTACAAAGGACCTTCCTCTGCTTCCCTGCTGCTGCTTTGCCACAGTGTTGGGATACTTTGATTCTGTTGGTGTGCACAAACACCCCCAAAACTCCCAGGAATTGTCTGGATTTGAAAGATTCAAAGTCAGGACCACCACAAGGTGCTCCCAGCCCCCAGCCCTGGCTCCAACAGCAGGAGAGGAGCAGGAACAGAGCGAATCTTTCCTTCTGGTTCCTCCCAGCTCCCTCCAGGCTGAGGATTTGATGATCCAAAGGCAAAATTTACATTATCAGGAAGTTGAGCTCAAGTCCCTCCTGTCCTGGGAAGCTCTGGAGATTCCCTGCAAGGAATCCCTGGGCACACAGAGCTTCCATTCCCCTCCTCTTGAGCTTTCCTGATGTTTTGTGGAGCCTCAAACTCCTCCTGAGGCAGGCTGGGGTGCGTTTGTACAGCCTGAGCCGTGTGTTGAGGATCAGGACTAGGAGCTGTGGCCCCTCTGCCCATCAGCTCTGGGAAGAGAAGCAGCTGGAAGGGTTTGATTTAACTCCCAACTCCCCTTTGTTCACCAAAAACCAGCAGGATCTGCAAAACCAACACTAGAAATTGCAATAGGTGGAGGTGAGTGAGGAAGAAAGATTTCTTCCAGCAGGCAATGCAATGTCAGGGCTCTGGAATGAAGCTACAATTTGATGGGAAGTCCTGACTTTTGGGATACCCTGGTCCCCTTCTTCTCCATTCCAAGCTGATCTCCATGAATGTTTCTCCAGCTTATTACAACCTGCCATTGTCTCAGAAAAGTTATTTTAAACCCTGGCAGCGGCTCAGTCTGGGCTTTTATTGCAACAACATTAAAAGTGTCCTGAGTGAGCAGGGAAATGCTGGGGTTGGTGTTATCTGCTGCTGCAGACACATGTCTGGGAGAGATTACAGCCTGAGAAAATCCAAATAAATACATCCAGGGAGCCTGTCCTGGGAATTCCTCTCGTTTCAGCAAATGCAGACGGGCTGCACCCCAAAACCCTCCTGCCCCTGCTCCTGCTCCTGGTGCCCAGTGGGTTCCTTTGGCAGGGTCAGAGGAGGCTGGGGAGCTGCAGATAAACCTGACATCCCTGGAGATGTGCAAGGCAGGGATGAACCAGTGCTGAAAGGCGGCCAGGGAGGGTGGCACCTGTGCCAGGAGCCATCTGTCACCTGAGAACGGGCACACCTTGTCTCAGCATCGCTGCTCCTCCTCTTGTCCTGATCCTCACCACGCGGCTCAGGCTGTACAAACGCACCCCAGCCTGCCTCAGGAGGAGTTTGAGGCTCCACAAAACATCAGGAAAGCTCAAGAGGAGGGGAATGGAAGCTCTGTGTGCCCAGGGATTCCTTGCAGGGAATCTTCAGAGCTTCCCCGGACAGGAGGGACTTGAGCTCCACTTCCTGATAATGTAAATTTTGCCTTTGGATCATCAAATCCTCAGCCTGGAGGGAGCTGGGAGGAACCAGCAGGAAAGATTTGCTCTGTTCCTGCTCCTCTCCTGCTGTTGGAGCCAGGGCTGGGGGCTGGAAGCCCCTTGTGGTGGTCCTGACTTTGAATCTTTCAAATCCAGACAATTCCTGGGAGTTTTGGGGGTATTTGCACACCACCATCCATGTGCTCTCCAGGAGGAGAGGGAACGGCCTCAGGCTGGGCCAGGGGAGGCTCAGGTTGGACACCAGCAGGGATTTCTCCATGGAAAACACTGCTAAACATCAGAAGGGACTGCCCAGGGAGGTTTGGAGTGCCCATCCCTGGAGGTGTCCCAGGAAGGGCTGGAGGTGGCACTGAGTGCTCTGGGCTGGGGACAGGGTGGGGAGTGGGCACAGCTCAGAATCGATGATCCTGGAAGTCTTTTCCAACCTAAATGCTCCAGGGATTCAGTGATCAGAGTGAGAGGATGATGAAAATTAGGGCTGCAAACCCTGGCTGGGTGTTCTTCCCAGCCTGGGGTGTCCAACCCACCCAGAGCAGCTTTTTGGGATCATCCCTTCATGGCTTTGTGTTTATTTCCATTTGTCTTCCAAGCTATAAAACATGGGGTTGTGTTTTATTAAACCACAGAGAGGGAGGCTCTTGGAAAGCTGGTGCTGGAAATGAGGCCCTGGAGTGGGAGAGACTGGAGAACTTGCTGCTAATTACTTTGACAATGGAGCAATAAAAAAAGTTTATTTACTAGCGAGGGCCAATGTTTATGGCACTTGTCCCCACTCAGTGTCACACAAATTTTATTGTGATGTTTTTATTTCTTTTTTTAAGGAATCCCACAGAATCCGCTGGATAGGCTTTGTGCACCAATTCCAATGCTGACTCCCTGTAATTCAGTAATTAATTTAATTGCTGCAAGGCCAACTTAAACAGGTTGAAGAGCAGTTGTGTGGGAATTTAAATGAAAACCGTGTAAAGATGCCCCTCCAGCTAAAGCTTTTAAGCCCTGAGTGTGCATAAAACATAATTTCCATGGTGTTTGACTTGAGATAAGTGAGGGTTTGAGCTCAGCCCAGGAGCTGTCAGCGCTCCAGGAGGGGGAGGAGGAGAATGCACAGAGCAGGGGCAGGAGGATGTGGAGGGGAAATGAGAACAGGGGATGGAAGATGCACCAAGGTGTGAGTGTGGCCTGGGGGGGAGGGCTGGGCAAGGCTGGGGTGACACCAGAGCACCTCCCCAGGGACAGGAGCTCTGGGTGGGGTTGTTAGGAAGGAGATGGGTGAGGAGCTCTGAGAGGTCTGGGCGGTTGGATGAGGTGACCTTTAAAGGTCCCTTCCAACCCAAACTATGTCATGATTCTGTGATCTCTCAGCACTTCTTGGAAAGGTTGAAAATGGCTTCTTTTTAAATTTCCTATTAAAAAAAAAATCCCAAATCAAGCAAGGCCAACAAACCCTGCAGAGCAGCTGGTCCTTGTGGGCCTCCCTCACACCCTTCCCTCCTTCAGAGGAGTCTCCTTGCTCATCTTCCAGGATATCCATGTCCCAAACCCTTCCCACGGCCCCACTAGGGCAGCAGACACCTCCCAGACCTCTTCCCCTCAGTGAATGGGACGAGATTTTTATGCTGGCTCATGGCTTGGAGAGCTGGGATTTGCCCTGAGCTGGATAAAGCTAAAGGCTGAGCTGCCCCTTCCACACTCCTGTTATAAACGAAAATTTGTCCAGCCAAATAAAAATGAAAAGATAAAATATTTATTTCCAATCAAATTCTATCTAGCCAGCCACAAGGAAAGAACAGAGCCGAGCCCGGGGTCGGCCCTGGGTGTGCAACAAGGAGTCAGCCTCAGCAGAGGTTTTCCTCCATGCCCACACCCCTCCATCCTGGCACAAGCGGTTTTTATAGGGAAAATTCCACCTGAGGCCAAGATTTCAGCAATCAGTCTTTTCTTCCATTCAGAGTCCATAGGTTAATGAGATTTTCTTTTTTGGTGATGAAAAAGAACAAGTCAGTGTCCGGAGTTGTTGAATCCCGTGATGAAATTTACGGGAACTCTGTATTCACATATATCTGCCCGAGGATTTCCATGAGATCCATCTCGGGTTGATCACGAGACCGATCAGCGCCTGGGGTCCCCCCGCCCCAACTCCGTATCTCTCCACACATGTCCCATCTCCTGGCCGAGCCACATCCTTTTACCTGTAAATCACGTTCTAATATACACCAGGTTTCGCCTGCAAGGGTGGGGGGACTCCTAATACAAACGTGTATACTCCAACAAATATTCAATAGCACATATATCATACTAGAGATGGCGCAAATTATATATACTACACATAACACTCCTGTGCCCACTCTGGCTTTAGCAGCTCTGAAACTCTTCCCTGCTCCCAAAGTGTCAGAATCTGTGCGTATTGATGATTCTGAGATTGTAGAAAGTCTCTGTCTTTCTGCCCCACCGCCAAAGCAGAAGCCATAATTGGTCTGTGCTGTTTCAAGGTTGTTTATTCTGTTTATCTCTAACATGTTCTGCTGCCCTGCCACAGCTCTGTCCTGCAGGGCAGCGTGTGGGGCTCTGCCCTCAGTGGGATGGTACAAACATTAAATACCACAAACTACCTGTGCTGGATTTACAATAACGTGCCAATATCTGTCACCTACGTTGGACAGTGTGTCCCCAGCCTGAACCAACAGAAAAATGCCAACACCACAGTGAAACATGGAGGGCATGAAGAAGGAGAAAAAGGACAAGGCACACCCAATTTCCTCCATCTTGTGCCCTTTGCACCCCTTATCTAGAATCCTAAAATTTTACTTTTGCACCCGTGCCACACTTAATTATTACTTATATCAAACACTCAGAGTTTGTAATTCATCCTGTAAGATTGAAAACTCTTTTCCATGGACAGAGATCACAGACAGTGTCTCTGGGGGCTCTATCCAGGGGGGTTCCTGACCCCTGCCGGGGTCCCAGACCTGCCAGGGCAGCCAGAGGGAAGCCCTGGATTCCCACACCAAAGCTCTCTTCCTTTCCTGCCACTTGCCCTACTTTTCCCAGCTTATCCTTACTGGGGGTCATCCCTCCTTCCAGCAGCCCTTCCTCCCGCCAGGCTTTGTCCCCAGAAGCCCCATCCCCATCCCGCAGAGCCCCCCGTGCTGGGCGGGCACAAAGGAGCGGCAGCACAGCTGCAGCTCCGGGTCAGGAGCTCCAGGAGAACCTGTGCTCCCGGTTTTCCTGCCCAGACAATGGGTGCAGCCAAGCTCTTTCTTCCGAGAAGGTTTCTCTCCCCTGGAATTTGCTGTCCTCTCTGTGGGTGGGTGGCTGCATTCACTCTTCCATAATGGGTCCCGCGTCCTCTGTTGGGAATGCCCTTGTTCCTTTTCTTCCTGCTTTGGCTCTGGCCCCTCTGGACCTGCAGCCACGGGGTCAAACCCAAATTATCCCTGCTCTCCGGAGCAGGGAGGAGGAGGAAGAGGTTGAAATCCTGTTGCATAACCAGCCCTGGGAGCTGTGAGTGCTGCAGCTCAAAGCTCACCTCAGGTGCCTTCTGGAGTCTCCTCAGGAAGGGATGGTTGGATGGGAGGGAAATGGGAACAGTAAGGAATGGATGTGGCACTGGCAGTGACACGGGTGGCTGCCACGGGCATTGGCATCAGAAATTCTGGGATGGAAGGAGAAGCAGGAAGAGCTGCCTACAAAAAACTTCACGTCAAGCAAAGCCAGGGACCTCATAAAACAGGAAAGCTGGACAGGACAGAATGCACGATCGAACCAATATGATAATGCAACGTTCTCCCCTTTATTAGTGAGAAGATGGCAGCTTCTATACACTTCTATATAGTTTACAGTTTACAAAGGCACTCTGATTGGCACGCTAACATTGTTTACCTTGGCCTTAAGGTGGTCAGGCTTTTCACACTGCAGCTCTACTCTAATTCACACTCGGATAGCTCATTACTTTGTAGTCACCTTAACATAATTTCTAACTGCGCCACAACTGATTTCTCACTGCATCAAAGGCTCCCAGGCCCCACCAAGGCTGCTTATCAGGGCCTGGTCTGAGGGGTAGCTCAACTCTCCCTCCAGACATAAATCACGCCCTCTCTCTCTCAGAAATTCTGTAACATCAAGGAGTCCTTGAGCTTGTCCAGCCAACATGCAGAGCCACCAGGCAATTCCAAATAAGTGGGAAGTTGCTGTTTTTGCTGCCCTTGCTCCAGAGAAAGTCAGGCACAACCTCCAACATCTTCCCACGGCTGTGGGATGCCAGGGGGAGGTGGAGGAGACCTGGTGGGCTGGGAGGGCTGTGCTGGTTTGGATGCTCAGTGCTGGTGTCACTGGTGTGAGCCTCCAGCATGGAGCCCTGGTTTTCCATCATCTAATGCAGGGAAATGTGGGAATCCAGGGCTTCCCTCTGGCTGCCCTGGCAGGTCTGGGACCCTGGCAGGGGTCAGGAACCCCCCTGGACAGAGCCCCAGAGACACTGTCTGTGATCTCTGTCCATGGAAAAGAGTTTTCAATCTTACAGGATGAATTACCAGCTCTCAGTATTTGATATAAGTAATAATTAAGTGTGGCATGGGTGCAAAAGTAAAATTTTAGGATTCTAGATTAGGGGTTCAAAGGGGACAAGATGGAGGAAATTGGGTGTGCCTTGTCCTTTTGCTCCTTCTTCATGCCCTCCATGTTTCACTGTGGTGTTGGCATTTTTCTGTTGGTTCAGGCTGGGGACACACTGTTCAACGTAGGTGACAGATATTGGCACGTTATTGTAAATCCAGCACAGGTAGTTTGTGGTATTTGATGTTTGTACCATCCCACTGAGGGCAGAGCCCCACACGCTGCCCTGCAGGACAGAGCTGCGGCAGGGCAGCAGAACATGTTAGAGATAAACAGAATAAACAACCCTGAAACCAGCACAGACCAATTATGGCTTCTGCTTTGGCAGGGGGGCAGAAAGACAGAGACTTTCTACAATCTCGGGATCATCAATACCACAGATTCCGACAGGGAAACTTCCTGATTAAATTCTGGAGCTGTGATGTCCCAGCCCCTCTGATGCAGAGTTTGCAGTGATCCTGAGCAGGCTCCTGGCAGGACATTTCCATCAGGCACTCAGGAGTTGGAGGGAGGAAAGGCCCATGAGGTCACAGGCTCCATTCCCCAGCCAGGCTGTCCCCAGGGCTTGTCCAGCCCTGTTATTTCAGGTGCCAGCCAGTGCCACATCCAGGGGAAATGACTCAGCCTGACAGACCCTGCTAGCAGCTCTCCAAGGCCCCAGTTTTTGGCTGTTTAATACAATTTTCCCTCATTTTCCTCTTTTGGGGAGAACGTAAAGCTCAGTGGAAGTTTCACACATTGAAATGAGCCAAAGGAGAATATGGGTGGTCACTTTGCTGTGTCTGCAGCTGGGGGTGCCCCTCAGGGAACACCTTCCTCCAGGATGGGATGGTAGAGAAAAAACTCCTCTGATTCCTGAATGGGCCTTAATGACCCCAACCAGCCTCACCTGGGACCCCCCAGCTCATCCCAGCAGCCCATTTAAGCTCAGCCCTGTGCCCTCAGCCCTGTTTGGAGCTCTGGTGGGGATCTGTTAACAAGGCCCTGCGTGTCCCAGCTCCTGGCAGCAGCTGCTCCCTCCCAGCTTCTCCCCCTGACTGCCCCTGCACCAGTCTCCCTGGCCCTGGCATGCCTGGGAAGATTCCTGAGCTGCTTTTAGGGGCAAGTTGGATTTGGCAGCTGCAGCTGCACTCCAGGAATTTCTTTCCCAGTGCAGGAATAGCCATTCTGGAGGTGTTAGGGCAGAGGTTGAATAGCAGAGGGGTTAGGCTGGGGTGCTGATGTGCTCTGTGGGCAGTGGGAAGGACAAGGTGAGCACAGCAGGGCTGTGAGCTCTGTTTTGGGACCCAGGATGGAGGTTGGGGGGTGCTGGGGGTGCAGGATGCTCAGCAGGGGTACAAAGAGTGTTTGTGAGCAGAGCTACTCCCTGATGGCCTCTGCAAGGAGAAGGGAAGCCTGGCTGTGGAGGTAAAGCAACTTAGCCCTGGGAATGCTGAAAACTCCAGAGAAAGTGGGATTTTTGTAAAGGAAACAGAGAATTCCTGTAGCAGATGTACAACCTGGGCTGTTCCTGCCTCTGGCTGCTGCAGCTACTGCGCTCAGCAGCCTCAGCATCCCCTGCCTGGGATGAGTGTGCTCCCAGGAAGGTGTGACCCTGCTCTCCCCTGCTCTCTGAGCTGGTGACAGCCCCTGCAGCTGGGAATCTCTTCCCAGGAATTCCCTGGCCTTGGGAAGCAGCCTGTGTGCTCCCAGAGCTCAGGGCAAAGGGAGACAATCACCCTGCTTGGAAATGTCCAGCAAATCCGTGATGTTCTTGTAGGAGCCACGAACGCAGCTGTGCCAGGAGGGAGAGGTTAACCCTGGGGAGAAGCAGCAAGGAAAGCCTTTGGTGTGAGGCTGGCTGAGCCCTGAATCAGTGCCCTGAACAGCCCCATTGTGCAGCAGCTCCTGCCCCAGCACTGCAGGGCAGTGAGCTCAGAGAGTGCAGGAACCTACTCTTGGAATCCTGGTACAGTTTGGGTTGGAAGGGACCTTAAAACCCATCCCATTCTACCCCTGCCATGGCAGAGACACCCCCCACTGTCCCAGGCTGCTCCAAGCCCCATCCAGCCTGGCCTTGGGCACTGCCAGGGATCCAGGGGCAGCCTCAGCTGCTCTGGGCACCTGTGCCAGGGTTTAACCAGCCTCATTGTAAAAAAAAAAAAAAAAAAAAAAAAAAAAAAAAAAAATTTACCTCAAATCTAAATTGATCTTTTAGTTTAAAGCCACTCCCCCTCTGTTCCCTGCCATCAGAGCCTAACCAGGGAGTGGTGCCCTGCCCAGGGAATATTCCCTGTGTGTTCATTCCAGGGCTGTTCTGATGCCTCAGGTTTCAGCTTTTATATTTTCACATTCTGTGCTGCTTTAGTCTGTGGGTCTGGGCTCCATCTGAGGGGATGCTGAGCTCTCTGCACAGAGCAGGGAGACAAAACAATTCCTGCTCCAGCTGGGCACCAAGGACAAATGATCCAAATCTCAGCCCAGGAGCACAAACACCGTGGGCTGGAGAGAGAAAAACAAGCAGGGTGGGACTGCCTGGGCTAAAGCTGGAATGGGACAATGAACTCCAAGGTGCCAATGGAGCAGAACTGATCCCAGGGAGAGCCCCCGGGAGCGCTCGTGCATTTTGGGACCATTTTGGTTCATTTGGGTGCAGCCCTGGCTGGGCTCTGGTGCTGCCCAAGGTGGATCCATGGAGGAGATCCTTTAATAAATCCCTGCTTTATTCTTTAGGTCTGCCCAGTCTCTGTTCCAGCCCTCACAAGGCATCAAATCCAGCTGCAGCAGATGTGGGAATCACATCCCTGACAGGATCCACTGAGCTGTCAGTGCCTGTGATCTTCAGCCAAGCTCAACCCTGGTGGGGGCTGCAGCCCCTGGAGATGGAATTTTGGAGGTCCTGGCACATCCATTGATGCCAGCAGTGAGGGGATCACTCCCAAAAATGCTTGGGACTGAGAGGGACAAACACTCCTGATAGTTTCTTCTCTGGGAGCTCCTTGGTCTTGGATTAATTCCCATGCTGTGCTGATAAACTCTGCTGGCTCTGCCTCTGGGGGTTTTTGGCTGGTCAGGGCTCCCAGGGGCTCAACCCTTCACCCTCTGGCTTGCTCACAGTTTTTTTGGTGCTCCTTCTGCCAAAAGCTGCTGCACCTTCATTTTACAGAGCTTTAGAGGTTGCCTGAAAACCAGTGGATGCTGTGCCCTGTGTGGAGAGCTGGGGAAATCCCAGGTGAAGTCACAAATCCCCACAAAAAGCCTCATCTCCTCCATTCCTGCCCCTCTTTCCCATCACAGAGCTCTTTCCCATGCAAAATCTTCCAAGGAGGTGGTGTCAGGAGTGACCCACGAGTGTCTGAAGCAGATCAAAGCTGCTTTCTGCTTGATTGATTTGTTATTTTGCCTCTCTGGTGTGTGGATATCTCCTGGCAGGTCGCAGCGTGCCCGGGGCTGTTTGTCTGCCCTCAAATCAATCTCACAGCTCATCCACAGCGGGAATTCCAGGCAGTGAAGGGGCTGGATGCTTCCCAAGCCATGGCAGATGCTCATGCAGATGGTGCTGGCACAATTCCCACTGACAAATCATCGAGTGGGATTGTCCAGACCCTCCCAAGAAAGGGACTGTGGGCTCTGGAGTGGTCCTGCAGGGCTGGCTCAGGGGTGCTGATCTGTCCCTTGTCCCCACTCCGTGCTGGTGGCAGAGTTGTTGCCACACTGGGGGGATCTGATTTTAGATGTCTGAGGTCTGCAAGTCTTTGCTAATGGATAGGAAGAAGAAACCTTGAGGTTTAAGACACATTTTTCCTCAGGTATTCCTGTAGCTCAAAGATTCTTTAGTTAAAGATGCGCTTGGGAAGATAAAGTCTGTTCTCCAAGGGAGTGAAAAGCTTCTGATGGTGATGCCAAACAGCCCAGGGCAGGGGCTCTCCCCTGTTCAAACCATCTCAAAAGTTCACAGCACATTCTGAGGGTGGATCCTTTCCTTCCTGGGAATTCTCCCAGGAATTCCTGACCCTGTGATAGGGCTGAACCCGGCTTTGGGGGGTGTCCCCACCCTCTGCTCAGGACATGCTGAGGGGCACAGCAATTTCTTCCCACTCCTTGGTCCAATTCTTTATTTACAGCATCAACAAGGGAGTTTGGGAAAGGATGAGCAGGATCCCTGTACCCAGCTGCTGCAGGACTTGTGGTTTGGGGCATTTGTGTCCCAGGCTCTGCTTTACAGCCCTGAGCATCCCAACTCTGTGGTTGTGAGGGCACCACCACAGCTGGGGAAGGAATGGCCCTTCCTACCTTTGGGACAGTGGCCTCAAAACTCATATTGTGGTTCAAAAATCTCACCTGGCTGCTTGTGAAGTTGTCTGAGTGGTTTTTGGGATCTGAGTCTGCTGAATTTGTGCACTGGATTTTAATTTTCCCAAATTGACATTCTTCTTCCTGCAGGTTTTATCTGTTGTCCAATTTGTCAGGTTTTCTCTCACTGGAGAATGAACAGAGCAGAGCCCTGTAGTGGACGTTTCTCAGCTCCTGAGCATCTCTCTCTTCTCCCCCAATGCAGATGAGGTGAACCTGCTGGACAAAATCACTCTCCATGCCCAGGACCTCAGCAATGTTTCCTTTGGCTACGACCACAGCAAGTGCAGGATCCTGGAGATCGGGCAGTACGCGACCCTCAACATCCCCACCAGAGAGGCCTTTGGGGACAGGTAACCTCCCTGCAGGGGTGGGAATGGGCTGCTGGGGCTCAAAAAATCATCTAAGGCGTGGCTGTTGGTTTGAGGGGTGTCAGAATCTGTGGTATTGATGATCCCAAGATTGTAGAAAGTCTCTGTCTTTCTGCCCCGCTGCCAAAGCAGAAGCCATAATTCATCTGTGCTGGTTTCAAGGTTGTTTATTCTGTTTATCTCTAACATGTTCTGCTGCCCTGCCGCAGCTCTGTCCTGCAGGGCAGCGTGTGGGGCTCTGCCCTCAGTGGGATGGTACAAACATTAAATACCACAAACTACCTGTGCTGGATTTACAATAACGTGCCAATATCTGTCACCTACGTTGGACAGTGTGTCCCCAGCCTGAACCAACAGAAAAATGCCAACACCACAGTGAAACATGGAGGGCATGAAGAAGGAGAAAAAGGACAAGACACACCCAATTTCCTCCATCTTGTCTCCTCTGAACCCCTAATCTAGAATCCTAAAATTTTACTTTTGCACCCGTGCCACACTAATTATTACTGATATCAAACACTCAGAGCTTGTAATTCATCCTGTAAGATTGAAAACTCTTTTCCATGGACAGAGATCACAGCCAGTGTCTCTGGGGGCTCTGTCCAGGGGGGTTCCTGACCCCTGCCAGGGTCCCAGACCTGCCAGGGCAGCCAGAGGGAAGCCCTGGATTCCCACAGAGGGGCTCCTTGGAGAGCCCATTCCATGATGACAGGGAGATAACTCAGCCACTCTGCGCTCTGAGCTCAGGGCTTCCTTCATTTCTTACATTTTAGATCAGTTTGTCCTGTCCCCAGTAGTGTCCAAGGACAGGTTGGATGGGGCTTGGAGCAGCCTGGGACAGTGGAAAGTGTCCCTGCCTGTGGCAGGGGGTGGGATGAGATGAGCTTGAAGGTTTCCTCCAACCCAAATCATTCTGGTGTTCTTTGATTGTTCTTGGCTGGGTGCAGGAAGGACACCTTGGCATGGCCCCATCACCCCGTGCTGAGGTTGTGTAGGCAGTGCAAATTTAGGCCTGGCTGCTTCTCTTTGAACCTCTCAACTGGAACAATTGTTGGCCTTTTTTCCCTTTTTTTTTTTTTCCTTTTCACTCATTCATTTGTGCCGTGCCTGGAATTTTTTTATCCGAAGAGCTCAGTTGATGGTGACACAGCAGCAGCTGCACAATGGCACGTGTCCCCTCTTTCCACCAGGTTTGCAGACGAGCTGAGCGTGCTACTGAAGCTCAGGTACTCCCTGAAGGAGGACACCAGCCTGGTGACCATCCTCAGCCACCGCAGCCACGTGCTCTTCCAGATCAGGATTAACCCCTACGCCCTGGTCTTTGTCACCACGAGGAGGAGACACTACGAGTAAGTCCCAGGCAATGTTTTCCTGCCTTTCCTTCCTTCCTTTTCTCCTCCTGAGGCCAAGGGTCAGGCTTTCCCTCTCTGGTGGGCTCTGGGCAGTGCTGAGCTCTCCTCAGCTGAAGGAAGGTGACGTCCATCAGACCTGGCACGGGTTGTCACTGCCCAACTCCACTCTGCCAAAATATTGCAGCTCTGAGAAACAAAGCAAGGAACAAAAAGGCTCAGATCCCTGGGGATAAATCAAGACCCAAACCCCAGTCATTTCTCAGATGTCTCGAGTGGTTGCAGACATCCCCAAATCCATGGGAAACAAGTGATGGTGGTGTAACAATTCTCGGATTGTTCCTCATGTCTGCACTGAGGATGGATACGTGAGGGACCCGGGAGCTGCTAAGGGGTGAAGCCTGCTCCTGGGTCAGGTGTGGGATGAAGTTTCCTGCTGTGCCTCCTCCCCTTCCCTCAGGTTCCCAGTGTCCTTCCTGGGCGATGGGCACTGGCACCAGGTGGCTCTCAGCATCTCCCTGGAGAGGCTGGAGCTGCACGTGGACTGCCGGCTGGTGGACAGAGTGAGCTGGTCCAACTATTTTGGGATGGGCGTGAACACCGAGGGGCTGATCATCATTGGAGGCATCATCGAGTCCTTTGAGATCCCCTTTAAGGTGAGAGCTGGGCAGGGTCAGCTCTACCTGTGTGAATGAGGCTGCAGGTTCCCTCTGATGGAATCCTTTTCCATCGCCTTCTCTTCCCAAAACAACATTTATTTTCATGCTTGGGCAGGATAAGCTAAGCAAAGGCTTGGAATTGTGCAGAGAGCTTGGGTTTGGGTCAGGGCAGCACAAGGGGCAGCGTCAGGTCACCTCTGGGCTTGATTTCCACTCATCCTCTGGTGTTGGCCATGGCTTGGACCATGCAGAGAAGTCTCTGTGCAGTCAGCATGGAAAGATCTGGTTGGGGAAGTGTCTCCAATGGCTTCAAACTTCCAAAGGGCGGGGATACATGGGATATGGGGAAGGAATTGTTCCCTGGGATGGTGGGCAGGCCCTGGCACAGGTGCCCAGAGCAGCTGTGGCTGCCCCTGGATCCCTGGCAGTGCCCAAGGCCAGGCTGGAGCAGTGTGGGACAGTGGGGGTGTCCCTGCCCATGGCATTTTGCATGGAACACCTGAAGCTGGAGAGGGAACGTTCATTGCCCAAACCATCCTGTAAAGAAACCCCTGGCTATGAGAAGCTGGAGATGACCTCCCCTGCAGGCCCTTCCAGACCTTTCCCTCTCCTCTGGAAGAAGCAGGAGCACAAACTCTGGTTTCTGTCTCTTCCAGGGCGCTCTCCAGCAGCTGACCTTCGTGATGGGAGACCCAGCAGCTGCTGCTCAGCAGTGCCACAGCTACAAGTCCACCTGCCCAGGCTCCTCCAGCCTCCTCAGGGCCCCGTGGGAGCTCTCAACAGCCTGGCCAGAGGTGTGGCTGGGGACAGCTGGCAAATTTAGGGACTGCTGGGCCAAGCTTTTCCTCGGCGTCACACGATTCCAAGGAAAAGCCCAACCCAGGGTGTCGCCTGGAATTGGTGGGATCTCCAGTTTGGGATGGGGTATGAGGAGGTGGGGTGGTTCTTTTCCATCCCTTCGAGTCACAGATGGGTTTGGTGCCAAGGAGAGTGAGTTAAAGGGAGAGTTTGGGATCCAGGGAAAGCCTGGGGGTGGCTATGACTGAATGTGCTCGTGTGTGTGGCACAGGAAGGCTTTGAGCAATGCTGCAGCTGGAGCTGTGCTTCTGAGAGGAGGTGCGAGCTGTCCTTGGGAATTGGACAGCACTCTGGAATTCCTGCCCACTCCCAGCAGCATTGCATCCTTTGGTACTTCATCCTTCCACAAGCTGTCCCTCAGTTCTGCCAGCATTGCTGGAAAATGGAAATTTGGGGGACTTCGCTTTCATTGTGGCGTTCAGCATTTTTTCAACAACCATATCTGTGTCCAAAAGCCCAGATCACATCATAAACCCCCCAAAACATGAAACACCCAGGTTTTCCTCAGGAGCTGGAGCTGGCCCAGGGAAAATTTTCACATCTTGGGCCAGGTACCTCCGCAGGAAGTGCTTCATAGGAGCCTGGAAAAAGCTGGGGAGAGGCAAGTGCTGGATGTCAGCACCTGGCACGAGCCTCCCCCTGGTGTGTAACCCATGTCTGTGGGCTGGGGAGGAGCTGGGACAGCTGCTGGGAAAGGGCAGTGCCAAGGGTGTGCCACGGGGCACCTGCCCTGTCTGGCTCCTGGTTCCTTTGGGATGCTGGAGCCAGCAGATCAGGCAGGGAACAGGGCGTGGTGGTGGCACCTGGGACAGCCCTGCAGTGGCTGCTGCACTCCCAGGGCTGCTTTGGTTTGTGCTGGTTGTTTGGAGAGGAGGATTTGTGGGAAAGCACTGCTGATGGGGAATTGAGGAGCTGGCAGTGTGGAGCAGGCTGAGTCTAACACTGAGCTGCTTCCCTCCTGCTCTGGGGATGACAGGAGTGGTCAGTGTAACCCCAAGTGGCCACTGCAGCCCCTGCTCATCCCAAAATGAAACCTCCATTGTCCTGAGCTCCAGAGGCCTGGAGCTCTTCCATGAATGGCTCTGGGGTCTCACCCATCAAGCAGAAAATTTCACTTTGAGCATCACTTTAAGGAAGTTGCCTGCAGGTTACCCCTGGGATAATTCTACCCCACATTCCCCCAGTTCCCATCCCTTGCTGGCCCTCCCCAGGACTGAGGAGCTTCCAGATGAACAGAAACTGCAAAAAACCCACCAAGCTCTTGAGAGGTTTGATCAGAAGCCATTCCCTGATGTTGCTGGGAAGGATTGGCTCCCGCTGTGCATTCCCTGGATGTTTCCTGTGCCAGCAGAGATAGCTCCTCAGTCCTGGAGCCAACAACAAACACATGCTGAAGTCAGTGCTGGTCCTTGGGCAGTGACGTTTTTCCTCTTGTCTCTCTCCAACTCTCCAGGTGCCAAAGGAAACCAATGAAATCCAGGATTCATCTACTCAGGTATGGCTCCTGCCCTGTCCTGCCTCGTGTCCCTGTGCTGTCACCCCCAGGCTGTCTCCTGGGGACAGGAGTTGCTCTAATAAGCAATAAGGCAAAGCTGAAATACCCAGACAATGCCATTATAATTACGATTTTCTTGGCTGTTTTTGTTAATTTCTTTGCTGCCACCTCTCTCTTTAATGGTTTGAACGTTCCTTGCCGTGTCCCAGACCTGGTGGAGGTCATGGTGAGTGCTCAGGTGACCTTCCTGAGCGTTTGCAGGGAGCCAGAGGGGAGGTGGCGGGGCAGGGAATGAGGTGGATCAGCCATGGGGATTTGTGGATCTGCCTGGGAGCTGAGCCAGGCTGGATTAGCCCGGAAGGAAGGAGGTGAGGTCAGCAGGGGGGCAGGATTTGGGATAAAGCAGGATGCCCACTGCTCCTGCCCACAGTGGGATGTGCTGCCTGCCTGGGGAGGCGCCCCCAGGATGTCCCTGCTGCTGCTGAGGGGCTGGGAAGGGCTGGAGATCTCTGTGGGAGGGGGTGGTTGTGGTTCTGGGGCCCTCCTTGGCGTGGCTTCCTGGGACCTGGTGCTGGCAGAGGGATGGGTGCCCCCAGTCCCACTGGAGCTCTGGTTCTGAGCTCTTTGGTGGAGCTGCTGTCCCCCAGCTGGAGCTGGGAGCGTGTCCCCAGCTCTTGTGCATGTGCTGGGGACATGAGGGAGTGCTCTGACAGAGGCTGGCTTCATGTTCCTGCTTTATTCCTGCTTTATTTGGGGTTTTTAGCCAAGCTTTGCTGTTCAAGTCCACGAAAACACAACAGCAAATGAAAATTGAGATGTGTGTGTGTGTGACTGAGATTTGTGTGTGTGTGACTGAGATCTGTGTGTGTGTGACTGAGCAGTTCAAGTTCTTCATTCCCCTCCTGGCTGCTGTTAACTCTTTGGGGACAGGCTCTCTTCTCTCAGCTGGCTTTCACTGCCTGGCTACACCTGCATAATTCCAAACTGGACTTGGCCAAGTGGCCTTTGGCAGCTCTGCTCCGGGCTCAGCAGCTCAGGGGGGATGTGCTGTGGGTTTGGAATGAACTGAGGTGGCAAAATCACCTTTCCTGGGCACTTATGGAAGGTGGGCTCTGCCATCCTGCTGGATCCTCTTTGGGGTGTGATTCCCACCTGGGGGTTCTTCCAGACCCTGGCAAGGCGTTGCCATAACAAGGAAAGTGGTGAAATTCATAGGTCTGCCGGGGAAAACGAACAATATTCTGGATTTGGGACAAGTTTATTTTTCAAGCACTTAATAAGGAGCAGAGACGCCTTGGAATATTTGGCGTTAAGATTTATTAGGAATAAAAAAGGAGTTTGGCAGTGATGAGGAGCAGCCCAGCTCTGCTGCAGGCACAGGCCACAGCTCTGCTTCCTAGTTCCTTTGTTCATTTAGAAGTAAATTAGTACATTGGTGAATTCCTTAATTGTTAATTAGAGCTAAATAATTATGGAGGCTCAGGGTGATGGCAGAGGAAGAGGTAATGGGGGAAGGCAATAGATGGGTTTGTTACTGGCAGTGATACCTGAATTGCAGCCCACTCCTTTTGGCAATTTTTTTTTGAGGAATAAATTGCCATTTCTGAGCAATCTCTAGGGCATGGATGGTGTTGAGCCACTTCTGCTGTATTTTGTTTTCTCTTAGACTGCCTGTCCTAAACGTGACAGGAGGGCTGAGCTGAATGGCTTTTCCAAGGCAGCTTAACCTGGGATCCTAAAGGCATTCACCACACAGTCAAAGCTTACATCCCACTGTTTAATGTTCTGGGCAGTCCAACTAGTTGGGAAATTCCTTCTTGATTTAAAAATGCTGTGAAAGCTCTGTGGAAACCCTTGGTTGGGTCGTGGCACTTCTGTTCTCTGGTGCTTAGGTTTGTCAGTGGGCACAGCTGCTATGGGAATCGCTCCTTCAGGCTCGCTCAATCCTAAAATTCCATCCTTCCTGTCCAGCCAGAGGAGCCTGTGGAAATTGGGACTTGCACATACTCCTGGTTCTGGGCTTCAAAACACCCGTGACAAAAAGCCCATCCTGACTAACAAAGACAAGCCCTCATGAGGGAACTGTCCCTCCTCCATCCCACCGCTTCCAGGAGCTCTGGGGCCGCTGGTTCCTTGGAAAAGGTGGGATAATACCAAATATCCCCATGGGGAATGTGACTGGCAGCTGGAGCCCAGCTCTGTCTCCTGCTCTCAGGCCTTATCTCGAGGTGCTGTTCCTGATAGCTCTGGTATCTCAGCCCCTGCAGAGCTCACAGTCCAGTTTCTCCAGCAGGATAAGATCTGTGGATGATTTAATATCCTACAAACCCACTGTGGGATAAATGTAATGATAAATTGATTATTTTGGTGTATTCCCTTCCCAAATCCAGCACCCAGGTGTGATATGGGCTGAAGCCCTGAGGCATGGCCCCATCCCCTCCCCAGCAATGAGGGCAGAGCAGAGGGGCTGTGCTGAGCTCCAGGAGGGGTTTATCCCCTCCAGAGCCCTGCTGTGGGTGCTGCAGCTCCTCAGGTACAACTGGCACCTGATCTGCTGCTGGCCACGGCCCATGGCATTTCCTGGCACTTATTCCTTCTTTAAATCAGTCCAACCTTGATTTTTTTTTTTTTTTATTATGATGCAGCCTCTTCTAGGGGCTTGATGCTAGAAAATGCTGGGAAAACTAGTTTAAAATAGATGTCGAGTGAATCACCTTGTCCCTTTGGCTGTTGGATGGAAGAGGCTTCTATTAAAGAAAAAAATCTGTTTCCTGGGAGAAGACCCTGAGCTTTGAACTCTGTTTTACTCAGCCTGACCCGGCTGAAAATTAGGGCAGAATGTTATGCTGGTTGTCTGTGCTGCTGAAAACAGGGATGCTCCAAGCTGGGCTTTAACCCCTTTGCCACTGAGGAGGTTTTGGAGTGTGGCACAAGCAGAAAAGCCCTCCAGAGGTCCAGCAGCACTGTTATCTTTGTCAATAAAACACTCTTAGGCTCCTCAGGCAAGATACCAAGTTAGAAACTCTTTCCAAAGGCATGGCATTAATTGCATATCTGTGCTTTCTTTATTAATGAGCCCTGTATCAGTTCTGTTATTTCACTTGGGCTCAGCTTGAGGGAAGAGGTCTGTAATTACTCAAAGCTTCCCGTTTGCCTTTTTTTTGCCTTTCTTTTTTTAAGTTCCATATTGGCACAACACAAAGCCTTTTCCCAGTCAGTCCCCTGGAGCTTCCCCAGCTCTCTGAGCCAAACTGAAAATTCAGTGCTCATCTTGGGGAGAGCCCGAGGTTTTAATGCTTTTGGGGTGGAATTCTTGGGCTGGGATTCAGAAATCTCTGCTCCTTGTCCCCTCTGGAATGGGATGGATTTCATTGTTACTTGGTTATGTCATCTGTATTTTCCAAGTGTGGACAGAACTGGGCTTCTCCAGCTCTTCCCACGTGGTTGCTGTGGTTGTGTTAGTGTCACCTGGCAGGTGACAGTGGGGACCCAACCTGTGGCTGGGGCAGAGACTTCTGCCTTTATTTTCCTTCTCTAATCCAATTTTCTGCAAGTCGCAGACCCGGCCTTGCATGTCACGTGCCAATTCCTTCTTTTTTCCCTTCTGTTTTGTCATCTTTAATGGCTGCTTTCAATCTGGGTTCCTTCCCCACTTCCCAGCTGGAATTTCTGGGAGTTCAAACCCACATGCCTCACTCAACTCTCACGCTTTTGGACAGCCTCAGAGCTGTTCCAAATTTGTCCCTCTCAGCTGGTTCTCCTCTAAATTTGGCCAGTTTGGAGGAGCAAGGATGGATTCTATTGATTTTGGCTTTTAGTTGTGTTGACACAAACCAATATAATCCAGCCTTGTGCCTCAGTAATTTTTCCTTAGAGCCCCTTTTCCCCTGAGCCTTGCCAGATGGGAGTTTCCAGGGTGGACCGTTCCCATGTCAAGTGTTGAAGTTGAATTAAAACCTCCTTTCCTTCACTGTGTGGGAATTCTGGGCTCCCAGTGCCAGCTGCCAGGCCTGGATGTGGCTTCCCACTGGGATTCCCAGGCTGGCACATCCTGTGGGGGCTGTTCTGCACCAGCATCACCTCGTGGGAACCTGAACACTTCAGCTCCTGCAGCGCCTCTCAGCTCGTGGCTCATTCCACTGGGGGATTCTCACCACAATTTTCCTCACCTGCTGGTTCAGTTGTGTGGAAATCTGAGCAACCCGGCCTGTGGAAGGTGTCCCTGCCCTTGGCAAGGGTGGAGTGAGATGGGATTTGAGGTCTTTTCCAACCCAAACCATTCCCTGACATCATGTGCCACAGTTATCCACAGGTAACTGTCCTTGAGGAACTGGTTTTTAAATTTCTGGCTGCTGCTGCCCCTGGGGTTAATCTGCCAGTCCCATGGAGCAGAGAGGTGCTGCTGTCTTCCATTCATTTTTCACTTCAAGGTGTACAAAATGAGGCACCAAGTTGCTGTAGCCGAAACTTTCCAGTCCTGGGGATTGCAAAAATGTGTTTTAAGGAAATTACTGCTTTGGATCAAAACTAGAAAAATTGGTTGGAGGGAGAAATACAGATCAAGTGGGGAAGCTGAAATACATTGATTTATTTTTTCACCATTAAAGGTGTGTTTCAAGACCTGCTTTTAACCAGAAACCCCACAAAGCACCAAAATATAACATCAAAACTGCACGGCTGCAAGGTTTAATTTCTGAAAGAAAAATTCTTTGTTTCAACTCTGTTTTTACAGCTCCCCACTTCAGATGTTTATAAAAGAATCTTTTCAAACTAAAAGCTGAACATTTAAAAGTGAGAATTTCCTTTTCTCCTGCATTTGGGATGGGAAGAGCTTGGACATCTCCAATGTGATGGCAGCAGATCAAAGCTTCAGCAGCTCCTGCTGCCTTTGGAGCTCCTCTGCCTCCCGTGGTCACCCCAAATGGGGCTTGGTTGGGGTCTCACCTGAAGGATCACCCCTTCAGGCAGGGAAATTGTTGTTTTTTACATTCTCCTTGGTGCTCCCCAGCCAGTGGAGCAGAGCAGAATGGTGTCAGAGTTGAGAAAGTCACAACACAAAGCAACACTGCGTTTTCAGAAGGCTTCAAGCTGTTTTTATTCTAGACTTTACATTTTCTACATTCTTACAAACACATTTTTTATACATTCTTACAAACTCATAACTTACACTTTACTCATTGGTCAGGAAATACAAACCAAGTGTCATTGGAACAGGCAGTGGCAGGTTTCTCTTATTTCTCCTTCTTTCTTTCTTGGTTTCTATGTCAACAACCTTGGTAGAAAATTCTTGCAGGGGTGAACATGGAGCTTCTTATCAAACTTCTCTGGCTCACAGAATTCTCTGTAAAAGCTCTTGCACAGAACGGGAGCCAGGTGAAGGGCTCAGCCCACGGAATGTGGGAAGAAGGAAGGGAAGGACTCCCCAGGTTTCCTTCCCAGCCCTGCAAGGCAAGCGTGGGGCTGCATCTCCCTCTAGTGACTCCTCTCAGCTGGTTCCTCGAGCAGCTCCTCCAGCAGGAGCCACCAGGCAGGGCTGGTGCCACCAGCTCCAGGTGCCACCAGCTGTCCCTGTCCCCACGGAGCCTGGTGGGAGCACGGAGCGGGCTACAGGCAGGACTGGGGGCCATGTGGAAATGCTTCAGCTGCTCCAGGAGTATTGCAAAATATAGGTGAACCTGGGGGAAGAAATGATGATGTCTGACTCCAATTCAGAAGGCTGAATGATTTCTTTATTATAACTGTACTATAATATATTAATATACTATTTAAAGGAGGTATTAAAAACTACATACCTACTCTAACTACCATGTTTAACTAACAACTTGGGACCCTCTCTGAGAGTCCAGCCCCAGGTGGGTTGGATTGGCCATCAGGCTCAAACAATCCTCACCAGAATCCAATCAAGCATTCACCTCAGGTAAACAATTCTCCAAACACATTCCACATAGAAAAAACAAGGAGCAGAAATAGAAATTTGTCGGAATCTGTGATATTGATGATCCCGAGATCGTAGAAAGTCTCTGTCTTTCTGCTCCGCTGCCAAAGCAGAAGCCATAATTGGTCTGTGCTGTTTCAAGGTTGTTTATTCTGTTTATCTCTAACATGTTCTGCTGCCCTGCCGCAGCTCTGTCCTGCAGGGCAGCGTGTGGGGCTCTGCCCTCAGTGGGATGGTACAAACATTAAATACCACAAACTACCTGTGCTGGATTTACAATAATGTGCCAATATCTGTCACCTACGTTGGACAGTGTGTCCCCAGCCTGAACCAACAGAAAAATGCCAACACCACAGTGAAACATGGAGGGCATGAAGAAGGAGAAAAAGGACAAGACACACCCAATTTCCTCCATCTTATCCCCTTTGAACCCCTTATCTAGAACCCTAAAATTTTACTTTTGCACCCGTGCCACACTTAATTATTACTGATATCAAACACTCAGAGCTTGTAATTCATCCTGTAAGATTGAAAATTCTTTTCCATGGACAGAGATCACAGCCAGTGTCTCTGGGGGCTCTGTCCAGGGGGGTTCCTGACCCCTGCCAGGGTCCCAGACCTGCCAGGGCAGCCAGAGGGAAGCTCTGGATTCCCACAGAAATTGTTTTCTCTTTCTTCTCTCTGTGCTCCTCTATGAAAAATCCTGAAAGAAAGATGTCCTTGCAACACAGGAGAGCAGCTCCAGGACCTCCACACCCACCCACAAGCCCAGCCTGAGGTGCTTTCACTGGTGCTGGGTGGGATTTGGAAATGCAGGGAACTCTGAAGTTCCATTCCTTTTCCACCGTGGGTGTTTGTGTGTTGAGTGTGGAGATTTCTCCCAGCGCTGCAGTTTTCCCCCCTCCAAGGGCAGTGCCTGGGCTCTGCTGGGGATTCCAGGGCTGACAGAGCCCTTGAGACCTGCAGGGACCGTTCAAGGTGACAGCAGAGGACAGAGGGAGCCCTGTGCAAGTCACTGCCCTAAATGAAATTACTGGGAGCATCCAGGAGGCTCCTCCTGGCCTTGTGCCTGTCTCCCCTTCCCAGCCCCCGGAGGTTTGCAGCTGCTCCAGTGGGAAGTTGTGTGGTGGGGGTCCGAGCTCCCCTCTGACCTGCTGGCACCATTCCCCCAGGAGGACACCAGGAGCCCTGGAATCTGCAGGAGCAGGAGAATCCAGAGCCTGAAGGGACACATCGATCCCTGCTGTAACTCTTCCAGTGATTGCTCTCAAGATTGGATTTCTGTCGTTAGGCTGTGGGCTCTGGGGAGAGCTCAGAGCCCTTCCAGGGCCTGAAGGGGCTCCAGGAGAGCTGCAGAGGGACTGGGGACAGGGGATGGAGGGACAGGACACAGGGAATGGCTCCCACTGCCAGAGGGCAGGGATGGATGGGAGATTGAGAATCGGGAATTGTTCCCTGGGAGGGTGGGCAGGCCCTGGCACAGGTGCCCCAGTGTCCCTGGTGGAAGGTGAGTTTTGGTTTGGTTTGTAGCTGGTTGCAGTCTCCTGCTCGTTCTGGATGAACTGCCCCAGAATTTGAGGGCTCCTGCCTGGGGCTCACAAACTGTGCCCTGCATTGTTCCCCAGCAGCATTCCTACATGTGGGAAATGAGGAATTATAGGATCATAAGGTCAGAAATGACCTCCAAGGCCATTGAGTCCAGCCTGTGACCTTGTCACCCAGAGCAGAGCACTGAGTGCCACGTCCAGTCATGCCCTGGACACTCCCAGGGCTGGTGACTCCACCACCTCCCTGGGCAGGTCATTGAGCAGGAAAGGAAAAAAATAAGTGAACCCTTCAAATTTCATTTTTTTCCCTTCTCTCTTTTCAGGATTCCAGAGTCACCAGTTCAGATTCGGCCCCGGGGCCACCTTGGCCATGGGAGGATGCCCAGGGCACCCTCAGCCTCCAGCCTGATGGGAATGCCCTGGCTTCCCCCTCTGCCCACGAGCTGCTATCAGCTGAGGAGGAGGAGGAGGAGGAGGGCAGCCTTTCCATTGAGGATGAAGGCTTTGAGCTGCTGAACTCCACCTACAATAAAATCACTGGTCCGGGCAGGCCAGCACTCAGGAGAAGCTCAGGTGAGTCAACGATTCTCCTCCTTTTCTCCAGCACAATTTCTGGGAATCTGACAGTGCTTCATCCACCCAGCAGCCTCCATCAAACCCCCCCGAGCAGCCAAGAAGGAGCGTGGCTCTGACCCCCGGGAGGAGAACGTCACCACGGAGAAGCTGTCGGGGGACACCAGCGCTCAGCGGCGGCTCCCGCCCGGCAAACCCCACCTGGACCCCAAAGTGTCCCCACCAGCTCATCGGGGGGCTGCTCCCAAAGGAAACGTCCCCAAAGGTCCCCTGAGGGCAGGGGCAGTGCTGGGTGTCCCACAGCCTCCCCTTGGAGCGGGACAGTCTGGATTGTGGGTGGCACGTGGAGGACAGGGCTGTGTGAAGCCGGGACCACCGGGGCTGCCGGGACCGCCTGGGCTGCCGGTGAGTGGAGCACGGGAGGGAGGGGTGGGTGGGTGGTGGGCAGAGGCTGCTGAGACAGGGGGAACAGCACAGGGAAGGCTCCTCCAGGGTGGGGAACCTTCTCCAGGGTGGGGAACCTTCTCCAGGGTGGGAAATGTTCACCAGGGAGGGAAATGTTCCCCAGGATGGGGAACCTTCCCCAGGGTGGGAAATGTTCCCCAGGGTGGCAAAACTTCTTCAGGGTGGCAAAACTTCCCCAGGGTAGCAAATGTTCCCCAGGGTGCAAAATGTTCTCCAGGGTGGGGGAACCTTCTCCAGGATGGGGAAACCTTCTTCAGGATGGGAAATGTTCCCCAGGGTGGGAAATCTTCTCCAGGATCGGGAAACTTCCCCCGGATGGGAAACCTTCTCCAGGGGGGGGAATGTTCTCCAGGGAGGGAAATGTTTCCCAGGGTGGGGAAACTTTCTCCAGGATGGGAAACCTTCTCCAGGGTGGGGAAACCTTCTCCAGGGTGGGAAATGTTCCCCAGGGTGGCAAAACTTCCCCAGGGTGGCAAATGTTCCCCAGAGTGGGAAACCTTCCCCAGGATCGGGAAACTTCCCCAGAGTGGGAAACCTTCCCCAGGGTGCAAAATGTTCTCCAGGATAGGGAAACCTTCTCCAGGGTGGGGAATGTTCTCCAGGGAGGGAAATGTTCCCCAGAGTGGGGAACCTTCTCTAGGGTGGTGAAACTTGCCCAGGATAGGAAACCTCCTCCAGGATAGGAAACCTTCTCCAGGGTGGGGAACCCTCCCCATGCAGGCGCAGTGGGGCTGTGCATTGACCTTGTGAAAAGGTTTTTGATATTCCTGGAGAGTTCTTCAGAAACATCACTGAAAACTGGAGATAAGATGATTGCCTTGTCCTCCTTGCTCTAGAGATGGTCTCAAATCATTCAGCCACGCTGTGGGTTTTTATTTCACACTGGTCCAGCCCAGAATTAGGCTGAGGGGACCAGAGGGGACCAAACCCTCTCCTCCAGTCCCCACACAAACCCCTGCACCCACCCACAGACCCAGCTGGCATCGTTGGCTTTGGCTTCTTCACCCCCAAAATGGTGCCAGGTTCAAAGCAGAGCACTGAGTTTATCTTTTAATAAGTTATGACTGTTTTTCAAGTCATTCAGTCATTACAGAGGATGAAAAAAGGGAAATTTAGAAAAAAAAAAAGGTAAACTTAGACTAGAGAAATGTTTAGAGGAGTCACGTCTTCACTGAGGATAAAAAAAGGAAAATTGTAAAAAGAAACTGTAAACTTGAAATAGAAAAAGCTTTAGAGGAGTCTTATCTTCATTGAGGAGTAGCTGAAAATGGTTTTAAATATTTTTCTGTGTTTGTTTATTCTGCCAAAATTATTCCCCTTATTTGGTTCCATTTTCTTAACTATTTCTTTAGGAAATTTTATATTTTATTTTATTTATTTTTATTTTTATTTCTAAGTGACCCTGGGCACCTTCTCTTCCCTTTTCCTTCCATCCCTGTGAAAGTTGTGGGTTCTGCCCTGGGGCTCGGGGGGATCCTGCAGGACCATTTCCATGGCTGTGTTTGAGGGACCTGGCACTAAATCCATCATCCCCGAGCCAGGCTTGGTTTAAATTTAGGACTGCTAACTTCCCCCTCAAGCCACCTCCTTGCTGCTGCAGCTCCTGCCTGCAAAAATAGAAGAAAATGGCAAAAGGAACAGATGCTGGAGGCTGAAAAAATCCCAGGAGCAGAGGAAACGTCACGACGTGTGACAGCCCTGCTGTCCCCCAGCAGCGGGGGAACTGCTTTCCTCTCCTGGAGAAAGGCTGGGGATGGGATTTTTGTCCTTGGTGCTGATGTCCTGGATGGAAACACCGGCACCAGAGCTCCAGCCCAGCTGTAGGAGCTGACAGGAAAGATGGAAAAGGGCTCTGGAGGGCATGGAGTGACAGGACAAGGGGAGTGGGAAAAGAGCTTGGAAAAACAGCATGGAAAAAGAGTGGGTTTAGATGGGATATTAGGAATAAAATCTTTTCTCTGAGGGTGACCAGGCCCTGGCACAGGTGCCCAGAGCAGCTGTGGCTGCCCCTGCATCCCTGGCAGTGCCCAAGGCCAGGCTGGACAGGGCTGGGAGCAGCCTGGGACAGTGGGAGGTGTCCCTGCCATGGCAGGGGTGGCACTGGGTGGATTTAAGGTCCCTTCCAGCCCAAACCAGGCTGGGATTCCGTGTAGGACTGAAGCTCAGTGGTGGCACGTGCCAGCCATGGCCAGAGCCATCAGATGTGTCTCCAGCCTGGCAGCCTCCCCTGAGGACGGAGGGCAGGGGGGCTCTGGGGCCTCCATGGAGAGGGAACTGAGCCGTGGAGCTCTGTGGGCTCTGATCCCAGATCACATCTCCCACCAGTTAAAAGCAACAGATATTTTAGTCCTTGTCCAAACACCTATTGGAGTGTGGATATGATTCAATTTTAGGGGATTTTTTTTTTTTCCCTAACACATTGCCTGTCCTTCCCAGGTGTCAGGAGATGTTCTCCTGCTCCCCTGCCCGGTCTGGGCTGTTTCTGTGGTTATGCAGGGTGGCACAGCTCAGCTGCTGGTGCCAGGGCAGCAGCACCCAAACCAGGGGGCTCTCCCCACCCCACACTGGGTTTTGGGGTATTTCTTGGGGACTGGTTTGCTCTGAATCAGCCATTTCAGTCCTTGTTTCCCCAGGGGCTGTGGCCCTGCTCACTCAGTCCCTGTGGGATGTCCCCTCTGGGGTCACAGCTCTGCTCCTTTGCCTTTCAGGGCTGTCCCGGCAGACGGGGGCTGGTGGGACCCAAAGGAGACAAAGTGAGTACCCACAAAAACAGTGTCCAGTGTGGGCTGTGGGGCTGGCACCACCGTGGTTTGGGTTGGTTTGGGGGTTTTTCATCCACAGGCAGTGGGAGCTCCTGAAGCTGCAGGGCAAGGACCTGTCTGTGGGTTTGGAAGAGGAAGGAACTGGATTTAGTTAAGCCGTGCTTGAGTTCTGGGGAGTTTTGAGCAGCACAATATGAAAAATGACATTGAGTTATCAGAGAGTGTTCAGAGGAGGCCACAAGGGCAGGGTCTGGAGGGGCCGTGAGGAGCAGCTGAGGGCACTGGGATGGTTCACTGGGGCAGGCTGAGGGCAGAGCTCCCCGGGGGCTGCAGCTCCTCCCCAGGGGCAGCTCCAGCTCTGCTCTGGGACAGGGACAGGAGCCAGGAACGGCTGGAGCTGGGCCAGGGCAGCTCAGGCTGGAGAGCAGGAAAGGTTCTTCCCCCAGAGGTGCTGGCACTGCCCAGGCTGCCCAGGGAATGGGCACGGCCCCGAGGCTGCCAGAGCTCCAGGAGCCTTTGGCCAGCGCTGCCAGGGGTGCCCAGGGTGGCATCCAACCCTTTGGGACATCGAGGTGTTGCAGCATTTCTGAGAGAGAGAGGGAATGATTTATGTTTGGAATGAGATTTGAGCTACTCCAGTCTAGGCCTCAGATTTGGGCCTTGTGAGGCCTTCCAGCCTCTGAATCAGTTAGAAATTCAGAGTGGGATTTTGGGGGTCTGGGCAGGGACAGGAGTGGGCTGGGTGATCCTTGGGGTCTCTTCCAGCTCAGGATATTTTCTGATTCTGTGGCTGAGCTGCCTGGACAAGCTGCTCCCTTCCCTTTGGGCTCTCAATGGGAGGTGGAGCAGCTTCAGCTCAGGTCACCTGGAGGAGGGACACTAGTGTGTCCCAAAGCCCAGCCCCATTTCATATCCATGAAATCACCTTGCAGGGACATTTGTCCTGCCCTCCCTGCCCAGCCCCGACACTGCCCTGGCTCAGAGCCTGTGCTGAGGCCCAAAGCCATGCTGGTTTTAAGGAGCTGCCCTTGTCTCTGCAGGGATTCCCGGGGGCCGTGGGGAGGACGGGGCCCCCAGGTGAGCCTGGCCCTGCTGGCACCCCCGGTGTGCCCACCATTGTCCTCTGGAGGAACTCCAGGGAGGACTGGCAGTCCTTCATGGTGAGTTACAGCCACAGGGCACAAGTGCTGCACTCACACCTCCCCAGCAGCTCCCTGCATCCCTGGGATGGGATGGGATGGGATGGGATGGGATGGCATGGCATGGCATGGCATGGCATGGCATGGCATGGCATGGCATGGCATGGCATGGCATGGCATGGCATGGCATGGCATGGCATGGCATGGCATGGCATGGCATGGCATGGCATGGCATGGCATGGCATGGCATGGCATGGCATGGCATGGCATGGCAGGAAGGGTTTGCTATGGCTGAGATTCCTCATTGTTGGGTGGGAGGTGCGGGCAGAGGGGACATGCCAAGGAGGGAGGTGCAGCTGACTGAGGGTGGCTCTGTGGGTGGAATGGGATCAGCGTGTGCCCTGTTCCTCTGTCCCCTGGGACTGACCAGGACATCCTGCCCCCCACGGTCCATCCATCACCTCGCTGGGATGGTTCTGCAGGACAGGGCCCAGGGAAGATCCAAGCCAGGCACAGGCAGCCCTTCTCCTGCTCTGTGCTGCTGATTACAAAGCCCCTGTCCTGCTTTGCACCCTGTCCCAGCTCCTGCTGTGCCCCAGCCTTTGGCTCACAGGGTTTGTGCCAATCCAGCTTTCTCTGAGGTGTTTTCTCCCCTGACGGGGTCTGTGGGGAGGCAGGAGTGCCTCAGGCACTGCACAGCTGGATGCAAAGCTCCATGGGGTGACTCCAAAACTCACTGAACAGCCCAGCCAGGCTCATCGAGAATTCCCAACTCCTCACAGCACAGCCACTGCTGTGATTAAGCTTAATTTTAACTCCCTGTGGAGCCTGGCCTGGGCAGGGCAGCAGCTGCAGGCATTGGGTTTTAAGTGCCCCAGGTGCTTTTCCTGGGGCTGGAAATGCTCTTTGCTTTATCTCTGCTGTCCCTCAGGGCCCTGCAGTGTGGCACGATGCTATCAGCGCCTTCAGGGGCAGAGCAAGGGGCTGATGAGAGCTCAGAGTCACACTCCAGCTCTCTACAATGGCCCTGGGCAGGATATTTGAGTTCTCTGCTGCTCCTTCACTGGGGAAGAGCCTCATTGGAGGCAAATGCCCAGGATTTGGGGGCAGGGGCTGCAGGGAGGATCTCTGCTCTGCCAGCACAGCACCCCCGGGGTGGGGATGGTGCTGCAGGAGGAGGAGGAGGAGGATGGTGCTCTGCTGGTCTGGATCTGAGCTTGGATGGACCTGCTGGGAATCCTTGGGCCAGAGCTCTGTGGTTTTGGGTTGGACTGGATCGAAGCAGAGATCAGATTCCTGCTGGGAAGCGCAGGAGAGTTGATCATCTGCTGAAGTTTTGGTTCACCTGGAGAACCTCCTTGTTCTCCCACCGTCCTGCTGCCCAGGGCAGGAGCTGTGCAGCTCCCAGTGCTGCCAGGATCCATCACGGGCACACAGTTAATGGGGTTGTTAACGGGGGCGAAGGAAAAGCAGCTCAAGGCTGCTGTGATTCCAAGCCCCTGCCCTGTGTTTGTGTTCCCCATGTGCTGACAGATGTTGGCTGTGCCAAGGTGTGGCTGGAGGGCAGGACTGCTGCTGGCTCCTTCTGGAGCTGGCTGCAGCAGTGGGCAAGTCCAGAATCCTGGGCAGGAGCACTGGAGCTCCCACACTTACTGCAGAGCTTCATCTGCAGCACTGTGCTCCTTTCCTTTTATCCAGCCCTTAAAAACAGGGGGCAGGCTGGGCATTGTGCCTGGGAAGCTCGGAGGGAAAGGAAAAACTGATTCTTGAGAAAAAGAGGGAACTTCTAGGGATGTGCTGCTACTGCAGGGTTGGTACCTGCCATGGTGGGGGTGGCACAGCTTGGGGATGGCCATGGGGTGACTGCAGAGGGTGGCACAGGGTGAGGATTGCCATGGGGTGACTGCAGAGGGTGGTACAGGGTGAGGATGGTCATGGGGTGACTGCAGAGGGTGGCACAGGGTGAGGATGGCCATGGGGTGACTGCAGAGGGTGGCACAGCTTGGGGATGGCCATGGGGTGACTGCAGAGGGTGGTACAGGGTGAGGATGGCCATGGGGTGACTGCAGAGGGTGGCACAGGGTGGCCATGGGGTGACTGCAGAGGGTGGCACAGGTTGGGCAGCCAAAGCTGCTCTGCCAGGCCTGAGCTGCTCCCCCCAGGGCTGCTGAAGGGTTCCTCTGCCCCAAGGGTTCCTCTGCCCAGCTCCCAGGCTGGAGTTTTCCAGGAGCCCAAATCCCTGCAGTTGCTGCTCCCCACCCTCCCTCCCCTCCTGTTGTGCTGCTCCCCCGTCCCAGAGCTGCAGCAGCAGCAGCAGAGCTCCGACTGTTTCCTGCTGGAATTGCAGAGCCCATTAACTGCTCTCCCCCTCCCTGGCATCTGCTGCTCTGAAATCCGAGTCCCTGTCTCATGTGGGATTTTGTCTTCCCCCTTTTGAAAAGGTTGGATGAAATAATATCCTGTCCTGGGAAAATCAGAGTTCACCGATTCCTGAGACAAGGCAAAAGCGTTGGCTCTGCTCCAGCCTCCTCCAGAAAGGCTTTGGGAGTGGATTTTGAGGGAAATGAGAACTGGCTGGACAGGAGGAGCATGGTCCTGCCAGGGGCTGCACAGTTCACCCACGGAAATCAATCTGGGAGCAGCCTGAAAAGAGCAGGGATGGCATCCATCACCTGCCCCAGCGTGCTGGGCACTGCTAGGGATATTTCTGTCTCTTGAAAGCTCTGGGTTGATTTTCCTTCATGAGTTCCTTGGCTTTTCCCCTCTCTCCCCACTGGTAGTGGGGGACAGATCCTTGGAGCAGTGTTGGAATCTGAGCTACTGATGATTCTGAGATTGTAGAAAGTCTCTGTCTGTCAGCCCCACTGCCAAAGCAGAAGCCATAATTGGTCTGTGCTGGTTTCAAGGTTGTTTATTCTGTTTATCTCTAACATGTTCTGCTGCCCTGCCGCAGCTCTGTCCTGCAGGGCAGCGTGTGGGGCTCTGCCCTCAGTGGGATGGTACAAACATTAAATACCACAAACTACCTGTGCTGGATTTACAATAACGTGCCAATATCTGTCACCTACGTTGGACAGTGTGTCCCCAGCCTGAACCAACAGAAAAATGCCAACACCACAGTGAAACATGGAGGGCATGAAGAAGGAGAAAAAGGACAAGACACACCCAATTTCCTCCATCTTGTCCCCTTTGGACCCCAATCTAGAATCCTAAAATTTTACTTTTGCACCCATGCCACACTTAATTATTACTGATATCAAACACTCAGAGCTGGTAATTCATCCTGTAAGATTGAAAACTCTTTTCCATGGACAGAGATCACAGCCAGTGTCTCTGGGGGCTCTGTCCAGGGGGGTTCCTGACCCCTGCCAGGGTCCCAGACCTGCCAGGGCAGCCAGAGGGAAGCTCTGGATTCCCACAGAGCAGGGGACAGGAGGGGTTTCCCCGTGCCCTCGAGGTTGAAATTGGGGAGAACAGAGGAATGCTGCCCCTCCAGCTGCTGGGATTGGGATGCTGGATAAGGAGAGGATTTCTGAGCCATTGATGTGAGCCAGGATTTGGGGGAACTGCCTGTGCCATAAGTGTGAGGTCACTGTGGGAAGGAGGAGGAGGAAAGATGGGATTTGCCTCTCTGTGCTGCTGGTAGCTGGAGATGGACATTTTATTTCCTGGACACCTCCCAAAATTTGGGAAAACATGGCTTGGAAGTGTGCAGAGAGGAGTCTGCACTAGGTGGTCTTATTTGGAAGGAAATATGATGGGATGAACTGGTTGGGATGGGATGAATCCACTCTGGGCCTTTCAGGTTGGGTTTTCCCCTCTCTGTGCTCATCTGATCTTCAGAAAAATTTGAAGTGCATCCAAGATTTGGCTGCTGGGAGTAGCAAGAGGAAAACCTACTTGGGATCTGCTCCTCTGGGTTTTCCAGGGGCTGGAGGAGATTCCCCACCTGGAGTAGCCTCCAGGGTCAAACCAGCTGGTTTTAGTTTAAAATCTGGCAGTCCCTGTGCTCACCACAACCACGTTTCTGGCCTCTCCATATTCCAAACATTTCTGGCTGCAGGGCACCATGGAGGAGCTGAATTTCACCAAACTCAGGAGAAATGGGTTCTCTGCCTAATTTTCTACTGAAGTAGTTCCTTATTTCCTACACCTTATCCTCAGATTGACCTTTCTCCCATGCCTTGCATGCACAGAGTCTGAAATAAATAAACAAATTAAAGGAGTGGTTCATTGCTGCATCTTCCCAAGACAAGGAGAAAGCCAGCAAAAAGGGATTGGGGATGGTTTTTTTTTTAACATTTTGCTTTCCCCCCTTCATTTTTCTTCCAGCAATCATCATTTTACCAACTCCTGCACGCGGGCTGGCCGGTGAGTGCTGCTTTGGTCACTTTGAGGTTGGATTTTTCCTCCTTGGCAGCTGAGCTTTCCTTGCTCCAAGCATTTGATGGGTTTTACCCACGTTTGTTTTTTGGTTTGTTTTCTTTTATTTTTAATCCAGAGAAAACCTGGAGCTCCTGGGCCCCCAGGACACCCTGGGAAAACAGGAGCACCTGTAAGTACCAAAGCCCTGCTGTCCCTTTGGTGGCCTTGCTGCCACCCTGGCTGCCCTGGGGACACTTTCAGGGTGGATGTCCCCAAGCACTCAGGCTGGGGCTGCTGCCGTGCTGTAATTAGGGGCTTTGGGATTGGGTTTCAAAGCAGCCTAATGGATTTCTTGTCTGCTTCCCACTGAAACCTGGGATGTTTGATATCCAACCCCCAGGGTTTTCCTGGCAGCTGCAGCCCCTCTGCTCTGCCAGCTGAGCAGGGCTGGCTGAGTTTCCTGGGGCATCAGGTTCCAGCCCTTGTTTTTGGGGAAGGGACCATTGGGACCCTCCCAGAGGCACAAAAACAAGGCAGGGAAGGGCTGGGGCAGGATTTGTGTGGGGCCAGCCTGTGCTGGGGGGGGTCTCAGCCCCATGCCCACGAGCTTGGCATTGCTGGGTGATGCTTCCCCCCCATCTGGCCACAAGGCAAAGGAAAAGAAGGCAAAATTCTCTGTCCTGTCCTGACAAAATTCTTTTGTCCTAAGAAATGATGAGGGGTGGGATGTGGGGGGTGCATGTTGGAGTCAAACAAAGTCCTCATCCTCATCTCAGGGGCAGCCTTGGGAGGGTTTGTGGCTTCTGGTCCCTTTTTGGGGGACAAATCCCACTGGGGCATCTGAGCAGCAGCCCTGCAGAGCCAAACTGGTGCCCCCATTTCCACCCCCATTTCCAGCCCAGCCCATCCCTGTGCTGTGGGTAGGTTGTCACCTCCAGGAACACACACAATATTGTCCTAAGGCAAAATTCTCATCCCATCAGGATCCAAAGCAGTGGAAAAATGGATCTGCTGCTGACTCCAAACCTGCCCTGGGCACGGTGGGCAGGGTGGGGGTGCCAGGGATGTGAATTCTCCCACTGTGCCCTTCCCAGGGTCACCTTTGGGCATTGCTGCTTGTCCTGGCAGCCTGCCCAGGGCTCGGGGCAGGGTGGGGGCACACCTGGGGTGACTCAGTCCCTGTCTGTGCACAGGGAGCCTGCGGAGCACCGGGAGAGCCGGGGCAGAAAGGCCAGTGGGGGTACCCGGTGAGTGGGGCTGGGGGGTGTGGGGACACTGGGGACAGGTTCAGTGTGCCCTCAGGGCTGCCCTGGGACCCTCAGCCACCCTGCCCCTCCTGGATCAGCCCCTGCCTGGGTGAGGGAGGGCCGTGATGGGCTTGGGACAGCTTGGGAATGGTGAGGCTGGTTTGGAGGGCTGGGTCGATGCCCTGTGCCCTCCCTGCTGTGCCAGCTGGGGTGGCTCTGCACAAAGTCATTGTCCTGCTGCTCCTCTTTGCTGCAGCAGCAGGGATGGCTCGGCCACAGCTCAGCACAGCCCCTTTGGGTGCTGCACTCCTCCAGGTGACACCCCCCAAAGTCCTTTTGTCACCCTCTAGAGCCCCCCCAGCTCTGCAGGGGACGGGTGAGCTCTGCCTGTGCCCTCCATGGGATCCCTCATGGGATCCCATCTCCCCTGGGGTGCCCAGCTGGGCTCCCTGTGGGATTTAGGTGCCCTGTGGGTACCAGGAAAGGAGAGCAATGCCCCACTCTGCCACATCACTGCACTTTGCTCCACACTGCTCTGCAGCCTGCCTGACTTCAGGACTGTGCCCAGCTCAGTATAATATATTATATTATATATAATGTATATATAAAATATATATACATATTCAATTCTATTAATTGAATATAATTTAGCCCAATAAAGCTTCAGCTGCTGATGGATCCTGGCTGGATCTGCTCTGACTCCTGCACGTGGGAAAGGGTCAGGAGTGGCTTTGAGATAGATTTCACTCGACCTTCTCTCAGTGCATTTCTTTTCCCTGCCCTCCGTGCTGCTTCCTGCTGTGCAAGGCCTGGCTCCAGCTATCCCAGGGATTTGGAGGAGAACCTGGAGAGATCCACCTGCCCAACACTTGCAGCTCCTTGATGCACAGAGCTTTTCCCCAGCTCCACAGCCAGAGGCAGGCAGAGCTCAGCGTTTCTTTATTGCTTTCATAATGTGGATATTTTAATTTTCCATGCCTGGATTTTTCTCCCCAGGGGGAACCCGGGCTCCAGGGCTTGCCAGGACGTGTGGGATACCCTGGCTCTGATGGTTTCCCTGGCTTGGATGGCAAACCTGGGCCCTGGGGGCTGCCAGGGGAGCAGGTGAGCTGTGGGCAGGGCCAGGGAAGGCTCAGGATCAGGGGGAAGCTGGAGATCCAAACCCTGGGCTGGAGACAGGGAGTTCCTAAATCTGCTCTTCCTTCTCTTGCCTCTATTAGAATCTTTCTCCTCAGCCCCCAAACCAGGCAGGGCTGGATTAGTGCCTCGAGGGTTAGGTTTGCCAGGAATAAAAGGGTTGTGGGGCATCCCACAGGGGCATTAAGGGGTTGGGATACCCAGAGCTGCAGCTCCTGGGTGTGGTGGGTCTGAGCAGCAGGGCTGGGCTGCTGCACCTGGACCTCCTCCTGGAAAATAACTGCAAACCCTGGAATGGCTTGGGTTGGAAGAGACCTTAAAAATCATCTCGTTCCACCCCGTGCCATGGGCTGGGACACCTTCCACTAGATTCCACTAGACCAGTGGCCTTGAGGGCTCAAAACTGGGAGGGTGACCAGGAAATGAGAGTAATTCCAGAATGCCTGGATCGTGTCCAATCCAGGAATTTGGTTCCTTGGTGCCTGGCCTTGTCCAGAGCCTGGCAGCAACCCCTGGGGAACACAGGCTGGGACAGGGACTGGGGGGTGCTGGAAAGTTTGGGGCTCTCAGCAGCTGCTGGGGAACGGGGTGGACACGGGTGGCAGCCCCTCAGTGCCTGCCCTGCTCCTTCCTCCCCTTCCCAGGGCCTCCAGGGCTTCCAGGGTGACCGAGGGCTGGCTGGGGACAAGGGAGAAGAGGTGAGTTGGCTCTGGCTGGCACAGCCATGGGCACGATGAGGTGCCAGCCCCAGTCCCAGCAGTGCCAGCTCCAGCACGTGCTCCCAGTGCCAAACACAACACCTTTCATACTGGTTGCACTGGTGCCAGCACTGCTCCTGCAGCTCCTCCCAAGGGCTTTGTCAGCCAGGATGGAAAATGTCCATCAAACAGTGAATGCTGGTGGTTTATCACCCTTTGTTTTTTTAATTTTTCATCACTTAGTCTTCTCCAGGCCAACATTTTTAGAGCTGCCCAGGAGATTTTTGGGCTCCTCCAAAGTCTGATCATCCTGGTGGGTTTGAGACCTAATTTCTTCTTTTTGCTGCAGCAGTCCCATGTGGGTTATCCCTGTTCTGGGCCACGCTTTGTGCCCTTGTGCCTGTGCCAGCCCTGTGTCACTGCTGTGGGTGACACGCTGCCCCAGGAGCTGCAGGGAGGTGACACCACGCTGGGCACCAGCCGCCAGGCTTTGCACGTGTAGCACAACCTTGAGGGTCCCTGTTGTCCTGTCCCACCCTGATCTGTGTCCTTTGAGGCACAGCAGCCCCAGTTTAACTCCTGCTGGCCCAGCTGGGGCTCATCCTTGCTCCCATTTCATCCCTGTTCCTTTGCAGGGTTTCTTGGGGGACCCTGGAGCAGCTGGGGACAAAGGAGAGAAGGGAGTGAAGGTGAGGGTGGCTGTCCCTGCCCCTCACAGCCCTGCCAGGGTGGGCAGGGGTCTCTCCTTCCCCACCACAGCCCCCCAGCCCCAGCTCCTGCTCTCCTCCATCACTCAGGCTGCTCTTGGCTTTTCCAGGGGGTGAAGGGAGAGAATGGGCTGCCAGGTCCTGCAGGGCTCCAGGTGAGTTACCTGGGGAGCTGGAGGTGTCCCACACCCTCCATGCCCTTTGCTGGCCTGTCCCCTGTCCTTCTCTGTGGTGTCCCCAAGCTCCAGCCCACGCTCTCCTGGCTTTGGCAAAGCCCCCGTGGTCTCTGTGTGTCCCTGTCCCTCCTGTGAGGGAGGGGACAAAGGCAGTGTCACCTCAGGGTGCTGACACCTCATTCCTGGCTTCTCTCCCAGGGGCTGGCGGGGCTGAAGGGTGCCATGGGCTTCCAGGGCCCTGCAGGGCCAGCGGTGAGTGGATTTCCCTTCTCTGTGCCCTCCCCAAAGGGGTGCAGGAGTGGGGAATTCCCACTGGGAAGAGGGACTGAACAGGGATTTGTACCCAGGCACGCTGGGGCCGTGCCTCCAGCATTTCCCAGCCCTGTTCTGGCTGGGAACGAGGAGAAATGAAGAGAAATGAGCTGTTCAGAGCACGCTGGGATTTATTTTAGGTGGCCACCTCCAGCTGAGATGAATCCCAGGCTGGCAGCACCTGGTTCTTCCAGCATATGGACAGCTCCGTGCTCCCACACAACTGGGAGACATCCTGTCCAGGAGAGGGTTGGAAAAGGCTTTGAAAGGAAAACTGAAGGGGTTTGGATGAATTCTGCAGCATGAAAGGGAGCTGGGGTTGGCCAGCAAATGTCTGAGGGGACATCAAGCAGCTGATGTGAAAAATGATGTGAAGGAAAAGGGGGATTTGGGCTGAAGGAGAGTGTCAAAGCAAAAAATGACTTTTTTTCTCTCCTGTGCAGGGAGAAGGTGGCTCAGTGGGTCCCCCGGGCCCTGCTGGTCCCATGGTGAGTCTCAGGGTTTGGTCCAGATGGAATTTGAGGCAGCAGAGCTGCTGCTGCCCAGAGTGCCACCTTCTTCACCCCTTGTTCTAATCCACTTGTTCTAAAAATGCTGCATTTGGTTAAAACCATCCCTGGCAGCTGGGGGAGGATTGCAAAAGGACCAGTGGTGTTAAAGCTCAGCAGCAAAGCCCTGCAGCATCCCGGGATGCTGAGAAGTGCCTGTGGGGCTGAGCAGGGTCTTGCCTCGCAGGGAGAGCGGGGCCAGCCGGGATCCGTGGGATGCCGAGGCACCAATGGCTCTCAGGTGGGTGTTCCCCGCTGCCCATCCTTTGTGTTTGGGATTTTGCCGTCGCTGCTGTGCTCACCCCACCCCTGCCCTGCTCTCTCCGCAGGGGGAAATGGGCCCTCCCGGGATGGCCGGACCCCCCGGCCCCAAGGTAGGTGACCCCGGGATGGGTGCCCGGGCTGGGAGGCTGTGCCAGGCTCGCCTTGCCCGGAGTGCTCTCCTCCAGCTGGGAGGGATGGGTGAAAACCCACCCCAAAAGCTGCAGAGGCTGCAGTGTGCAGCCCCCAGTGTGCCATAAGCTGGGAATTCTGGAGCTCCTCAGCGCTGGGAGTTCCCAAGAGAGGTTTTGGTGCTGATGGCACCCCCCTGTGCCCCTCACAGGGACCCCAGGGTTTGCAGGGCAGGCGTGGCCCCCCCGGCCCCAGGGGCTCCCAGGTGAGTGCTGCTGTCCTGGGGTGGCTGTGTCCCCCCATTCTCCTCCAGGAGCTGCTGGGATCTGTCCCCCATGTGTTTGGGCAGTGGATGTGAAATCCTTGCCCTTGGCGGGTGGTGTGGTATTCACATTCTCTGAACAGAGAGAGAAATGATTCTCCCTCCCAGGATTTTTTCCTGGGAAAAATGCAGTGAGAAAGCTCAGAGAAGGAAGAAAACAATTCTTACCTCTATTGGCTGCTGTTGTTGGCACATGTGGAATGTGTGGTGGAGATTGTTCACCCAAGAGTGATTTGTTAATTGGGCACCGGTGATGGTTGTGTGGATTGTTTGGCCAGTAGGGTCTGGGTTTTTTTTTTTTCTTTAGTATCTTTTTCGTATGATATAGTTCTAGTATAGTATTAATTGAATATAATTTAGCCCAATAAAAGCAATTTATTCAGCCTTTTGCAAGATGGAGTCAGAGCACGTTCTTCCCCCTTCAAGGGTCACTGCTTTGACAGGGTGGGAAGGGCTGTGTCCCCTGGGGGGGACATTGGCCCTGGGGTGTGAGGCAGCTCCTGGGCAGGTTCCTGTGGGCTGGGCTCCCACCCACAGAGCAGGACAGGGAGCCACATCCCTCTGCTCCCAACTTCTCCCTGCCTTTGCTTTTCCCAGGGTGCAGCAGGGCTGGAGGGATCTGCAGGTCCCAAAGGAGTCAGAGTAAGAGCGCTTTCCTGGACCCTGGTGGGGGTGAAGCCCACTTGGAGGGATTTCCCTGGAAGGACCTGATGTATGGGGTTGAGGGGGTCCTCGTTCCCGTTTTTGGAGGGGAGAGGGGGCAGCACTTCCAGCTGACCTCCCAAATGCCACCTGGTCACCTTGAGGAGGGGACAGGGAGGGGCTGGGTGCTGGAATGAGAGTTCTCTGTACTCTGGGACAGGAGCCAGGAACGGCTGGAGCTGGGCCAGGGCAGCTCAGGCTGGAGAGCAGGAAAGGTTCTTCCCCCAGAGGTGCTGGCACTGCCCAGGCTGCCCAGGGAATGGGCACGGCCCCGAGGCTGCCAGAGCTCCAGGAGCCTTTGGCCAGCGCTGCCAGGGGTGCCCAGGGTGGGATTTTGGGGGGTCTGGGCAGGGACAGGGCTGGGCTGGGTGATCCTTGGGGTCCCTTCCAGCCCAGGACAGTCTGTGATTCCAGGATTCCTCGTGCAGGGTGCAGATGGAGCCCCTGGGGTGAGGGGACAGCTGGGACAGGAGGGCCCTGGGGTAAGTGCATGGGAAGGGGGTGGCTGGATGTGGGGTGCTCTCCTTTTTCCCCTGGCAGCCCCACAAAATCCTGCAGGGAATGCTCTGTTTCCCCAGCTTCCCACAGGGCTGGTGGCGATGCCAGCTACGTCCTTGTGGCTCCAGTCCTCATCCCAAAAGCTCCTCTTTTTATTCTCGATTTTATTCTTTCCCTGTGGATTTATCAGCAGACATGGCCCAGCCCTGCTGATCCCTTCCCTTTTCCCAAGGGATTTGGGTGCTCAGGTGCCCTTTCCAGAGGCTTGGGACAGCCTGACCTTCCTCCTGCTTGGCCCAGGTGTCCCTTTCTGTGTCCTGGGACCCCAACCCCCAGAGCTGAGATCTGGGGATGGATGGGATGAGAATGGGATGAGAAACTGAGAATGGGATGTGGGATGAGGGGTGGGATGTGGGGGGTGCATTTTGGAGTCAAACAAAGTCCTCATCCTCATCTCAGGGGCAGCCTTGGGAGGGTTTGTGGCTTCTGGTCCCTTTTTGGGGAGCAAATCCCATGGGGGGATCTCAGCAGCAGCCCTGCAGAGCCAAACTGGTGCCCCCATTTCCAGCCCAGCCCATCCCTGTGCTGTGGGTAGGTTGTCACCTCCAGGAGCACACACAATATTTCCCTGTGTGTTTTTCTTTTGAACTTGCATTCTCTGTCTCTCTGAAGGGTTTCCTTGGCCTGCCAGGTGCAAAAGGCTCCCAAGGAGAGCAGGTGAGTGATGGCATCCATGGGATGCTGCTCTGGAAGCAGGGGAGCCGAGGCAGAGCAGCCCAAAGCTGCAGCTCCGTGTTTTGATGTGTGCTTGGACTTGATGTTTGAGCAGGTGCCAGCTGGAGCTGTTTGGGAAGGCAGAGCTGAGCCTGGGCTCCTTTTGCTGTAATAAGAGGAGCTTTCAGACTTGGGGGTGTCCTGAGGGGTCACCTGCCTTTGGGAGCTGTGGGAGGTGGGAATGCTTTGGCCTGAGCAGTGAGGAGAAGACACTTGGCATTGTTTTGGTGGTGCCAGAGATGCCACCACCAGCCGGGAGCTGGCACTGGCACTGCCATGGGCTGCTGGGCTCGCTTTGGTGAGGATTGAACCCAAAAGTCCCGCAGGCAGATCCAGCAGGACCCTGCTCCCAGCTCAGAAAGGCCCATCCAGAGGAAAGCCCTGACTGGAAGAGGGCAGAATTCTCTTTATGTGGTGGCAGGGTCAGAGCACAGCTTGCCCAGGGCTCCTCAGGGTAACCCCACTGCTGCTGCTCTTGCAGGGCTGCCGAGGTCTGGCTGGAGCCAAGGGAGATTTGGGAGCCAAAGGAGGCAAGGTACCAATTCCCAAGGCTGTGGTGCCTCCAAATGCCACCTGGAGGTCCCTGGTCACCCTGGGGAGGGGACAGGGAGGGGCTGGGTGCTGGAATGAGAGCCCTCTGCACTCTGGGACAGGGACAGGAGCCAGGAACGGCTGGAGCTGGGCCAGGGCAGCTCAGGCTGGAGAGCAGGAAAGGTTCTTCCCCCAGAGGTGCTGGCACTGCCCAGGGAATGGGCAGGGCTCATAGAGCTGCTCCCTGTGTTGCTCAGATGTGCTTTACCTGTCTGTGGGTGGGTGTGGCTGCCCAAGGACCCTGAGCCTGGCTGGGTTTTGGGGTCAGTGACAGCCAGGCTGCTTATTTTGTGCTGATCCCACCACCTGATCCATCCTTCCCCGCTCCATCTCGCTTTGCCTGTTTGAAAAAATGTATTTTCCCCTTTCAGGTGCCCCAGGGATGCTGGGGAAGGAGGGTTTGGGGTGCCCACCCGTGCCAGTGATGGGTTCTCCAGGGGAATTCCTGCCTGTGGATCAGGGAATTGCTGTCCCTGCTTTGTGACACTCCGTGTTTTGTTCCTCCAAGGGCCCACGAGGAGCACAAGGAGCAAAAGGCCCTCCAGGAACCCGGGGCCAGGGGGGCTTGCAGGGCTTCCCCGGCCCCCGAGGGGCTGCAGGGCCACGGGGACCAGACGTGAGTGCCACTGCTGGGATGGAGTGTCACTGTGGGGGGAGCACAGGTGTGACCTGTGTCACAGGTGGGGACAGCCCTGAGGGGGCAGGCACTGCTGATCCGTGGGATCTCTCCTAAGGGATCCCTTGAGCAGCATCAGCCAGGGGGAGGTTTGGCCCAGAGCCCCCAACCTTGGGGCTGCAGGTGCCCCCAGCACCCAAACCGAGCTGTGCTCTGCCTGTTCCACACCTCTGCACCCCAAAATTCGCTGCTGGGGTCACTGATGGCAGAGGATTGCCAGCCCTCCCCAGGTGCCCCAGCCCGAGCAGCTCTGCAGGGTCCTGCTGAGTCCTGCTCTGGGCCAGCTCCTTTGCAGGTTTTTGGCAGCAGAGGGTTCGTGGATTGCTCATTTTGTGCCCCTCTCTGACTCCTGCCAGGCTCCCTGCTCCTGGAGCCTGTGGGGCTTTGGGAATGCTTCTTCCTGCAGTGTGTGTGTGCTCTGAGAGAGCTGGCTGGGAGGCTGAACCCACCGTGTTTGAGGCTGGCTGCTGATCCCCAGTGATCCCCAGCTCCTCAGGAAAAGGAGGAACACTTCCCCATCCACCTTTCCAGTCTGCAGTGGTCGCCCTCCCATTCCCAAGGCTTTTGGGATACCCTCCTGGATCTGCTCTTTTGCTCTCCAGGATGAGTGGCAGCTCCTCGCCCCTCTCCAGGAGCTGGGGATGCAGCAGGAATCCTCTCCTGCCTTGTCCACCCTCCTGGGCAGCAGCTTTGGCACACCAGTCCTTGCAATTGCCTTTAATTTGTCCACCAGGAAACAAAAATATCCAAATGTGTCACTTTGGGCCACACCAAACTGCTGAGATTTTTCCTTCAGCCTGGTTTTTTAGCCCTGGGAGATGGGGAAGTCCCCATTGCCACCAAAGCTCAGCTGGTGCCATTTATGAATGTCACCTCTGGTCACACTCGCAGTGTTTTCCCTATACCAGCAGCAGGCTGGTGACTCCCCCGGGATCAGGGGCTGTGTTTTCCCTGGATCATTCCTCCCCTCTCTCCTGGCAGGGGGAAGAAGGTCAGATTGGCCCTGCAGGGCTGAACAGCAGCGAGGGACCCAAGGTCAGTGCCAGAATTTGCTGCTTTCCCATGGGCTGCCCACTTCCTTGCATGGCAAACAGGGATGTGCCCACCCTGCCAGGGTCCCAGCACCCAGGGGCACCATCCTCCCCGTGTATGGCATCCCCCTGACCTGCCCCTGTAGATTTGCAATGTCTGTGTTTTCCTTTCTGTGGATTTTAGGGATGCCAAGGACCTGATGGCCCCAAGGGAGCCCCAGGACCGCGGGGAGCCCGGGTAACTAACGGGGTGCTGGAATTTGGGGCTGGATCTTGGAGCATCTTTGGCGCTGGGGGATTGAAACAGCCCTGGATTGAAACGTGCCTTGCTTGGCTTGGGATGTGCTGGGGCAGAGCACATCCTTCAGGCACAAGGTTTTCCTCCAGATCCGCAGCTTTGCCATTGTTTTGTGATTCCTGCTCTTTTCCAGGGCCGTGTGGGGCAGCGTGGGCTGGTTGGAGTCCCTGGGGTGCCTGTGAGTAGAGGATATCCCACATCCCTGGGCTGCCATGGGGAGCTGCTGGCTCTGGGACGTGGGGGCAGCATCCTGGGATGTGGCCAGAGCAGAGGGTCAGGAATTTGAGCAGGAAAAAATGGGGATGGGCATCTCGGGCTGTGGCACGTTGCATTTTGACAAACCACCTGCCCTACACCACGACTTCCCCCAGATGCTGAGCACAGAAAATTCCAGGAAAGAACCCTATAAGGAAGCTCTGTTATTCAGAGCTGAGGCTGGTGAAGGAGTCAGGAATAAATAATTGGGGCGGGAGGAGGAAAATCCCAGCCAAGGTGTTCCTGGTGGGAACAGCTTCCCTCCCACGTGGATGTTCTTTCCCATCCCAATGGATGGAGCAGGGAGGAGCTGCGTGGGACGAGCTGTGCACGGAGGAATGCACAGCTCCACAGGCAGTGCCACCACTGCTGTCCCACACTGTCACCCTGCAGGGTGGCTCTGGGGCTGGGGGAGCCCTTGGTGGGGCCACCCTGAGGCAAAACTCTCCTTGCAGGGCTCGCGGGGCGTGCCGGGAGCGGAGGGCGCAGAAGGAAAGCCTGGTACACAGGTTCCATCCTACATCTGTACTTGCCTGGGGACAGGGGCTGGGATATCCCTGTGGGCAGGGGCAGCTGAGCCCATGGGGGCACTTCCAACCTCCCATCCCATGGCCATGAGGGACAAAAGTTGATACCATCAGTGGGGACACTTCCAACCTCCCATCTTGTGGCTGTGTGGGACAAGAGCGGATACCATCAGTGGGTGCTGGAGCTCACCTCAGGTCAGGGGTGGCTTCGTGTGGTGGAAAAGTCTCTCCTCCACCCCGAGCTTCCAAAGAAAGGCTCAGCAGTCTCTTGTCTGGTCTCAAGGCAGTTTATTGCAAGTTATCTAAAAGATTTTCTTCTGGGGCTGCTGTGGTTTGCTCACAGCTCAGGCAGAGGCACACACACACCCTGACATCCTCTCTGACTCCCGACTGCTTCTTCTCTCCCCCTCTGCCCAGGGCTGCTGCTGTCTTTTATATGGTACATTACGTGTTACATGGGTACAGTTTTTCCCCAGTGCCTATTACCTATATTAAATGGTGCCTTTCTACTCTAAACCAATCTGGGAGTGCCAACATCACCAAGAACATGGAGGGAAGGAAGGAGAAAGAGGGAGGACAGGGCAGGCCCAAATCCCTCCATCTTAAAACCTCTGACCCCCATGTACAAAACCAAAACCCCCTGTACAGCACTCAAAAATTCTTCCTTTACTTTGTGACCATTTCTACTATAATATCTAAAAGTTTGTGACTTCTTGTTCTTCCTGCAAGGTTGGTAAATCGTTCCATGGCTCAAATCCAAAATCACAGCTGTTTCCAGCTGCCTGCCAGGGTCTCAAATGCTTCTGACCTGGACCCGGAACATCCAAAAATGTCTGAGGGACATTTTGAGTTCC